>NC_091752.1:42624165-42929165 GCF_043380555.1 Nothobranchius furzeri
TAATATTTATCTCTTCTAGATTAATGCACTACTGGGTGCCCAGACAAAGTTTCTAGCTCCTTATTTTTCTGTTGTCGGCTAACAGATAGCCTATTTCATTACTCTATTTTCTTCCTCCATTCTGCTGTGGAGGAGCAGCCTCAGTTAACAGAGAAAAGGATTCACCCACTAGCTCCCTTGTCACCGAGAACGTTTCAGATGCAAGACTGCAGCGAATGCATTCCGCAACACTGGTAGTGTGAGATCACAAAAACAATGGAGATTTGCAGCAGTTGGCTGCACAGTGGCTAGAGCTGTTGCCTTGTAGCGAGAAGGTCCTGGGTTCGCTTCCCGGCCTGGGATCTTTCTGCATGGAGTTTGCATGTTCTCTCTATGCATGCGTGGGTTCTCTCCGGGTACTCCGGCTTCCTCCCACCGTCCAAAAACATGACTGTTAGGTTGATTGGTTTGTCTGAATTGTCCTTAGGTGTGAGTGTGTGTGCATGGTTGTTTGTCCTGTGTGTCTCTGTGTTGCCCTGCGATGAACTGGCTCTCTGTCCAGGGTGTACCCCGCCTACTTGCCTGTTGACTGCTGGAGATAGGCACCAGCCCCAGGCACAGCTATGAAAACCCAAAATTCCTATCTCAAAAAATCGCATGTTTCATCCGACCAATAAAAGAAAAGTGTTTTTAATACAAAAAATGTCAACCTTCAAATAATTATGTTCAGTTATGCACTCAATACTTGGTCAGGAATCATTTTGCAGAAATGACAGCTTCAATGCGGCGTGGCATGGAGGCAATCAGCCTGTGGCACTGCTAAGGTGTTTTGGAGGCCCAGGATGCTTCGATAGTGGCCTTAAGCTCATTCAGAGTGTTGGGTCTTGCACCTCTCAACTTTCTCTTCACAATATCCCACAGATTCTCTATGGGGTTCAGGACAGGAGAGTTGGTATGCCAATTGAGCACAGTAATACCATGGTCAGTTAGCCATTTACCAGTGGTTTTGGCACTGTGAGCAGGTGCCAGGTTGTGCTGATAAATGAAATCTTCATCTCCATAAAGCTTTTCAGCAGATGGAAGCATTAAGTGCTCCAAAATCTCCTGATAGCTAGCTGCATTGACCCTGCCCTTGATAAAATACAGTGTACCAACACCAGCAGCTGACATGGCACCCCAGACCATCACTGACTGTGGGTACTTGACACTGGACTTCAGGCAATTTGGCATTTCCCTCTGCCCAATCTTCCACCAGACTCTGTCACCTTGATTTCCGAATGACATGCAGAGTTTGCTTTCATCCGAAAAATGTATTTTGGACCACTGGGCAACAGTTCAGTGCTTCTTCTTGTCATGTTCTGAGGTAGATGTCTAACCCAAGACATGCAGAATCAGAGATGGAGACTTAGATAAAGGAAAAACAATAATATTTATTTTTTTAAAGGAGAAACTAAGGGCGCACTGGAGGTCCAGCGGATGGGGAAGCAAACAGTAAGTGGCGTCTAGGGGAAAACAGAGGTGAATATAGGGAATTGTAGTTCTGAGGGGATTGTTTGGAGATGGGACTTACGATGCGGAAGTTCAGGAGGGAAATGGAGGGGGAGTGAGCCGGGGTGATATCCAGAGCAAATGAAAACGGTCCAGGAGGATGAGTGGTGATGAGAGGAGATGAGGAAGTTGATCCGGAGAGGGAGCGTGAGCGTGGTGGAGAGCAGGACGGCTGAGTGAATGGTGATCCAGGAAGCGAACCGGAGAGATGTCCCTACAGAGATGGCAGAGGGTCCAGAGATGAAGCAACCTGACGTAAGTATCCAGAAAAAGATATCCACATTAAAACGAGTCTTCAAAAACATGCACAAAAACGAATTGAGGGACTAGAGAACACAAAGGGCTGGAGACTACCAGTCAGTAGTAATCATCCGGCGTTGAATCATGATCACCATCCTCCTTTTAAAGCCGACCCGCTGATAACGCTGATGAGGTTCAGCTTTCGCTCCCTCTCCTGCAATCTGAACACTCATAGATGGTGAATAGTGTGAAGAGTACTCGCCCCAGCTCATGACAGTACCCCCCCCCCCCCCCTCCCTCAACGGACGCCCCCTGGCGTCCTAGCCGAAGCAGCCTCGAACTCCCGGTTCAGGGACGGATCCTCAATGAAGGAGCCAGGAATCCAGGAATGTTCCTCGGGACCGTAGCCCTCCCAGTCCACAAGGTACTGGACACCACGCCCCCGACGACGAGAGTCCAAGATCTTGTTCACCGAGTACACAAGACTACCCTGTGTAGAGGCGAGCAGGAGGAGGCGGAGATGAAGTGGGACAGAGGGGACTGGAGACCACAGGTTTAATAAGGGATACATGAAAAACAGGGTGAACACAGAGGGAAGAAGGGAGGTCCAGGTGAACAGTGGTAGGAGAGGGAACGTCCAGGATCTTAAAGGGACCAATAAAATGTGGAGACAGCTTGCGGGAAGACGCCTTAAGGGTTATCTCCTTGGAGGACAACCATACGGATTGACCTGGAGTGTGGATGGGTGCGGGGCGCCGCCGGCGATCAGCAAACTGTTTATTGTGCCTCGCCGTGTGGTCGAGGGCGGCTCTGGTAGAGGTCCAAGCCCGTCTAGCACCACGGAGGAATTGGGGACTGTTGGGGAAAGAGTGAGGGTTGATAAACGAGGGAGGCTTCAAAAGGTGATTGACCTGTAGCTGAGGAGATGTGACTGTTGTGAGCGTATTCGACCCAGGGTAAGTGTGTGCTCCAGGAGGAAGGATGTGATGAGCAGACACAGCATGGTTCCGAGTTCCTGGTTCATGCGCTCACATTGACCGTTAGTCTGAGGATGGTGTCCAAAGATAAGCGCCTCCTGAGCTCCAAGGGTTTCTGCGAACTCTTTCCACACCTTGGAAACGAACTGCGGACCACGATCTGAGAGGATCTCCTCGGGGATACCATGAAGGCGGAAGAAGTGTTTCACCAGGAGCTCCGCTGTGACTGCAGAGGAAGGGAGAGATTTAAGGGGAACCAGGTGACATGCTTTAGAAAAACGATCAATGATAGTGAGGATAGTAGTGAAACCGTGCGAGTTGGATAGACCACAAACAAAATCCAGGGTGATATGGGACCAAGGGCGAGAGGGAATGGGAAGTGGCTGCAGCAGACTCACTGGAGAGTGATGGTCCCCTTTCTGTTGTGAACAGGTGTCTCATCCCGAGACATAGTCCTTGGTGTCTCTATATAAGGATGGCCACCAAAACGGCTTTCTGATCAGAGCTACTGTTCTACTAACCCCTGGATGAAAGGGAGAACCTGCCCGTGTGTGCCCAATGCATGACCTTACTTCTCAAAGGTCGCGGCACAAACAATCTGCCCGGGGGGCCGTTGTTGGGTCCGGGATCGGTCTCAAGTCTGGGATCGGTCTTGAGAGCCTCAATGACCTGGTCTCTGATCTCCCAAGAGACTCCTCCTACAATGCAGTTGGAGGGGGAAGGATGGTGGCAGGTTCGGCCTCAAGGTCTGAGGCGTATTGCCTGGAGAGGGCATCTGGTTTAGTGTTTTTTGCACCTGGACGGTAGGAAATCTGAAAGTTGAATCGGGAAAAGAAAAGTGACCAGCGGTACTGACGTGGGTTTAACTGTTTAGCCTCCTTCAAATAAACCAGGTTCTTATGATCTGTCCAGAAAATAAAAGGATTCTCAGCACCCTCCAACCAATGCCTCCATTCTTCGATGGCCAATAGCTCTCTATCTCCCACGTCATACCTGCTCTCAGCTGGGGTCAGGCGACGGGAAAAGAATGCGCATGGATGGAGCCTTTTGTCCTTTTCTGCCACCTGAGAAAGTACAGCTCCTACTCCGGTGTCAGATGCATCCACCTACAGGATTAATTGGCTCTGAGGGTCAGGAACATGTAGAACTGGGGCGTTGGTGAACTTACTCTTGAGAGTATGGAAAGCAGTATCAGCTTCGGGAGTCCAAACGAAAGGTCTGTTTATGGAAGTAACACTGGTTAATGGTGCTGCTGTCTGGCTGTAGTTTCGAATAAATCTACGGTAGAAGTTTGCAAAACCAAGGAATCTCTGAAGCTGTTTCCTGGTTGTTGGTGTGGGCCATTCGGTGACGGCCTGGACTTTATCTGGATCTGCCTTCAACCGCCCGCTCTCATTGATAAAACCCAAAAACTTTACTGTAGGAACATGGAACTCGCATTTCTCAGGTTTTACGTAAAGTCTGTTTTCTAGCAACCGTTGCAACACGGCTCTCACATGCTGAATGTGTTGTGCCTGGTCCTTAGACAAGATGGGAATGTCGTCAAGGTAAACAGTTACAAACCGGTTTAGGAAATCACCCAGAACAGAATTAACAAGGGATTGGAAAACGGCAGGAGCATTGGTTAATCCAAATGGCAAAACAAGGTATTCAAAATGGCCTAGGGGTGTCTTGAAGGCTGTTTTTAACTGATCTCCTTCTCGTATCCTAACCAGGGTGTAGGCATTTCTGAGGTCCAATCGACTGAAAACAGTTGCGTCCTGGATTGGTTCAAAGGTGGAGGAAAGTAAAGGCAGAGGGTATTTATTGCGGATTGTGATCTGATTCAAACCTCGATAATCGATGCATGGTCTGAGAGTTCCCTCTTTTTTGGGCACAAAGAAGAATCCCGCACCCAGAGGAGATGAAGATGGACGAATGGTACCAGCAGCAAGGCAGTCTTGAATGTAGTGCTCCATACTTTCACGTTCGGGTTTGGAGAGGTGGTATAACCGGCTTGATGGTAGAGGGGCTCCAGGCAGGAGATCAATGGCACAGTCAAAAGGCCTATGGGGAGGTAAAGAAGTAATGGGCTCGACACACGGGAGGCGACAAACGACCGCGATCAGCGAAATTTGTCGCTGTCGCTTTTATGACCTGTCACACGGGAGGCGATCCGTGGCAGCGGCCAGCGGCAAAGCCGTCTACGCGTTCTGTTCCATGGCGAAATCGAAACTTCCTTTGTTCTGTTTGGCTGTGTCAGGTTGGAGGGAATTAAGGTTATTTAAGCGGTTCAGAGTTAATAAAGTGGTAGATATGATGTTTCACAAGGTGCTGCTAGAGTTATGTGAAATCTTACTTCTGATTTTACTATATAAAACATAATAATAAACTTCTACCCCATGTTTGCTAGGAGATGTGCGGAGCATCCTGCCCGCTCATTGGTCAGTGAATGAAACCTCCGTTGATTGGTCCTCGCCCAAGCGACAGCGATGAAAAGTTGAAAATGTTTCAACTTTCTGGGATCGTGTCGCTGGGTCGTCCGTGCACGACACGTGCACAAGTGCAAACTTTCACACGCACGTTTTTCGCGTTTCGCTTGGTAGGAGGGAGACCCGCGATTATCGCTTTGTCGCGCAGGTCTCATTGAAAATGAATGGAGGAGAGGCGATGTCACCTCCTGTGTGTCGAGCCCATAAAGTCTTTACTAAAAACCTGTCTCAGGTCGTGGTAGACCTGAGGAACTGCAGATAGGTCTACGTCCTCCAGAGGCGGTGTAGGTAGATCTCGAGCGGCAGGTGAGACAGATTTTAAACAGCGTTGAGTACACTCTGGACTCCAATCCAAGATCTTGTTCTCCCTCCAGTCCAAAACTGGATTATGCCGAACCAACTAGGAATGACCCAAGACTAAAGGTGACTGAGGGGAAGGGAACACAAATAAAGTTATCATCTTGGTGTGATTACCTGAGACCAAGAGACGCAGAGGTATGGTCTGGTGAGTGATGGTGGAAAGATTTCTATTATCCAGGGAGGAGACTGAGAGTGGCATAGATAACCTGGTGGTGGGTATTTTCTATTCCTCCACCAGTCTTGGATCCAAGAGGGACTGTTCACACCCTGAATCCAACAGGGCTTCAAGGGTGATTTGTCTGGAATTTACAGACAGAAAACAGGGGAAAAAACACTGGGAACTAACAGGATTTGAGTTACCGCCCACCAGTAGTCCCAGTTTTACCGGTGGACCTCTGCCTCTCAGAAATCAAATCCTGGTTCACCTCTAATTTCATCAAACTCAACGGCAATAAAACTGAACTTCTTCTTGTTTGTACCAAATCCACCATCTCCAAATCTGACAGCTTTTCCGTAACTATTGACAGCGCCACAGTCTACCCCTCCCCTCAAGTCAAGAGTCTGGGTGTCATCCTCGACAGCTCACTTTCTTTTCAAGCTCACATTAACATAATTTGGTCAGCATATTTCCATCTTCGTTCCATAAACCGTCTCCGCCCCTCCCTTACCCCTCACACTGCTGCCTTTCTCGTCCACAGCCTAAATCTGCCTATGACCTCTGATTTTATTGAACTATTTCTCTCTGTGTTTTTTCTTCTTTCCATTTTACTGTTGTCTTATTGCAGTTTTAATGTATTTTCTGAATGTATTTTCTGTCAAGTGACCTTGGGTGTTCTGAAAGGCGCTTTTAAATAAAATGTATTATTATTATTATTATTATTATTACTATTATTATACATGTGGCATGATGCATGAGGCCAAATGCCCCGAACATCTGTTCACAGAGTTTATTTAGAGAGATGGGAGTGAGTGAGAGAGAGAGAGAGAGAGAGAGAGAGAGAGAGAGAGAGAGAGAGAGAGAGAGAGAGAGAGAGAGAGAGAGAGAGAAGAGAGAAAGAGAGAGAGAGAGAGAGAGAGAGAGAGAGAGAGAGAGTTTGTGTGGGAAGTCAAGAATGTGTGTGTGTGTGTGTGTGTGTGTGTGTGTGTGTGTGTGTGTGTGTGTGTGTGTGTGTGTGTGTGTGTGTGTGTGTGTGTGTGGGTGTGTGTGGGTGTGTGGGTGTGTCTGAATAAGTGGGCATGCAAGGAGGCATAGAGCAATACATATTACATTCAGTTGATTGAGTCAATGATCAAGAGTTAATAAACATAAATTTTCCCATAACAGTCTATATGTATGAGAAGAATGTATGCATGTGTGAGGAGAATGTGTGCGTGTGACAGTAACAGAATGACTCATGGCTTACATGGCCCTCACAGCAGACAGCTTCCTTCTTCAGTAAAGGAGAAGCAGTTTATTAAAACATGTTATTAAAACGTATTGCTTCATACAGGTAAAAACATGTAGTGGAGATAAATGCACCTACATTTTACTTTTCAAACACTTTTTTTTTCATTTGACTATTTTCCTGTCCTGTCTGTCTCTCATCTTCCTACATCTCCTCTAAATTCTCTAGAAAACTGCTGCCTGCACCTCATCAGTTACTTTGAACTAAGCAGATCAACGGAAAGCGGAGTGCGTGTTTCTATGCTGCGTCAGTGAGGTGAAACACCGCAGCACATGATGAGCGGAGCACGTCAGGCACGGTTAAGACAGAGTACCAGAAGAAATAAACGTATATGATCGATTGTGTTAGTAAGGTTTTTGTTGCACCTCTTTGAGAATGTACCTTGTGCCGGACACAGCGAGTGCACCAACAATCAGCGCTCTGCGTCCCCTCCGCTCAAAAGAATCCCCACTATGCTGAGAGTCCATAAATATTGTAATATAGGTAGAAACTGGATCTTTTTTCGGGCTCTCCCTGAAAGATATCTATTCAGTCAATAAAACAGAAGTTAGATAGTCTGAAAATTGAAAAAGAAACCTGGAATCAAATGGAGTTTGGAGTCTAAACCATTCAGTTGTTTCCACCTCCCAGAGAGACGGGATTGTTGGTGATCTTATTATATCAGGAATGAGGTTGATTGCAGTTACCATGTGCATATTGCATCCTGATTATCTGCTGTGATGCGCACAACTACACTTTTTTAATCAAACACATCAACAAAGCAACACAAACAGATTTAGACGCTCCACAGGCAAATAATTTGTTCAAATGCTACTACTGCTGCTTTTCCTGTTGGCTCAGTGAAGACTCTGGAGACTCTTTAAAGTCAGGAGGACATTTTTGTGCAGCAGAATCATGATCATGGGGTCTTTGCTTAAAGAAAAATAGATTTTCTTATTTCTCATTTGCAAGGTCATAATGATGCACAAATCATTTCTACAGGATTGTGATGATGTTTACAAATAAATTTATAAGTGTTGAGTGATTCATTGTCAGATTGAGGTATTAGATTATATACGTGTGTGTGTGTGTGTGTGTGTGTGTGTGTGTGTGTCTGTGTGTGTGTGTGTGTGTGTGTGTGTGTGTGTGTGTGTGTGTGTGTGTGTGTGTGTGTGTGTGTGTGTGTGTGTGTGTGTGGGGCAATTAATATGTAGTTAATTATGATCAATAAGATGTGATTTTCCATATAAAAATGAAATATCAACCTGATTGATCTTTGAACAGACAAAACACATTCTCACTCCCAGCGCATCAAAAACACTTGGCAGCAAACAAACGTAAAATGAAAGTTGAACCCACATCTTTTTTATCCGTGAATTCAATGCCTTTCGGCGAGTCTCAAAAAAAAATGTGGGCGTCTTATTACTGTAAAAAAAATCATCATTAACATAAAAAAGAAACTCCAAAAAACAGAATTTATTCACACCTGGACTCGAAACCAGGTCTCCTACATGAGAGTCAGACATCTTACTAAATGAGCTAAATGATGTTCTTTGTATCTGTAACATTTATATCCTTGTTGACAGCTGAAACAACGTCAATCCAAAGAACGGTTTGGAGCAAAAATGGCTATATTGTTGCTAATTTGCAGGAAATCTCTAGAAGAAAGTTCTACAAAAAGTAGCAAAGGGTCCTCAGAAATGTAGCTAAATTTGTCACTAGGTGTTAGGAACAGCGACAAAGTCGCTGAGTTGGCACTGCCTCTCTCTCTGCTGCTAAAGCTACGGATAGCCAATGCTACGGGCTATGCCTGAGCGTGAACGTGCATGAAGCAGCCTTCTCGACCCGAGCATCTCTCTTTTTCTGTGATTTTACAGAAAAACAGGCAATCACAGTAAAAATGCCAGAGCTCATTCTACAGGACCAGGACACCGCAGGAGAATGTATGAAGAAGAAATGTATTATTTCTATAAATGTTTTGGCTGTCAAACTTCCATATAGTCCCTTTAAGAAGCCTCCTCTGGATCCAGATGACCCAATGAATTATAGAACAATATCTAACCTCCCATTTTTATCCAAAGTCCTTGAGAAAATAGTGGCCATCCAAGTATGTGAGCATTTAAACACTAATGCTCTGTTTGAGGAATTTCAGTCTGGTTTTAGAGAATATCACAGCACTGAAACTGCATTAGTGAGAGTTACAAATGATATTGTCATGGCCTCAGATAAGAATCTTGTGTCTGTTCTAGTCTTGTTAGATCTCAGTGCTGCTTTTGACACAGTAGATCACAATGTTCTTTTAGAAAGGCTTGAACATGTTGTAGGGATCAAAGAAACAGCGCTAGGCTGGTTCAAATCCTATCCGGTCAGATAGATTTCATTTTGCAAATGTACATGACAAATCGTCTTCATACTCCAGGGTTACTTGTGGAGTACCTCATGGTTCAATGCTTGGACCAATTCTTTTAACTATATATCAGTTCAGTTTTAGTTTATTTGTCATATGCAAGTTAGCACAGGGTCAACATTGCAATGAAACGTGTATGACGAGCAGCGGTCTCTCAGCAACATGATACAGGAGAAAATATAATAAAATATAATAAAAATATAATAAAATAAAGCAAAAAAATATAGTAAGGAGCAAAATATTAGAGAGACATGGTAAAAGGGAAAAGATGACTAAATATATATGTGTCAATAAAGAAAATCCTGAAAAGAAATATGACGGGAGGGCAGATGGGATATTGCACAGGAATGAGCTGCAGAAAATTACAGTATTGCACTTTAGATATAAATTACAGTATTGCAGGATATAAATTATGCAGGATATAGATTATATATATGCTCCCAATTAGTAAAACCATTAGACAGCATGAGATAAACTTCCACTGAATTATATTTATCCATTAACCCTGATGAGCCTAATCGGTTGGGTAGATTACAGGCTTGTCTTGAAGACATAAAAAATTGGATGACTCAAAACGTTTTGCTTTTAAATCAAGACAAGACTGAATTTCTCATCTTTGGACCTGAAATTCAGAAAAGGAAATTGCTTAGTCAATCACCTGACCTGAATGACATTAGTAGTAGTCTCCGAGAACTTAAGTAAGGAACCTTGGTGTTATCTTTGACCATGACATGTCATTCAAATCCCAAGTTAAACAGGTTTGTAGGATTTCCTTTTTCCACCTTTGGAATATTGCTAAGATTAGAAGCATCCTTTCCAGGAGTGATGCTGAAAAACTAGTTAATGCATTTATTACATCACGACTGGATTACTGTAATTCATTACTCTCAGGAAGTCCACAGAATGTAGTTAAACATCTTCAGCTAGTCCAAAATGCTGCAGCTAGAGTTCTGATGAGAATTAAAAAGAGAGATCATATCTCTCCTGTCTTAGCTTCCCTACATTGGCTACCTGTTAAATTCAGAATAGATTTTAAGATCCTCCTTCTCACATATAAAGCTCTTAACAATCAATCTCCATCATACATCAGTGGTCTGATTGTTCCATACATTCCTAACCGAGCACTTCGCTCTCAGACTGCAGGTTTACTGGTGGTTCCCAGAATATCTAAAAATAGGATGGGAGGCAGATATTTTAGCTATCAGGCTCCTCTCTTGTGGAACCAACTCCCAGCTTTAGTCCGTGAGGCAGACACCTTGTCTACTTTTAAGAATAGGCTTAAAACATTTTTATTTGATAGGGCCTATGGTTAAAATCTGATGTTAGTCTATATCTGGACAAGTGAGGTAGTAAAGAGAGGTGGAGTGTACAGTCGGTAAAGACGACTCTTCCTTGCCCTGCCTCCAACTAAAAGGCTAGGTTATCCAGAGTTACTGTATTTCTGTAGTTATGCTGCTGTAGGCTTAGACTGCTGGAGGATACACTGACCACTTTCAACACTCTACTACTTTCTTCTACAATCTGCTCAACTGTATTATTTCCTGCAGTTTCAGCTGTTAACTTTATTTTTTCTCTCCCCAGAAGAAGCTACAATGATGTTCTGCTGAGCTGTGGTAGCCTCATGGAGGGGGCCATCTTCTTGAACACTGCAGCTAACCACCTAAACGTTCTTCCTATCCTAATGATAACACTTTCCTTTCCTTGACATTGAATGTGCTACTACTAGTTTACCCATTTAATTATAGATTCACTAGGATAAATACAATAAAGTCTATCTCTCACCAAATAGAATATTTACTAAGAAATCACAATGTAACCATGGAAACACTACTTGGTGTGTGTGTGTGTGTGTGTGTGTGTGTGTGTGTGTGTGTGTGTGTGTGTGTGTGTGTGTGTGTGTGTGTGTGTGTGTGTGTGTGTGTGTCTTCTCGATCCCCAGTGAGTCATGGTGGATGGCTGCTTATACTGAACCAGGATTCTCTGGAGGTTTCTTCTTGTTAAAAGGGAGTTTTCCTTTCCACTGTCGCTGCATGCTTGCTTAGTATGAGGATTGCTGTAAAGTCACTGACACTAGTCAGTGACTTGATGCAATTTGCTGGGTTCCTTATAAAGGAAACATTTTTTTTTCTAATTGGCTTAATGAATTGACCTGTATTGGAATGTTTATTATGTGAAGTGCCTTGAGACGATGCTTGTCGTGATTTGGCGCTATATAAATAAACTTGAATTGAATTGAATCAAAGAGAGGGGGGCTCGACAGATCCAAGATGGAGGTGCCACCTTTCGTCTGCGCCTATAGGCAGTAGCGGCCACACGGGGTCTATTTATGTCTATACTTTAGTCCCAAATGTTTTTTGTCTTTTGTTTTCACTCATCAGCCACAGATCGCTCGCTAATCTCACTCACAGCAAGCCGTGCTTTCTACTGTGGTGAATCACTAACGTCCCTCCCTCTCTCGTAGTTGGTTAGGCAGTGAATTAAAACGTTAGGAATCCTAATGTTTTAAATCACAGTGTAACCAGTGCGTTTTTTCTGTTGGGAGACAAACCCCTCATCCGTAACCAGGTTAATTGTACAGAAACCCGGAAAGGTCAAAATTCCTCAAATGTTTTTTTTTTCTACTGGCTGATAAAAATGTTATGAACAGATCAGAATAGATGTATTAATCCGACAGTGAGGACATTCACTCATCACAGCAGCACACACACTTATAATACACAAAACTTACACTTATAATAACAAGATTACAGGTAAAACTGACTCCAGCCATGTTTGCTTTTATAATTTCAATAACTTCATACTGATGACCCACAGTAACGTAACCCTCTGTTTAGTGCATGCAATTACATCAATGACGTTAGCTTAACATGATAGATTACTTTTGCTTGGCAAAATACAATAACTGGTAATATTATGAATAACCCTAGATGGAATTTAAATAATTATACATTAATTACAACTTAATGTTCTAGGGAGACGTTTGTGACGTGTGGCTGTAACTCTTTACTGCTTATAAATAGATGATGTGAGTCCTTGTAACCCTGAGCTGATGAGACTGTATGTATAAACATACAGTCTCATGTCTCAGAACGACCATCTCCATACACTGTTAGAAATTACCAGCATTTCACATTAATTTAAAGTAATATTTTACAGTAATTTATTGTAATTAAGTTTCCCTGTAATAACCCATTGAATTAATGTAAAAATAAAATATCCTTGGATTTTACAGCATTTAACTCCTATTTTACAGTATAATCTTGCCATGTAAAACCATGTGTAATATTACAACCAGGAATTTTATTTTCACAGCAAAACTGTAAAAAGTGCACTGATTTCACACCATCAAACTGTAACATTACAGTAAAATATTGACTTGGAAGTCACGTGACACAGGCAGCCTATATACTGCCAGAACAATGAATGACAGACAATAGAGCAATTAAAGTTATGGATGTAACATATAATGTTCATGAAATTTAAAGACATAAAAGTTCAAAGATGAGCTGATTTTTGTTTGGTGGTAAAAGTTATTTTACATTTTGTAGTGGACTACAACTCTTGAGTTGCCTTTTCTGGACAAATGTTGGAGCATTAAACGTACCAGAAAATTATTGCTTTTTTCCGTCCGGCGGATCCACGGGCAGACTGGAAGGGGAGGAGACTTCCTCTAAACGAACTACTAATTTGAACTGAAGGCGCGAAATCCCTCTTTCCCTTTCTCCGCCGGTGAAGAAGGTGAGCAACTTTGTTTTTACAATGATATTTACTTTTTGTTGAACGTTTATTGCATGCCGCATATTGTCTTTAAAAATGTTGCATCGAAGGCTGCATGTGGAAGTTGGTCTACCAGCTCAGGAACGTTTTTAAAGGGGGGGGGGGGGGGGGGGGGGGCGCGGCTATCTATTGTTGATGGAAACAATGGGGGGTTGACAAATGAAACATGATGTGCCGTGAGGCAAAGCGATGTCAGACCCATGATTTACCGCAGAGCGGAGCGGGTGCAGCTTGGAGCACTTCTGACGTGTTGCGCTCCACTTTTGTATGCAAAAACGTTCAAAGATATTGCCAACTAATGCTGCGTTCCCACTGGCCATAACGTATACGTCAAACAGCGCGCATAAAGCCCCGTATTTGAAGCCCTATATTTTTTTTACTTTGGCCCTTGTAACGTCTGCCGTAACCGTTGGCTGCTGCCTCAGGAACCCCCCTGCTGCAGGGGGGAAAGAGCGCGGGAGGGGCTCTCTAAACTTATCCAACACGCAGACTTCTTCACCAATCTTTTTCCAAACGAAGTCCTAGTTATGCCGATCTGTTTAGGCATGACAGGAGGGGCCATACGGTTCGCGGTGATTGAATACGACGATAAGTTTATGCTCTATGGCTGAAATTCTTAAATGCTTGGTTTTTTTTTCATGGAATCTGGCTCGTAGTAGTGATATGACAACAACAGGCGCTCTGATTGGTTGCTGCTTGTAAAGCGACGCAGCTGAACGTTGAAGCTTGAAAAGTATCAAGCTTTGACGGAGCCAACGCTGTTGAATCTCATTGCAGAAAAATAATTAATTGCTGTGCATTCATTTTGCACATGTATAAGATATGTATAAGATACAGATAATTAATATGGTTAACAGATACAGATAATGCTGTACTCACTCATCCTTAGAAATCTCTGTCAGGGTGTGAACTTTGACTGTACTCATTATCTTATTTGATTTGATTGCAAGTATAACCAATGTACTGTCATTTTTGCACACTATAATTAATAATCCAGCTGTCATATCTGCACAATGAATGACTAATATATTCTGCACATCAGACTCACTTTGATTATTACTGACTCACCTCGTTTAATCATAACTGAATAATCCCTCTGTTATTTTACACAGATTGGTGTATTTGTGTTTGTAACTACCGACTTCAAGATCACTGCTGCTATTTCCACTATTTATCATCCACATTTTCACTGTTGCTGCCACATTCATCTGGAATTCTCAACCTATTTAGATACTACTCCCAGATATACCCGAGTGCTTTCTTTTCTTAAATACTTGTTGTATTGTTCTTTAACTGCTTCTGCTACTCCACTGCTCATACTTTCATACACAAATTTCCTAACTGTGGGACAATGAAGGAATACTTATCTAATCCTTGGCTATGGTTTCCTCTTGCTCTGCAGTCCATTCAAGATATGTGTGATAAAGTAACTACAGAGTGAAAGGCACTCTGATTAGTTGGCGCTCATAACACTGCGTTTCTTTTTGTTAGCAATGTTTTTTTTTAGTATCGGTTATCTACTTATCACTGTTATCTACAACATTCTGACCTAAAATTTGTGTTCTTCACCTTGCTTCCCTGTGTTGACTTGAGTATGCCTGTATTCTAGGTTGGACTGACATCTTGATACTTCTGTACCTGTGTCACACAAATTTGTAGTTCCTGTTGCTGGTGCGACTAAGGTAGTTACTGTTTTAATCATGAGCATTGCTGTTTGTGTTTTATTTCATTTTGATGATGAATAATAATTGTAAAAATTACTGTTTACATTGATAGAAAAATCTCAAAGTGCTACTGAAAACACACACATAAATAAATACAATTGTCTGACTTAGGTGACTTAGGCCACCCGTGCCTACAAGGTGGAAGCTCCACTTCTGTTGGCAAAAAAATTTGGCGGTCAGTAGGAATGTTCAAATAGCAGGAAGGAGGAACTAGGAAGAATAACGAATGTTGTGGGGTAGAAAAAAACTATCATAATTTTGAAGAGAAATATCTTTTGAAAGATTTAGGTATCTTTAATATATACACAAACACTGTGGACTGCAGCTTTATTTGGATAAACAACATCAGTGTTTACAACACTTCTACACTGTAACATAACTTCTGTGACATAAGTCTGTTAATGCAGTCACAACTGGGAGTCAAACGGACCCTTTAGTCATTGCTCCAACTTCTGGGCTATAACTGTCCCTAATAGTAGTGTTACCCTATGATTCCCCTTCTTAGGTGTGTCAGGTGGGGCCCAGTGGATTTCCCAGAGGGGGAGACCGAGGCATCGTTGATGAAGATGAAGAGGGATCTACTGAACATCTACTCAGGCAGGCTTTTTACTGTTGTTTTAGGTTATTTTGTTTGGAGTTTTTTCATTGGTCAAGATCTAAAAACTGTGTGTTCGGCAGCTAACAAGACCAAATTGTTACTTTGGTACTAACAATACATTTTTATTGTCTGTATACACAGAGGAAGGAATGAAAGGGGCGGAGAGAGCAGAACCAATGATGGAAAAGACATATGTCATCCTCCGGCAATACCTTAACAAAATGCCTGCTGCAGCAATGTCTGACATCAAAGAGGAGTGGCCCTTTCTCTTCTCTCAGAAAAGCCTATTCTCACATTTTGCTCTTTTGACGGACATCAACGTCCTTCAGAAAGTACAGGTGGCAATAAGTCAACGAGGACAGACCATCCTGGATTACTGTTCAACACTGGACCATCCCAAGATCAATGAAGTTCTGGTCAACTACGCTCAAGACTCTGATAAGGCTGCCTCCATCCTGCTGGTCCTAATGTTGTACTTCAAAGAGCCAAAAGAATGTTTGGTGCTTGAAGTTGATGTAAGATTTTGTATTAAAAAATTTAAAATGCAAATTGAATGATTACATTATCAACTGTACGATTTATTAACTTTGACCAATGAGGAATATTTATACTCTATCCTAAATCTATGCTGCTGTGTGATTATGTTACAGCCATGTGCCACTGCCGTGGACATAAGTTCTGCAGAACTTCCCACCACCCCCTTCTTGATCATTCAAGGTAATATTACTTTGATCCAATATTGACATTTCTGTCTTGATATAACTTGTTTCATTCTTGAAATCTAGATGAATTTTGTAGCTGAAGTAGAAAAAAATGCTCATATCAGTCTTTTCATTTCAGGTGACATGATGAAGCCCTCTGGATGGCTGATATCCATCGAGGGACAGGTCATGATGGGCCCACACCCGTTCTTTTTACATGGTGTAGCTGCATTGTTGAGCTGCTATTACGTCTTCAACATCGAGTATCCTGCCACTGGATCGTTAACACTGGAGTTCATTCAAAGGTATTTTATAAAGATCACATTTAAAGTGACAGTGTGTAGTATTTGTCATTAATTTCTGGAAATATAAGTTGAAATGTTTTGCAAAATGAATCAAATGAAGCCCATTCATTGAAAAATACCAGCAACTTTGTGACAAATAACCATAAAAATCAGGTATAAAATACACACGCGAGGGTCCGACTCTCTGGAGGACGCCATGTTGGATTGTATGTTTATTTTGATGTATTTATGGTTTTGCTGGAGGTTTTTGACTCCTTTGAAAACTGTGCAACAACACTCTTCTTCCTTTTCTTGTGTGTTATTTGGCGGGTGGCACTCAACATAAAAAGATGCATTTTTCACCAATTAATGTTTTGGAGGGTGAACCAGAGTCATTAATCTCATATCAACTGAAACTATCTTTGCTTTTTTAACAGGTGCTTCCTGGGAATCAACCCTGAGAGAGGGTCAAAGACCAAGAAGCGAACAGCAATCAACCCTCGTGTGAGCACTTTTTTTAGGAAGCTCATTGATTTTGAGTGGACATCATAGATTTTTGCAGCAGTACTCAGGCTCAGTTCTTCAGTGTTCGTTTTTTTTTAGATAAGTTTACGTTAAATGTTTTCCTGTTCTATTGCCCATAATGTTAAAGACTAAGGAGCGCCTGACCCCATTCCCTTCTTCACTGTCTCCTTTCCTCTCGTGTTGTTGTGAGGGCCTCATTCCCTTTTCTCAGTGTTTTTCCTCATTTTAATTTTACAACTTGAAAGATTAATCTTGAATTCTTGGCTGTATAAAATATGTTGAATAAAATTTCTATAAATATGCCATTGGATTAACACTGACTTTACTTTGGCGACGGGGTTGTATTTGTGCAACGGTAGTACATTTAAAGCAAATGGAACCTCAGGATTACTTATTACTGGATTACTTATTACAGTACATTACTGGATTTTTTTTTACATTTTCATACATTGTAAATTCACAGTAAATCATTGTGAACTTGTAAATAGTACATACTGTAAAAGTACAGGGCCTTGTTGTAATGAACAGCAAAAGATTGTAATTCCCCAGGAATGTACTGTAATATAACAGTAAATGCTTTGTCATTAAAGCTGTAAAGTTGCAGTGTACAATTGTGATTTTACAGCAGTACATAATAATATCACAGCAGCAAAATTACAGTAAATTGCTGTGAGTGCATGTAACAGTATTTTACTGTGAAAGCACGGCAAAAGTACGGCAAAATTTATCCAGTAAATTATTGTGAATTCACGGTGAAAATTTTAAGAGTGTACGTCTCTAAGAAAACAGTCACTTGTGTCTTTTAAAACAAATGTTACTGTGTTAGCCATTTTTTATTAAAACATCTTTTGTTCATTCTTCTGCTAGCATAACTTGAATCCAAAAAAAGCATTTTTATTTTCAGTTTTCACAGTGTTTTGTGGTATGAAGAGATAAAAAAAAAACGTAAACATCGGTAAGAAGCATGGCCTCTTTGTGACTGCAGTACAAGCTGATAAAGATTATAGTCAAATCAAAAAGTATTTCCTTTTACATATGTATTGTTAACAGTTGTAAGGTACTTTTTAAAACACGTTCATAAAGCGTAAAGCACGTGGATTAAATGAGTCCATCTCAGTCAAAAGTTATATATATATATATATATATATATATATATATATATATATATATATATATATATATATATACACACACACACACACAGACACACAATATATATGTAAAGTTTTTGTAGACTTAGTTTTGTTGTTGTTTGCTTATTTGTTCATAATTTGTCGTCCTGGGGTTTTTTCATCATAGGGCTGTTAGATTAGTCTCATTTGATTAGAATCACCTTTTATTTTCCACTCCCTTGTCTAGAAAGTGTTGCAGTCTTCTCCTCAAACTTATTGCCCAAACAACAAGAAATTCTACTTCAAAGAAGAACCAAAAACTTCAGAGAGAGATTGAAGTGCAGATCACAGATGCGGTATGCCAGAAAGCATTTATTCTCTAGTGGGTTTTAGACGGAGTACAGCAACAAATGGAAAATTGAGAGGTGGCGTGTCATCCTGGCAGTTCGGGCAACAGGGAAATACAGCTGATGAAATCTGGAAAAAGAATTCAGCTGAAACTTTCAAACCACAAGCACTCCAATCTTACAGTCCTCCATTACATTACTGTGAGATACCTTATGAAAGATAGAGACGGAACATGTTGAAGTAAGTTCATACATTTAAAAACTTCTTACAGTATATATTGCAAGGAGCTGGTGCCTATCTCCATTGGTTTTAAAACTCCGACTTTCTTCTCTTGAACTCACTCCCAAGCTGGAGAGAACATTCCACCTGTTCTGACTGAGAACGGTGGCCCCAGATTTAGAGGTGCTGATTCATCCAATTTACTTCAAACTCAACTAAGAAAACCACCCCAGTGCACCCTGACAGCCATGAAACTAGGGCTGAAACGAATCATCAAATCGTTCAATTCATTAAATTCCTCAAATGTTCTTTTTATTGATTCAAGGCTTTATTAAATGTGCACACCACAGACTGAACACATCTTACTGATGCACAATGTGGTAATCTAGGTAAAGCGGAGAAAAATAGAAAAAACAGCAATGGACCTGAGACCCTCAATCATTAAGTGTAATGTGATAATCTGCTGTCGTCGACCCAATTTATGCCAGTGTTTCTCTAGTCCACATGTGTCAGACACAAGGCCCGCGGGCCAGATATGGCCTGCCGCCATATTGTTTTATGTGGCCTGCGAGAGCTTCAAGTGTCTTAAAAATAGGTCTATGCCACTTCAAAGTGTACATTGGCTTTAAACTACATTTCCCATAATGCATGGCGATTGTGTTAGTAGTGCAGTGACAGTATTTGTCTTCTTCGTCCCAGTGTACCCACAATCATATTTAATTAATGCAACAAGAGAAAATAAATGTCCACAAATGATCCCAAAATGTCCAGGAAGAGAAAGATTGATGTTGAAGGAAGGTGTTTCAACAACTAAGGCACATGTTGATGCTTCAAGTAGAAAAACCGGTATGTCTTTACAGTCCTTAGTGTCCATGCTACTAACATGAGCATCTGCAGCATTACCTCCTCTGCCTCGGACAAACTGAGAACACTCCTCTTACTCAGCGAGTTTACTCAGAAATTAGCCGATGTTGAAGCCCAGAAATGGATTTTAACAGCTCAGTAATGTTTGCTGCTGACATAGAAAGCACACCAACCAACTTCCAGACTGAGATGATTGAACTCCAGCTTAGTGTAATCATAGTAATTTACATTTAATTAAGGACCGTAAGACATTAAAATTTCATATCGAGTATGAAATCCATCTTACGGACCACTGGGTTATTAAATCAGAAGATATGAACTTTTTAATGCAGGGATTAGACAACACGTTGTATTAACTGAGAGACAAGAGAAGAGAGAGAGAGACCTTCAAACGTTCAAGATGATTTATTACTAAATAATTTTAAACAATTTAACAATACTAACTCTCTATTGATGGATGTTCTGTTTGAATGAGGTGTGAGATGAATGGTGTATGTGAGTTGTGTTATTATCAGAACTCTCGTATCTGGAGAGGCAAGTCTGAGTGGGATGATGTTTTGCTTCTAACTAGTTTGACCGGAGTAGTTTCATAACCACGAGACACCATATTGTCGCATCCACACTTACCCTTAGAATGAGACCTCCGTACAGATCCGGATGCCAGGTCCACAGACCCTCCTCTGGTACTGGAGCCGATGGAACAGCGTCGACAGTACGACAAACCAGTCTTTGGATAGTCTCCAGGTAAAAAGCGACAGGTGGTTCACAGCATCAAAAGGGGACCCTCCTTGGGTCAGCGAGTTCAGCTTTTATTCTGAAAGGAACCGTTGCTTGGTTGGTGAAAACAGATTTTTCCAGCTTGATGGTTCTCAGCTTAAAAAGAGAAGTACAGATGGCCGAACCAATACTTCGCTTAGCATGCGGTGAACTCAATGAGATCTTGAAAACTGAACTTAAGATGGCGTTGGAACTAGTTTTATTAATCTGGATGTTTTGAATTCTGGTTGAATTAAAGCTGGCAGATTTAGAAACACCACCGAGACTATGCCACACTTCAGACTAGGAAGGTTCTGATTGGATCAGCAACAGCAATGTGTCATGCGATTGTTTACCTTACGTGTCAGTGTGTCTAGTGAACTAGATTAAGTCATATTACTTATTAAAACATATTAATCATTACATTGTGATTTCACAGATCGGTCACATGGTATTATTGACTAACGGTTGTTTTGATTAGCTTTATTAAAAATAGAGTTCTTTGATTTAATAAAAGAAAAGAGTCTTTTAATCTTCTTTCTTCTTTTGCTGGAAAGTAAACAGTTTAGAAGCAAATGCATGACCTTGAGGCTGTCTCATGCACTCTGGCGCTGTGTCAGAGGCAACTGTGGAAAGAGGTCAAATAACCTTGAGGAATAGCTCCTTCATCACGTTACATTAGTGACACGCTCCAGTCAGTCTGACTCTGTAGCTACTGTAGGTTTTACCTCTCCTCCCGACACGCTGACCAACAGCTGCTCAGATGTTCTCCATGTTCATCAGCACAAAGCTGTGTGAGCACCTGTTGTCTGTGATGAAGATGAACAGAACAACACAGCTCCTTCCTCAGCTCAGAGCCCAACCCCACAAGTGCAGGTGTTTGGCTGGAACAGGTGAGCATCACAGGAAATCAAAGTAGAGCAAACTGGGCTTGGATTATTTGGGTTTTTACTGTATGCAATTTTTCAGCTCCACAGCATGAAACTTAAAAGGTGAGATGTTGCATTTTCATTCAAGAGAATTACTATGTTTTATTTATGTTTTTGGCCTGTGAAAAATAATATTTCAGCTTCTTCAAACAAGAACTGGAAAGGCTACAGACAGAAGAATACTATGCTCCTCCTAGGGGGAAGAGCCCTACAATGGGCCAGCCATTACCTTGAGCAATATCCTTTGAAGGATATGGTTTTTTGGGATTTTGCTGAGGATCTGCAGGACGCTTGCAGCAGCTCACAAGCTCCCTCCTTTTTGAGGAATCATAATCGGTCAGCAAGCGCCGTGCTAAGAGCTGCCCTCTCAGCCTCTAAGAAGCGCCACACCTCCACATCTCCACCTGATCCTGACAGTTCCACCTCCCCGTCTCAGACCGTCAGAACCTGAGTCATCTCCTTCTCCCCTGAACCAGTTGGCTCCGTTTCAGCTCCTCTAAGGGACTGTCCACCACACAAGAACCCAGCGAAACCACCAGGTTCACCAACGAACCAACCCGAGGGTCCTGGATGTGGGAAGAGTTTTCCGGCAGCCTCTCCAGGTCAGCGTTGCTGGCAAAATGCAGTTCCTTCCGACGCCACCTCCAGGCTCCTGGTGGGTAAGGTCTCCGAGGGATCTGTCGATTCACTTCGTGGTCTGCGCTCAGGACCTGGAGTCATGCAGAAAGTAGCCTCCACTCTCCTGGTGGATCAGAGGTCTCCCACCTGACGACGACACCGCAACCGACACAAGCAGTCGTCTGAGGCCAGAGCTGGGCATCTTGCCTCAGCGGTGGTCCCGGAGGACGCATCACATCCTGCTTCGGTGGTGGTCCAAGAAGACGCATCGCATCCTGCCTCAGCAGTGGAGGACGCATCACATCCTTCCTCAGCCGTGGTCCCGGAGGACGCATCGCATCCTTACTCAGTGGTGGTCCCGGATGATGCATCACATCCTGCCTCAGCGGTGGTCCAAGAGGATGCATCGTATCCTGCTTTGGCGGTGGTCCAGGAAGACGCATCACAGCCTGCCTCGGCGGTGGAGGATCGCACAGGCTCCGGTCCAGCCCGTCCACGAGGCTCCGGCCCAGCCTGTCCAGGAGGCTCCACCTAGTCCGATGCCTCCAGTCCAAGGGGTCGACGCCTCCAGTCCAAGGGTCGACGCCTCCTGTCTCGAAGTTGACGCCCCCTGCCTCAACGTCGACGCCCCCTGTCTCGACATCGACGCCCCCTGTCTCGACGTCGACGCCCCCGGTCTCGACGTCGATGCCTCCCGTCTCGACGTCGACGCCTCCCATCTCAACGTCGACGCCTCCTGTCTCGACGTCAACAGAAATGGGTGTCTCCCCGTCTCCTGTCTCAAATCTCCCCACAAGTGTTCCAGTCTCCCAAGCCTCAAGTGTTCCAGTCTCCCAAGTCTCAAGTCTCCCCACAAGTATTCCAGTCTCCCCGTCTCCTGTCTCAAGTCTCCCCACAAGTGTTCCAGTCTCCCCGTCTCCTGTCTCAAGTCTCCCCGCAAGTGTTCCAGTCTCCACGTCGCCTGTCTCAAGTCTCCCCACAAGTGTTCCAGTCTCCCCGTCTCCTGTCTCAAGTCTCCCCACAAGTGTTCCAGTCTCCCAAGCCTCAAGTGTTCCAGTCTCCCCACAAGTGTTCCAGTCTCCCAAGTCTCACGTCTTCCAGTCTTCCAAGTCTCAAGTCTCCCCACAAGTGTTCCATTCTCCCCGTCTCCTGTCTCAAGTATCCCCACAAGTGTTCCAGTCTCCCAAGCCTCAAGTGTTCCAGTCTCCTAAGTCTCAAGTCTCCCCGTCACAAGTGTTCCAGTCTCCCCGTCTCCTGTCTCAAGTCTCCCCACAAGTGTTCCAGTCTCCCAAGCCTCAAGTGCTCCACTCTCCCAAGCCTCAAGTGCTCCAGTCTCCCAAGCCTCAAATGTTCCAGTCTCCCAAGCCTCAAATGTTCCAGTCTCCCAAGTCTCACGTCTCCCAGTCACAAGTGTTCCTGTCTCCCAAGTCTCAAGTGTTCCAGTCTCCCCGTCTCCTGTCTCAAGTCTCCACACAAGTGTTCCAGTCTCCCAAGTCTCAAGTCTTCCAGTCACAAGTGCTCCAGTCTCCCAAGTCTCACGTCTTCCAGTCACAAGTGTTCCTGTCTCCCAAGTCTCAAGTCTCCCAGTCACAAGTGTTCCTGTCTCCCAAGTCTCAAGTGTTCCAGTCTCCCCGTCTCCTGTCTCAAGTCTCCGCACAAGTGTTCCAGTCTCCCAAGTCTCAAGTCTTCCAGTCACAAGTGTTCCAGTCTCCCAAGTCTCACGTCTTCCAGTCACAAGTGTTCCTGTCTCCCAAGTCTCAAGTCTCCCAGTCACAAGTGTTCCTGTCTCCCAAGTCTCAAGTCTCCCCGTCACGTGTTCCAGTCTTCCCGTCTCCTGTCTCACGTCTCTCCACAAGTGTTCCAGTCTCCCAAGTCTCAAGTGTTCCGGTCTCAGTCCCCATCTCCAGAGACCAGTCCTCGTCCTCCTCCTCCAATACCCCCATCCCCAGGGTTTCCTGGTCCCGCATCCTGGTTCCCTGCCGCCGGCCCCCAAGGCTTCCCTGGTCTCGCCTCCTGGTTCCCCGTTGCTGGCCTCCTAGGCTTCCTTGGTCCCGCCTCCTGGTTCCCCATCGCCAGCCCCCCAGACTTCCCTGGTCCCACCTCCTGGTTCCCCGTTACCGGCCTCCTAAGCTTCCTTGGTCCTGCCTCCTGGTTCCCCGTCGCCGGCCTCCTAGGCTTCCTTGGTCCCGCATCCTGGTTCCCCGTCGCCGGCCTCCTAGGCTTATATGGTCACCGGTCCCCTGGACTTCTCTGGTCCCGCCTCCTGGTTCCCCGTCACCGGCCTCCTAAGCTTCCTTGGTCCCGCCTTCTGGTTCCCCGTCGCCGGCCTCCTAGACTTCCTTGGTCCCGCATCCTGGTTCCCCGTCGCCGGCCTCCTAGGCTTATCTGGTCACCGGTCCACTGGACTTCTCTGGTCCCGCCTCCTGCTTCCCTGTCGCCGGCCTCCCGGGGTCTCCTGTTCCTCCCTCGCCCGCCCTTTTTGGGTTGTGTTCGTTGGTTCCCTCTTCTCCCTCCCACTGGTTTTTTCGTTTCCTGTGTCGTGTTTTGTGCTTGTTGTTGTTTGTTGTTGTTTGGGCGTCTGGTATCCGCCCCTTGGGGGGGGGGGGGGGGTAACTGTCATGGTCTGCGTCTGCCCCTTCCTTCATGTGCCTCCTGATGTTTCTCTATCCTCTCTAGGTGTTCCTTTTGTGTCCTATCGCCCTCATGTGTCATGTCTGCGTCTTCCTCATGTGTCTTCTGGTTTTCCCCATTTGCCCCTAGATCTCCAGCCCTCTAGGTTTCTCAAGTCATTTCCTTTAGTTATAGCTTTTCATGATTTAGTATGTTTTTTCCCATCAGTGTTTATTATTTTTCTCCCTCCTCCCTTTGAATTGTAGTTATGTTTCCTGCTCTTTTGTATTAGGTTTTATTCTTAGGTCAAGTTAGTTTCTCCCCTGATTAGTCATTGCCTTCACCTGGTCCTCCTCCCACACCCCACACACCTGCAGCTCATCTCCCTCTCATCCTCCCTGTGTATTTAAGCCCTGTCTTGTCTCAGTGTCTTGTCGGTCCATTGTTTGTAATTCTGTCAGTCTCGTCTTGGATTACTAGTGATCTTGGTCTTCTCGTGTCTTGAGTGGTTTTTTTGGATATCCAGATCGTTATCTGGACTTTTGGATTTTGGCTTCCAGCCTTTGGACTTATTTTTTGTTCTCCTTAAAATAAAGGACTTTTCTTATTCATCATCTCTGCCTCGTGTCCTCCTGGCTATCTGCATATTTGGGTCCTAAACATCCTCGAAACGTGACAGAGATGAAGGGAAGGCTGTTGGAGTTATATAATAAAGTCTGGGAAAAAGGAAAATTACCAAAAAATTGGAAAGAGGCAGTGATAATTCCAATAATTATACCTGTGAACGATCCAAGTATTCCTGAGAATTATAGGCCGATAGCTTTAACGTCTCATATAGGTAAAGTAATGGAAAGAATGATTACGCATGGGTAAAATTATTATTTAGAAAGTAGGAATTTGTTAATGAAATATCAAAATGGGTTTAGGACTGGTAGAGGGACGATGGACGCCATAGTGAGTTTGGAAAATGACATTAGGAAAGCACAAAACAATTAAGAGAGTTTAGTTGTAGTTTATTTTGATATTGAGAAAGCATATGACATGGTGTGGAAGGAGGGCTTGCTGATTAAGTTAAAAAGGTTGAAGATAGAGGGAAGAACATATGATTGGATTAAGGATTTTTTGTTTAATAGATACATTCAGATAAAAATAGGTGATAGATTGTCAGAGGGTTATATATTTGACAATGGGACGCCACAGGGAAGTGTGATCAGTCCTGTTCTATTTTCTATTATGATCAATGATGCGTTTGAAGAGATAGGATATGATGTTGGGAAAGCATTGTTTGCAGATGATGGAATATTATGGAAAAGGGGAAGGAACATTCAATACTTGCAGAAGAAAATTCATGAAGCAATAATTAAACTGGATAATTGGTCTTATGAATGGGGATTTAAGTTTTCGATGGACAAAACAAAAAGTATGGTCTTTACAAAGAAAAGAAATGTTAAGATTGAGCTTAAATTATATGGGGAACCTTAGGAGCAAGTTCATAGTTTTAGATATTTGGGTGTAATATTTGATGAAAGGGTGATTTGGAAGGAGAATATTAATAACATAGTTGAAAGATGTAAAAAGGTAATAAATATTATGAGGTGTTTAAATGGTAATGATTGGGGGGCTAGTACCAAGGCTTTAAAACAGGTATATATAGCAATGGTCAGATCGGTTATTGATTATGGTAGTATTAGTTCCGCAAGTAAAACATTACTGAAGAAGATTGAAGTTATTCAAAGTCAGGCTTTGAGAATTTGTTGTGGAGCAATGAAAACCACACCGATAGTGTCCTTACAAGTGGAAATGGGAGAGATGCCATTGACTCTTAGATTCAAGTTACTGAAATTAAATTATTGGGCTGGTGTACAAGGTAGTACAGAGGATGAGCATATGGTTAAGGGAGAGATGAAAGTAGGAGGGCAGTGTTTCAATGGACAGTATGAGAGTTTGGTTTGGAAGTCATGTAGATTGGCGGAAGCCTTTAAATTAAAGGATATGGTTGTTTTTAAGAAATTTTTACATTCGCCTACTTCATTTTGGTTATTTCCAAAAGTGATGATAGATTTTCATATTCACAATGTAATTAAAATACGGAAAGGTGTGGGAAACTGGGATAATGTCGTGGAAGAAAGATTAAATGATGCTCATCAATCATTCATCCCTATATGTACTGACGGGTCGAGAGAGTCAGGAAATTTAACAGGGTTTTCCTTCTGGATTCCGAAATTTAGTAAATATCATAAAAGTCGAACTTCTAATAATCTGTCAGTATATACAGTGAAAATGTTAGCCATTTCATTTATCCATGCTTTCGTTCTTTTTTAAACACAGAAACAGTTTTGTTTACCTGTTTGTAGCTACGGTTTCGCCGACAGCTGCCGGCTTCTTCAGGCTGACGCTGATGGTGGCGCGTCACTTCCTTCTCCGTTTATCTGCGGGCAGCAGAGGACGTTGTCGCCCTCTACTGCCCGCTCTCCCCTCTCCGACGATGCAGTCCCATGCGTGGTCCAGCGTGTAAACTCCGTCGTCCCTGTTCATGGTCCCACATCCACGTCTCCTTATCTCTATTGCTTCCTTGATCCATCTTTTGTATTTTTGTTGTTCAGTGGTTATGATCCGTGTGCTGTCCCAGTCCATTATATGGTTTTCTCTTAAGCAATGATCTGTTACGGCTGACTTTTTTATTGTACTTTCTGCTTCTTCTTTTGCTGCTCTTGTGTGTTTACGATTTGCCTCTTTCTCGCACTCCTTTCTGTGTTCTATTGTCCGTGTATTGAGTTGGCGTCCGGTTTCTCCTATGTATGTTTTATTGCATATTTTGCATGGGATTTCGTAGATGACTCCACAATTTTGTCCAGCTGATATTTTGTCTTTTGGGTGTACTAATCTGTTTCTAACTGTTGTGTATGGCTTTGTTGGTGTGTTTATGTTGTGTTTTTTCATTGTTGCTCTTATTTTTTCCGTTATGCCTCTGATGTATGGTAGGGTTATCACTGGTTTTGGTTCTTGTCTTTCTGGGTTTCTGGTTCTTTTTTTTTGGGTTGTTCTTTGCTTTCTGTTTTTGTTTGTTGTTTTCCTTTGTTTATTGCCCATGTTGGGTATCTGCAGGTCTTTAAAGCGTGTTGTATGTGTTTGTCCTCTTGTTTACGGTCTCTCTCTTCTGTTATTATGTTTGCTCGGTGATATAATGTTCTGATTACTGACATTTTGTGTATGGTGGGGTGTTCTGATGTCCATAATAAATATTGGTCTGTGTGTGTTGGTTTCCTGTATGTGTTTATGTTTAGGGTCCCATCGGTCTGCCTGGTGATTTTCATGTCCATAAATGCTATGCTGCCTTCTGTTTCTAACTCATAAGTGAATTTTATGTTGCCCGTGTCGTCAATATTGTTTAAGTGTTGTGTTAGTGTTTCTGTTTGACCTTTTGGTATGATTTCCAGTATGTCGTCTACGTAGCGTTTCCATAGTTTTATTTTGCAGTTTGGGGGGGCGGTGGCTATGGCTTTTTGTTCCAGGTCTTCCATGAAAAACTCGCACAGGGTGGCTGATAACGGGTTACCCATGGCGAAGCCTTCCAGTTGTTTGTATATTGTGTTGTCGTATGTGAAGTAAGTGGAGTTAGCTACCAGTGCTATCAGTTGTGCTATGTCCTCTGCTGTGAGGTTTGTTCTTTTGTGTAAAGTCTTGTCCTGTCTGATTCTGTTAACTACTATGTCTATGGTTTTTTGGGTTGGTGTTTTTGTGAACAGAGATGTGACGTCATGTGAGATGAGTATGTCGTTGTCTTCTATTGTAATTTCCTTTAGTTCTTTTGCCAATTCTATACTATTTTTGCAGTGTTGGTCTGTATTTCCTAATAACGGGCTGATGATTCTGCTGATATCTTTTGCCATGTTGTATGTTGGTGTACCTATGCTGTCAACTATTGGTCTAAGTGGGGTGTTTTGTTTATGTATTTTTGGCGTTCCATATATTCTTGGTGTTATGTTTGCTGTGGGAATCCAGTGTTTGTACATTTTTTCTGTTATTTTGCCTTTTTCGTGCAGTGGCTTCAGTAATTTTTTCATGTTTTTCTTAATGTTTTCTGTTGGATCTTTTTTAAGTATTTCATATGTATTTTTGTCTTCTAGCATCTGTTTCATCTGTTGTTTATATTTTTCTCTGTCCATAACTACTGTGGTTCTTCCTTTATCTGCCGGTAGAATAATTATCTGTTCATTTTTGGATAAAGCTGTCATGGCTGATTGTTCTTCTTTTGTGATATTGCTGTGTTGAATTTGGCTGTTTTTTAATATCCCAACTACGTTATTTCTGAGTTCTGCTTTCTTTCCCTCATCTGTGATCTGTTGACATGCTAGTTCTGTTGCTACAATAAATTCATCATATGGTATTTCTTTTGGTGTGACAGCAAAGTTTAAACCTTTCTTTAATATGCTCTCTTCTGCTTCTGTTAGTTTGTATTGTGAAATGTTACATACCCATGAGTTTGGTGTGGAGTTGCCTTGTATTTCTCCCCTCTTTTTCTTGTTTATGAGTCTGTTTAACTTCTTTATGTGTCTTTCTTTCACTTTTGTGAACTCTTGTTCCTGTTTTTCCATCATGTGTCCTTTAATTAGTTCCTCCATTTGTTTATCAAGTTTGTAATTCCTTTTCAAGTCCAGGTGTCCTCTTTCCAGTTCGTCCTCCACACGCCTCTGTTTGGTTATGACGTTCCTTATCCTCTCCTTGAACAGTGCTCTCTGTGCTCTTTCTATTATATTTTGTGCTGTCTGGGTCCGGATCGATGTTTTCAGCTGTAGGCTTGTGGGTGTGATGTTTTCGTCCCGGCATCTTAAACAGAAGCGAAGGTGGTTTCTTAGACGTGCGCGTTTCTGCCTGAAGAAGCCGGCAGCTGTCGGCGAAACCGTAGCCACAAACAGGTAAACAAAACTGTTTCTGTGTTTAAAAAAGAACGAAAGCATGGATTTACAAAGACACAGCAAGAACACACCTAAGACATTTCATTTAGTTTACAGTGGATAGAACAAAATGGTGTTAGGAAAAGTATTATTTGCTCGGACTCCATGTCTGTATTGTTGTCAATTAGAGAAATGTCAGCTGATGAGGGGTCAGATATTTTGTATGAGATATTTGAGTGCTTGTTTAGGTTGATGAAGACTAATTCAGAGGTTAGATTTATGTGGGTTCCAGCTCACAGTGGAGTAGAGGGTAATGAAATAGCTGATTATTATGCAAAGCAGGCAACGAAACTGGATACTGTGATGGAGGTTCCATACAGTCTTGCGGAGGTGAAATCAGCTATTAGACAGCAGATTCTGGATGAATGGCAAGAGCAATGGATATGGGACGTGAAAGGAAGACATTTATACAAATTAAAGGGAAAGGTTGGAAGAATGAAAGTCATTCAAATGAGTAACAGAAATCAAGCAGTGATAACAAGGATGAGAATGGGACATACAGCTTTGAACAGTACGCTTTTTATTCTTGGACGGCATAATACCGGTATGTGTGAATGTGGACTTGATAGGGAAACAGTTGAACATGTATTATGTGCTTGTGGAATATATGTGGGTAATAGGAAATTGTTGGTTGAAAAATTAAAAGTTAAAGGATATAAGGAATTTGAGTGGAGTATTCTGTTAAATGGGGGACTAGTGGTGTATAAGTTAGTCATAGACTTTTTAAGGGACAGTGGATTGCTCGATAGAATTTTTTTTTTTTTTTAAGTAGGATACTCCCCACTTCGACTCACACTCCCATTCAGTAGGTGGCGGAAATGCACCTGAAAGTTGGTTGCCACCCGCCAATTAAACAACAGAAAGAAGAAGAAGAAAGAAGGGAGAGACTGGATCTGTGCCAGTTCTCTCATGTGCTCCATTTGTTTGTGTTTTAATGGCTTTTAAATGGGTTTTAGTTGTTAAAGCTTGGTGAAGCTTAACAACTTTTAGAGGTTTTTAACAGACGGGGGACCCGAGTGCTGGTTTCCTCTTGGCTCCCAAACTTGTGTTTAAGTCAGTGGACTTTGTTTTGTGAATGTTTGGGAGCATTCGGATGTCTGTTTTAAACGTAAACCCTTGGCCATTTTAACAATGTGTTTAAGTACTTTTAGATTTGGAGCTTTTTGTCATTTTAAAATCCTTTTTAATAAAATCAATGTTTACAATTTCCACACCCGAGACACATGTGTTACTCCCAGTCCTTCTCCTTATCCACCAATAGAGGATGTAACACTATAGAGCTGGTCCAACGTTCCTTGGCCAGGATGACAACCACATTGCTCCACCTGAATCTGAGGCTTGACAATCCAATGGACCCTCCTCTCCAGAAGCCCTGAATAGAGCTCACCAGGGAGGTTCATGAGTGTGATCTTCCATAGTTGGAACACACCATGCAGTCAGACCCCTTCTACTGTTGTTGTGTCGTAGCCGACACAAAATGGTTTCCATATTTTGAACTAAGGTAACTCTTCAACCATTTACGCAATCAACATAATTCCAGCAGATTCTGAAAGCTGTGACTCTATGCTTTCCAGTGGTATACAACACATTATGATAATTTTACTCAAGTCCCTGCCTAAGAACCAGAAAATGATCACACTTCCTAGAGGAGCGGAGGAATTGTTTTCTACGCGTATTTTCAACTTCTTTTCTTTTTTATTTATTTATTTACCGTGTCCTGTCTGGCTGTGATGCAAACAGAATTGATGTCTGAATGCTGGTAACAAGCCTTACAGATTTACTCTCAGGGGGAGCATCAAAGCGTCTGCTTTTAATGTCACGCCTGATACTTAAAACTTCATTGTTATTGTTTTTGAATGCTTTGTAATTCCGACCAGACACGGAGACAGAGGTGAAAGAGAAAGGAAAAGACAAAAGGTGGGGAGGGGCACAAAAATAAACAATAATGAACAAGAGTCTGCTTCTACACCTGCAGAAAAAGACAAAAAAAGCAAAAGAACAAAAGAAAAATGGGACACCACAACAATACAACAAGATCAAGCTATCACTGCGTCAACTTGATGAAAAAATATATAATCAACATTGTTTAACTGAAGAATCACGATAATAAATCACAGTGCATTAAGTGCCCACCATAGTCTTAAGACCTGTGTTTAATGTGCCCAAGCCCATACTTTTCAGAGCACCATGCGAGCACCTGTGTGTGTACACGCACTTGCTTATGTAAGGTTTCTCTATAGGAGCGTCCAATAGAGAGTGTGAGGGACCACAGATCGCACCCCCCCCCCACCCCCACCCCAAAGATGCGCAGGAGACGGGGGGAGCTCCAAGTCCCAGAGATCCAGGCGCTGCCCCAGAACACAAGAACCCCAAGGAGACTGCAACAAGAAAGGCCCCCGCCCCCCTTGAGAGGCACAGAGGATCGCCCCGGGGGGCCACAACCAGGTGCCGGCAGAGTCCCGGGAGACATCAGCGGCAAGCCTACAGGCCCACCTGCAGCCTCCCACCCCCTAGCCGGCCGAGCCCGGGACCCAGCGACCCGGGACCCAGGGGCGACCACCCCCGCCGGGGACCCAATAGATCCCAGGGACCCAGACCCCACCAGGCAGCCACCGGTATTGATCAGGCAGATGCCAAAAAATCTTAAACCCCCTGACCCGGGAGCCACAAACACTCAGGCAGACCAAGGCACCACACCCCACACCAGGTGTGGCAGGGGAAGGGGGGGATGAAGATCTATATCATCAAAAGAAGTCCCAGGAGAGGGGAGGAGTCAAAGGCCCCACCTGACATATACAGTCATACACAAACACAGTCACACACTCCCAGGGGCGTAGCACCAAATTCTGGGCCCTAGGTACAAGTCTTCTAGGTGGGCCCCCATGCTCAATTACTTAATATCTCTCTTAAACATTTTTTGTCATGCTATAAGACAAGATGATAAATATGATCTTAGTTTAACCTCTATATTGAGCAAATACAAATGCCAGCATAGTAAAAGTGAAATGCCCAGACTTCACATATAATTATTTTTATTTGCCAACAATGTGTTCAAACAAAAATCCTGGAATTTATTTTCCAGTAAATGCCCACTGATGGGTCTTCATGTTACCAAAATCACTTATGAGATCTTTAAAGTCCAATCCTTTGGCTAATTGGCTTTCAAAAGAAAGAAGAGCTAGGCTGTTCAGTCTATCCTGGGACATTGTTGATCTCAAATAATTTTTCACCAGTTTCAGTTTGCTAAAAGCCCGTTCACCCCCAGCAACAGTCACAGGTAGTGTGCAAAAAATTTAATAAAAGGTTTGGCTTAATTTATACTTCTTAGTCTGCATCGGGACGGATGCACGCAACACCGTTATCTGTCCTTGCGAGCCCGCTGGAGAGCCTTCACAAGGACGGACAGGGTCGAGCTCTCTTTTCTAAACATTCGTCCGTCGAGATGGAGATTGCAAGCTTGTGATTCGTCAGGACTCCTCCGCCGTCTACAGTGCCACCATTGCACCCTCAAAAACATAAATAGAGCCAAATATATTTAGTGGCAGACATGGAGCATCTTGAAGAATACCTCTAGGAAAAACTCTAAAATATGAATGTTTTATTCCCCCGTGACTGGAGGAGTGAAAAAATGTGCAGCAAGTGTTTAATTCGTGGACGGAAATGACGTAATAAACGTGGGTTTAGTGATGGCAATCACATGAAGAGGTGGAGGAGGTTGAGGGACAAATTTGTCTGTGTTAAAAAGTCTCTGAAATACAAAAAATACAATATAAACACACTATCTTGGACAGGTCACCCCAGAACCGTGCTACACCCTCTGTTGTCCTGGTGGGCAGTTGCTTTGCAACACTCCCCAGGAGACAGAGAAGTTTGAGGGAACATCTTTGGTGTGTTCTTGCTGTGTTGAGTTTCAAATTCCATCTTTCAGTTTTTTTTTATTATCTTTATTTCATTCAATAAAAAAAATAACACAACAGATACTAAACAATATTCAAAAAACACAATATATATTTGAATGAAAGGGAGCAGATAGAAGAACAATCTTATTATTTCTGCCCCCTTTTTAAACTTAAATATCAATTTATATTTTTGCAGTCCCTCATCAATTCTTTCAGTCCCGTAACTGTTCACATTTGTTAATTATTACGTCCACATCAATTGTCCGTTGTCATATCCACTCAACACACGTGATTTAATGTGTAGACTGAACACTTTTAGAGTTCTTGACTCTTTCCATTCTCTGTCCAGGCAATTCCACAACTTCACACCATTCACAGATATGCTCATTTCCTTCATTCTTGTTCTAAATCTAGGTTTTTTGAAGATTTCAAATCCCTTCAACGAATAACTGCTATCTCTCTTTTGAAATATATGCTGAATATTCTTTGGCAATGTACCTTTATTTGCTTTATACATTATATGCAATATTCTCCAGTTGACCAAATCATGAAATTTAATTACTTTATATTTTATAAATAATGGGTTAGATGGAGCTGTACTATGAGTGTTGTCTATAATTCTCATTGCTCTTTTCTGCAAAACAAACAAAGGTTGTGTATACGTTCTATATGCAGTTCCCCAGATTTCTACACAATAATTTAAGTATGGCAGAATCAGTGCATTGTATAGTAATAACAATCCTTCACTATTAAGTAGAAACTTTACGCTATATAATACTGCAATGGCTTTGGCCATTTTACCTTTTATATGGCCTATATGTGATTTCCAGCTTAGAGCTTCATCAATCATTACTCCCAAAAATTTGATTTCTTTTACCCTTTGAATTTCCATGTTATCTATTTCTAATATTACGTCTATATTTTCTTTGTCATTAAATAGAATGAAATTAGTTTTTTTAAGATTAAGTGTTAATTTATTTACATCAAACCAGTTTTTAACTTTTATCAGTTCAATATTTATCACATTAGTTACTTCATTTATATCAGACCCTGAATAAAACAATGTTGTATCATCTGCAAACAAAACAGAACCTATTTTGTCAGACACATTTACCAAATCATTGATATACAGGTTGAACAATTTTGGTCCAAGGACCGACCCTTGTGGCACTCCATAAGCAATATTTCGTAGCTCTGATGTAATGCCATTTATCTGAACATATTGCTTTCTGTTATCTAAATAACTTCTAACCCATTGATGAGCAACCCCTCGTATTCCATACTGATATTTTTTTTGCAGTAACCTTGAATGATCGATAACGTCAAAAGCTTTCTTTAAGTCAATAAAAAAACTAATAAAGTATTCTCTATTGTCTATTGCTTCAGATATTTTCTCTGTTAAATCCATTATTGCCATTGTTGTTGAATGTTGGGTCCTGAATCCATACTGTTCATTAAGTAAAATCATATTTTTTTCAATAAATTTATCCAACCGTGATGCAAAGACTTTTTCAAGTATTTTGGAAAACTGTGGAAGTAGTGACACTGGCCTATAATTTGTGAAATTATGTTTATCACCATTCTTAAACAGTGGAACCACTTTTGCTATTTTCATAGCATCAGGGAAGACTCCAGTAGAAAGTGACAAATTACATATATAAGTAAATGGATCAATAACAGATTCTATTATGGTCTTTACAGTCATCATGTCCAAATCCTCACAATCAGTTGATCGCTTATTTCCAGTTTTTTACAATTTCTCGTATTTCCTCTTTTTCTACTTTGCCAAGGAAAATACTACTGACATTATGTACTACTGTATTCAAATTGTCTTCAATTAAAGTGTCATGACCCATCAAACTCCTCCCTACATTTACAAAAAAATCATTGAATTCATTAGAGATTTCTTTTACATCATAAATGTCTACATTGTCCTTGACAAAGTAATTTGGTACCTTAGATCTAGTTTTATTTCTGTTCGTCACACTATTTATTATTCCCCATGTAGCCTTTGTATTAGCCTTATTCTTTTCCAATAATTCGCCATAATAATCTTTTTTCCTTTTCCTAATTATTGCTATTAATTTATTTTTATATTTTTTATATCGGTCTTCTGCTACTCTTGTCTGTGATTTTAAAAAAATTCCTATACAGCTGGGTTTTTTTTTTGCACGTGCATTTCTTATTCCTTTAGTCATCCATGGTTGATCTACCCTTTTACCACTACTTTTGAATAATTTACAATTATTATTATATAATTTCATCAATTTTTTCATGAAGGACTTATATGCAATGTTGACATCCCTTACATATACTTCCTCCCAATTCTGCATTTCAAGATCCTTCTTTAGCGCTTCCCATGCTCTAAATGATCTATCTCGTTTGTAATTTAACGAGGTTTCTTGCTTTATCAATTGTTTATTTTTCAGTACTGCAAAGACAGGCAGATGATCACTAATATCGGCTATCAATACCCCACTCCTCAATACATCATCTTTTTTATTTGTAAATATATTATCAATTATAGTAGCACTATGTGCTGTGATCCTGGTTGGTTTGGTAATTAACGGAAATAATCCTAAACTGTACATAGAATTGATTAAATCATTTGTTTTCTGTCCAGCAGGCTGCTCTATATTAATATTAAAGTCTCCACACAAGAGCAAGGTTTTGTTCTTTATGTGATCGCCCAATTCACTGATTCTTTCAGTGAATGTCTTAATACAAGCACCAGGTGCTCTATAAACACAACCAACCAGGATATTTTTTGATGTATTATTATTAATTTCCACAGTTATTACTTCCATGACCCCATCCTCAATCATTGTCATGTCTTCAACTAATTTACATTTCAAATCTGTTCTAATAAACAAAGCTACCCCACCTCCTCTTTTGTATGTTCTATTAGCAAAAAAAAAGTTCATATCCCTCTATTTGAACTTCATCCATCATGTCGTTCCTGAGCCATGTCTCTGTTATTGCAATCACACTTAATTTATTTTCGAGTTTACTGAAATAATCTTGTATTATTTGTAATTTACCAAACAAACTTCTACTGTTGATGTGGATAATTGATAGCCTATTTCCTGTGATTATCTCACTGTTCAATTTTTCATCTTCATAATAATCACAATTTATGTTTAAATCAAAAAAGCTTTCATCTATCTTATTATCAATGTCATATATTTTTTCCTCTGTGTCCATGTAAACTAATTTATTTCCTCATTTTTTACTATTCAGTAGCCCTACTGGTAGCCTGCAAGTTCTTCATAATTTTTATTTTCTTTAATTTATCAGTATTTCTTATCCATATTATTCACTTGTATCTTTCCAGTTCTGCCATTTCTTTGATAACCAAAATCTTTGCCTGCTCTGGAGACCCGATCAATTTAATGAACACTTTGCAGTTTGAGGTCCATGTTGATTGTATTTTTTTCTGCTTTCTCAGAAGTCTTGCTTGCCTTGCTATGTCTGCATATTTCTTAATCAGGTGTTCGTTTATATATACATTTGTTCCCTTCAGCTTTCTTCCTTGTTTAAGCAATTCTTTCTTTTGTTTTCTGTTCACCAATCTGATAATGATTGCAGGTTTCTGATTTTTGTTCTTACTTGGAAGAGTATGGCACCCCTCTATATCCTTGCTATCTATGTTTATCCCTTTGCTGCCAAGAAAGTCTATTACCTGTTTCTCTAAGCTGTTTAATTCATGCTCTGGTGGATCTCTACTTTCTGCTGCTGTTACCCTAGCATAAGTCCTGTGCATTGTTTCAAGTCCAGTCACTATTACATCATTTATTCTAGAGTATTGTTCCAGCTCAGACACTCGAATTTCCAGCATAGCAATTCTTTTGTCCTTTTCTTCATTTTGTCTTCTCAAGTCTTTGATCTCTTCTACTAATTCCAATATTGCTTTCTGCTGCTTCGAGATTGTTGACATTTCTTCTGACATGAAGTTTAGTGATCTCTTTATGTCTTCCAATTCCTCCTCAGTCACGTTATTATTATTTTTTTGGAGGCATCCTTGTTCACTCACCCCGTTTGTTGATAGTGGGCCCGTCACTCTGAGGTTTAGAGGTGAAGCCGGCCCTGGTCTGGCGGTTTGCTCCGCCAGCTGAATGGTTGTAGCGGGTAGCTCAGCCTGGTAGCTTTCCTGGATGATTGTTGCAGGTAGCTCAGCCTGGTAGCTTGCCTGGATGACTGTAGCAGGTAGCTCAGCCTGGTAGCTTTCCTGGATGGTTGTTGCAGGTAGCTCAGCCTGGTAGCTTTCCTGGATGGTTGTTGCAGGTAGCTCAGCCTGGTAGCTTTCCTGGATGGTTGTTGCAGGTAGCTCAGCCTGGTAGCTTGCCTGGATGACTGTAGCAGGCAGCTCAGCCTGGTAGCTTGCCTGGATGACTGTAGCAGGTAGCTCAGCCTGGTAGCTTTCCTGGATGGTTGTTGCAGGTAGCTCAGCCTGGTAGCTTTCCTGGATGGTTGTTGCAGGTAGCTCAGCCTGGTAGCTTTCCTGGATGGTTGTTGCAGGTAGCTCAGCCTGGTAGCTTGCCTGGATGACAGTAGCAGGCAGCTCAGCCTGGTAGCTTTCCTGGATGATTGTAGCAGGTAGCTCAGCCTGGTAGTAGCTTGCCTGAATGGCAGTTCTTTTTAAAACACAGAAAAGGTTTACTTACCTGCAACGTTTCGTTTGCGGCTGCAAACATCATCAGGCTGACACCGATGGTGGCGTCACTTCCTTCGTTTATCCGCGGGCAGCAGAGGACGTTGTCGCCCTCTGCTGCCCGCTCTCCCCTCTCCGATGATGCAGTCCCATGTGCGATCCAACGAGTAAACTCCATCGTCCCCGTTCATGGTCTCACATCCACATCTCCTTATCTCAATAGCTTTTTTTATCCATCTTTTGCATTTCTGTTGTGCGGTGTTTATGATCCGTGTGTTGTCCCAGTCCATTATATGGTTTTCTCTTGTGCAGTGATCTGTTACGGCTGACTTCTTCATTTGCTGCCCGTGTGTTTTCGACTTGCCTCTTTCTCGCACACACACTCTGAGTTGCATTATGTGTAGGAAAAGCGATATATAAATAAAGTTTGATATTTTGACATTTAGTTTTTGTAAGTCAGAAAAAAAAACTTTTGTTAAATTTGTATCGGGTTACATTTTTATTTTTAACTTAGCTTTTACATTGTTAAACTTCCTGTTTTGGGTCATGTTTAAGGTAGTTGAAATATGGCGGACGTAGCAGGCAGCGTGGCATCAGCTCCTGGTCCAATTTCTAAACTATCTCGACTGAAACCAGAGGTGTATAGGACAACAGATGGCAAGGTTATTGTGGAGGATGAACTTCTTAATTTCCTTGCTGTTAAAATTAAAACTTTGAGCCAGGATGAAATTGTGTTGTTGGCCATGAACACATTTGAATCTGAAGGGATTGAAGCCTCAAAAAAAGTTTCCTTTGAGCTCTGCCATAGTACTTCACAGCGGTGCATTGGCTATAAAAGGCAGCACAAAGATGCCAATAATATTAAGCTCTGTCAAAGTGCTAAATGAGTGTGGGGAAAATATCCCTAGATTTGTATGTCATCACTTGGAGGATTTACCACCTGTTACATTCTCCAGTCTGGATGTATGCTGTTTGCTGCGGCGGATGGAGCAATTGCACACGGAGGTTAGTGCTTTGAAACATGTAGCCAAACTTCAGGCAGATGTCTGTGAGCAAGTTCGGGCTGAAGCCGTAGAAATCAACCAACGAGTGGCCGCACTGGAACGTCAGTCAGGCGACCTGGCTGGTTCTACTATTCTAAATGAGCAGGGACCAAGGACGGGTCCTTTTTCTCATCCGAGTAATAACTCTGAGGAGTGGCTGGGTAGTAATGGTGGCCTGGCCGAGAAGCAGGGAGTTGGCGTTTTGGCTGACCAGAGGATTGGGACGGGTCCTGTGGAAGCATGTGCCTCTGTGACTTCATGGAGTGGTGAAGAGTGGACTCTGTTAGCGGCCTCTGGTTTTAACACCGAGACTACTGCGACTATATTGAATATTGTGGAACCAGAGCCTCTAACACGAACCAGAGCCTCTAACACGCTCCCCACAGTGGAGTACAGTCGTGAAGAAGGGCAGGCCTCGTCAGAAGCTGGAGAAGGTTGCTGCAGGGATGCATGTTCCTTCCACAACTAGACACAACAAGAGGCCTGGAACCATATCGATTACTGGCACTGGAACTGTGAGTACCATAAAAACTGTAAAGACAAAATTAGTGAGTGTGTTTGCCACTAAATTTGCCCCAGAAGTTGATGCAGAAACGCTCTCATTGTATCTTAAAGAGAAACTTAACAGAGACGTCACCTGTTTAAAAATTGTTAATTTACGGAGCAGGTTTGGCTCCTTTAAGGTTACGGCTGAGTGTGATGACATTGGTGAAATGTACAACCCTGAACTGTGGCCTGAAGTGGCTCTGGTCCGACGGTATTATGAACCACGGAACCCCCGCTCTCTCCGCTCTTCTAATGTGACTCCAGCAGGGGAGGTTTCCCCTGGTCCTAACAACTCAGCATAAGCATGTCTCTTCGGGTGCTGTCCTATAACTGTCGTGGCCTGCATCTGGGCCAGGATGCAGGGGATAGAGCTCGACGTATTGCTGTGAACAGTTTGCTTGAAGAATGTGAAATATTGTGTTTACAAGAGACTTTTCTGCCTAAACAAGACCTGGACAAACTTAACCACCTCAGTTCTAAATTTTTCGGAGTGGGGGAATCAACTACTGATCTCAGCACAGCTAGAGTCAGAGGCAGAATATCTGGAGGAGTGGCTGTGCTTTGGAACAAAACAATTGATGCTGTAATTAAGCCAATTAGACTGGATGTAGATTGGTGTATGGCATACACCATATATATATATATATATATATATATATATATATGGCATATCCAGAATAACAATTGTTTTGTTATCCTTAATATTTATACTCCACATGAAACTGCTGGAAATGAAGGGGGATGTCTTGGTAGGTTGGCATTTATTAATGCATTTATTCAAAGCCACAGTACTTATAGTATACATGTTGTGGATGACTTTAATGCTGATCTATCAGATAAAAGATCTCAGTTTGCTAAACACAACACAGTTGTGTGAAGACAATGATCTTATTCTATCTAGCAAAGTGCTGTTGCCAAAAGACATTTACACATATATTAGTGAGGGTTGGCATAATACATCATGGCTGGATCATTGTATTAGTACAGCTGATGGGCAAGCAGCTTTGGATAGCATGACTATAAAGTATGGGGTAACTGTGTTAGATCATATACCTTTTGCTTTTTCTATAAATGTGGAACAACTGCCTGATACAATGGGAGTTAATTACGTCAATAATGAGAATACTATAAAATAAGAATGGGCAGCATTTAGTGACAAAGACATATTGTCTTGTAGTAATAATACAGATCAATACCTAAACAATATCTCTGTGGCTAAAGAGGCTATCCTGTGTAAAGATGTCAATTGTAAGAATCCCGAACATAAAAGTGAACTCTGCTCTACGTATGATGATTTAGTGGACGCTTTGTATGAAAGTGGTAAGCCATTTCATGTCAAAGGTAAGCATAAGCAGAAACCTCATATCAGGCCTGGCTGGAAAGAACATGTTGCCATGTATCAGGATGAAGCACGGGTAGCTTTTAAATGTTGGGATATGGTGGGGAGACCTAGGCAGGGTATGGAATTTGAACAGAAAAACGTGCAAATGCCAGATATAAGTATGCTGTTCGTTTTATATTAAAAAAATGAGCAGATCATGAGAGCAGATTCTATGGCCAGGAAATTTATGAATAATGATGTCAAAGGTTTTTGGAAAGATGTAAAAACAATTAAGCAAATCATCTCTACCAGGTACTGTTGAAGGTGTTTTTGGGGAAGATAATATTGCAGCATTATGGAGACATCATTATTATGCATTTTTCTATTGTTTAAAAAGTGATCGGTATGAGGATGGCTGTTATTAATGATGAATCTATATGTTTAACGACCCATGAGGTGCATCAAGGTATCCACAACCTAGCTGATAAAAGGCTTGTGGTCTGGATCACATTAGTGCAGAGCATTTGAAATATGCTAGCCAAAGAATAGCTCCCCTTTTAGCTCTTTGTTTTACAGGGTTTATGATTCATGGCATACTACCAGACTCAGTGATGGCAATTCTGCTTGTTCCAGTCATTAAGAACAAATCTGGGAAGGTGACCATTATGGATAATTATAGGCCGATTGCACTAGCCAGTGTTTTATCTAAAGTTTTAGAAAGAATAATTTTGCTAGAATCACTGTGTACCTCAGTTCCTTGGATAATCAGTTTGGCTTAAAGCCAAATATGGTACTGACATGTGTATATACGCACTTGAAGAAATGGTAAACTGGTATAGAAATAGAAATTCTTCTGTCCTTATGTGTTTTACTGATGCCTCTAAGGCTTTAAATCGTGTAAACCACAGAAAACGTTTTATTAAGTTAAAGCAACGTTTATGTTGTAAAGTTTCTGTTTTTCTGGATTCATTTCCACAATAATGAACAAAGTTTTCCTCTATGCCAAGACATATTTAAACTGAATTCAAGTTTTTCCCACTCAGGTAGAAGCTCAAGCTGTATGGGCTTAAAAATGTAATCTGTCTCCACTGTAGGAGTCTCCAGCAGGGGTAAAGTGACAGAGAGCCAGCAGACCCTGAATCTCCACTCTCCATTAGCAGAGTCAGCAGCTGTGAAAGGGCAAAGCGTCTGCCAGATTTATCAGAATGTCACCCAACACCACATTAGCCCTGACACGAAGCGCAACACACATGTATAAATACACACACATGTGTCGCCTCCTCAGTTGATACCCAGGTCAGATTGGGGTCAAACTGATATGTCAGAGGCAGTCATATCACTACAGCCCGCACTGCAGCAGAGCCTTTCTACTTGGTGTGTTATTATGTTAATGTAAGCCCATAACTCCTGTGAGTTTGTTCTTTTATCCTCAGCTGCAGGACGTAAAGACAACCACCTGTGTTTCCACTCTGAAAGTAGAAATCAGCACATCTAAGCCTGACGTGTACTCTGCAGCTTCTTAATTCATTAAACGTCTGCTGTGCATCATCTGCTGCATCCGGTTTCACGAGCAACAGTGTTTGAAATTTCCTCACAAGACACCAGGATTTAGCTTAAAAATAAACAGCTGGTTGGAAAAAAGTATATGAAAAGTTTTAGTAGGAAAATCATTTTCCAAACCTCTGTTTCGAGTAAAAATTTGTATCACACATGCAAAATGGAAGATGGAGGGAGTGTTTCAGCCACATGTGCAAATTCAGTTGCACAGCATTGTTGCATCAGTGAGCTGTGTGTGGCACAGCGATTGTGACGCAAATAAAGAAGTTGTCAGATCTGAAAGAGGCGAAGAGGATGGTGGCAATAAATATTGATACCAACCAAAACGGCTGCATTGTGGTTCTCGGGGATCTCTGATATATTCCAGATCAAAGGGAAACATTAAATAGAAACTTCTAATCTAATCAAAAAGGCAGTAAATGACGTATCATGTTAATCATATCAAACTGGAACAAGCTAGTTGCAGTAAACAGAAAGTGATGGCTGTGCTGCAGCTGCCCAGTTTGCAGCAGCTCGGTCTGTGCTACGACTGAAAGAAGCGGTTTGTTAATAGTGTGATCAACACAGGACATGCAATTGGTGCTCCAGTAACTTAATTTCTTTCCACTCTCGGTCAGACAAGCATACTCACGGCCTGTTTTTAAGAGTCGGAAGAAGACTCAGTTTTACACGGTGGCATTCCCTCAGCCTATGAGTTAGATAATTTAGCAAATTTTTATCCAGTTGTTTTTAAGTTATTTTTTCTCGCTTTTTAAATTTATTAAGCTAATTGTTTTTACCAACATTATTTGCTTTTATCTCCTGTTTGTTTTTGTTTGTTTTTCTGTATATTGTTGTATTTTTGGTCATTGAATGGGTCAGTGATTATTTAAAATTTCTATGCATGTACAGCACTTTGGTTCACCTACACTGGCAGATGGGAAGTGCTATATAAATAAAGATGGTGATGATGATAATTTGAAAATATACATATGAACGTAGTTTGAATGAAAATTTGTCGCTTTGAAGAGTTATATCAGTCTGTGGAAATAGCATTTCTCTCATTTTAAAATGTGTATAGAAAATGACTTACACAGCTTTCAGAGCCCATTTTTTTGCATAATATAGCTGTAGAGGCCCCAGAAATAGTGACCTAGAACAGCCCTGGCAGACTCCAACTCTAATACGTCCTTCCCCAGGGTGTCTCTGGGGAGATGTTAATAAGCCTTTTCCAGATCAATAAAACAAACGCCAACCCTTCAAATAAATTCAGATTAGGACTGTTGCACCCCTATATGATGTTGCCCGTTGAGGAAAGGAAGAATAACATAAAACTGGCTGGAGAGAGTGGATGTAGTAAAAACATTTATTAACTTACAAAGTAAAAAACAAAATAGAAACACTATGTTTACAAACTCACGCTCAAGGAAGGAAACCAGGAGGTTATGCGAGAAGGCAAACTAATCCCAAAGACCAGGCTTTCTTTTGAAATTCCTGGTTTAACTGCCTCAAAATAGGTTCCACAAATACGGCTAGCATAAAGCTCCTCCCATCCACCATGGTAACACATGCTGGAGAACAAACCTGCTCCGTGGCAGGCTAGCAGCTAAGCTTACTGAAGCTTTGTGAATATGATTGGACAAGGTATGTTACGGCCCTTTTTTTGTCAGTGGCTGGCAGCTATGAGGTAGTGAATTAGAGACGATGCTAGCACACAGTGGTAGCAGCAGCAGCTCAGCTTTGTTTTTGATGGCCAAATAATTACTAAATGTGGAGTCCAAACTTTTGAAATAGAGTTTTAATTGGATTTACATCTTAAAATTGTTTAAATTTAATCTTCATTTGCAGCCAGGAGCATTTCATCCATCCATCTATTTTCAGCCAGTTATCCGGAGAAGGGGGGCAACAGCTTCAGCTGAGACGCCCAGGCTTTCCTCTGCCAGCAACTTGGGCCGGCTCTTGTGTGGTATTTATCATTTTGTACTTGTGCATAGTAACGTTCCTAAATGTAAGAACATCTCTGACCGCGCGTACGCACAGCATCTAGTGGCAGAACTGGGAAGCGCAGTACTGAATGTCTCAGTCATCCAAATGTGTTTCTTATCCACAAATCTTATTTATCCAGTATGCAATTTTGTCAGTGGAAAAATTACTTTTTCACATAACTGGTGCTAAAACCAACAAAAGACACCTGTGACCGATGGGAATCTGACATTATATCATGGCTGTTCTCTGTTATTGGAGGATTTAACAGAATGTGCACACTGGCGGGAACACTTTCTCCATGAGCACACTGACCTCAAAGGAATTCCTTCTGCTATGCTGGGATTTGGGACCCTTTGTAGAGCAACAGATAAACTGCACAAATTTGATTCCAGTTCAAATTTTATTTTACAGCTACGAAAACACCCCAGACCCTCCTCTGCTCCCCGATCATACACGCAACCAGAGTGAATGACAGCTCAGAAGAGGCTGAGGCTGCGCTCTCAGACAACATTTCCAAATAAAACTAACTCCACACAGAACGACTCCTTAACAACCCATTAGTCCAGGATTTATCAGATTCATTTTTTTTTCTGACAGGAACCTCTCCTCTGTCCCGACCGTGTTTATCACCTCTGCAACTTGTGTGGTTTTTTTGCGCTTCGGCAGCCAGTGTTTCGACTTTGCTGTCAATAAAGTTTTCTTGCTATTATTAACAAGGGCTGTCTATGGACATGCGTGAGCCTTGCTTGCCACTCCTCACTTGAATTGGTGACAATTGTAGTAGCAGTAGTAGTCATAAACTTTATTACAGACTTACAGTCCAAAAAACACATAAAAATTGATTGAATTCAGATGATCATTGTTCTTAGATCCAACAAATCCTAGAGTGAACAGTGGCGCTTTGTCAAGCACGTTTATATATATATATATATATATATATATATATATATATATATATATTTTTTTTTACTATAACCCAGATTATTACAACTGGCAAAGAAAAGACTGAGTTCATGCTTTTAATTTCATGAAATTAGCTTTGTTTTTTATGCTGAATTTGCATATATTGGTGAATATTAAGCACATTTTTGGAACAATTTTACTGTTACCGGTCTGTTTGTGGTGATTTGGCATTCCCTGTTGGTGATATATGGATCATCTGAAATAAGCTCAGTCATCACAACTGCAAATTTCAGACTTAAAGACAGATGATTAGTGAGTATTTTTATATTATTTTTCTGCTTGCTTGAACTATTTTGCTGCTGATAAAAAAACAGTAATGTGACTCAAAATTACAAATATTTTAAAACTTTATTATTTTTTCTTTCAAATAAACAAAAAATATATTTTGTAAGGAAGCAAATGGATAAGAAAATTATTAATAGTACGAATAAAAAAAATCATTATTCATATATATTCACCTTCCCATAACACGTCATGAAAATCTACCTGGCAAGCTCTTTTTGGCACATCTGGTAAATTGTGTCCAACCCCCTGTCTGGAGCTGCCAGAACGGAGCTGTCCGAAGTGCTGCGGATGATCAATGGCAGAAATAACAAGGAACAGTTGAAAGTAATGTGGCATTCTAAGTGAGTCAAAAGTACCATAAAGTGAGCAAACATTTTGAATTGGCACATCTTGTGAAAAAAGAAATATTTGCATAACCACACAAACATTGCATGAATGTCTGAATTATTTTGAAGTTTTCAACAAAAATGCAACGTGCAGTTCACTGTGATTTCTACAGAAAATTAGCATATTTACTTGCAATCTTGTATGGACATTACATTGGTATGAATTTATATACAAAACAATCATCGGTAGAATCCCGTCATATCTTCTCTCATTACTCATCACTTCCAACAACCAGTGTAGTTTACGTTCCAGTAACTTAATCTCTATGGTTATTTCCAAAGCTCGCGCCTCCTTTGGCTGCTCCTCATTCCAGTTTGCTGCTTCCAATGACTGGAATGAGCTGCAAAAATCACTAAAGCTCACATTCCATTATCTACCTTCAATAATTCATTGCAATCAATAGTTTCTGATGAATGTGCTTGCTTCGGAGTACTTAAAGTCTGTTTGGATTGCTTGTAAACATTGTATATAAGAGTAGTCCTTTGTCTTTGTGTCTAACTGTTTTATTTTATTTTTATCGTGTATGTTTGATCTTACCTGTTTTTCTTTGATGTAAAGCCAACTATGTGTCTGTTGCTGCTGCCTCTTGGCCAGATTGTTGTTGCAAATAAGAATGAGTTCTCATTCGACTCATCTGGTTAAACAAAGGGTAAATAAGCTGTATGTCCCACTAGTCTCAACTCAGCGATAAAACTGCTAGAGAAAGAATTTCTTTTTGAGATCTGGTTTTGTTGTTTTCTTTTTTATCTGTGTCCAGGAACTAATAGCTCCTCTAATTGTTTTTTTTTCTTGTGTAACATTAGCAGAATATTCATGCTTTTTGTCACGATGGTCGACTGGGTACGGGAGTTGAACTCGGTAAGGATGTTTGACGTCTGGATTATTCGGTAGAGAACTCTGATCAGGGGTTTCAATGAAACGATGACTGAGTGAAGAGCCGGTGCGGCGTCTTCCATATATAGGCTTGGGTGTGACTGGGAGAATGCCGGGAGTTCCCGCGAGGAGCTTGCTGGGAAATGTGGTCCAAGATGGAGGCCGGTTAGCTGGGAGAGGCCGGTTTGGGGGCTTGGGTTCTGACAGGACCCCCCGGTCCAGGGACGGCTCCAGAAGTCCCAGGGCGACCTCGGCGGTCCCAGATGTCAGAGACAAGGGCAGGGTCCAAGATGGAGCGGGCCGGCTCCCAGGAGGGTTCCTCAGGGCCGTAGTCCGCCCAATCGACCAGATACTGCCAGCCCTGTCCCCTGCGGCGAGCGTCCAGGATGCGCCGGACGGTGTAGATGGGCTCACCGTCGAGGAAGCGGGCAGGAGGAGGCGCCGGAGGCGGAAGGAGGGAGGATTCCACATAGGGCTTGAGCCGGGAGATATGGAAGGTGGGATGGATGCGGAGACTCTCAGGCAGCCGCAGCCGGTACGTGACCGGGTTGATGACCCTTTGCACGGGGTAAGGCCCAAGGAACCAGGGAGCGAGCTTCCTGGACCCGGCACGGACACGGAGGTCTGCCGTGGACACCCAGACCTTATCCCCTGGAGCATATGAGGGACCAGGACGGTGTCGGCGGAGGTGTTGGTGACAGTAACGGGGGTTAGCTCGGGTTATGGAGGCCCGCGCCTTTATCCAGGCGTTCCTGCAGCGCCTCACCAGGGATTGAGCGGCCGGCACCGCAACTTCGGGTTCCTGGTGGGCAAAGACCGGGGGCTGGTAGCCATAGCAGACTTCGAACGGGGACATCAGAGTGGCTGAGGAGGTGTGGAGATTGTGGGATAACTCAGCCCAGAGGAGGTACTTAGGCCACTGCGAGGGTTGGGCCGAGACAAAGCAGCGGAGGTACCGACCCAGTTGTTGGTTTGCCCGCTCCGTTTGGCCGTTGGTCTGCGGGTGATAGCCCGAAGATAGGCTGACTGATGCTCCCAACAGATGACAAAAAGCCCTCCAGAACCGGGCCGTGAACTGGGGACCACGATCCGAGACCACGTCGACAGGAAATCCATGGAGACGCACCACATTCTCCAGGAACAACTCAGCTGTGCGTCGGGCCGAGGGGAGGCCTGGAAGGGCGATGAAGTGAACAGCCTTAGAAAACCGGTCAGTGACCGTCATGATGGTATTAAGGTCGTTGACTGGTGGGAGCCCTGTGACGAAGTCCAACCCCACATTGGACCAGGGGCGGCTGGGTACCGGAAGAGGTCTGAGGGTACCAACCGAGGCCTGGTTGGATGTCTTGGAGCGGGCGCAGACGTCACAGGCACTCGTATATTCCTTTACATCTCTCTCCATACGTGGCCACCAGAGAGCTCGTTTGAGGAACCTAAGAGTCCGTGAGAAGCCCGCGTGGCCAGACAGGCGTGATGAGTGGGCCCAGGACAATGCCTCGCTGCGACAGGCCGTGGGGACGTAGAGCCGACCCGCAGGGGGTCTCTGGAGGTGCTGGATCGTCTCGGAGGGCGTTTTGGATAGCCTCCTCCAGTGGCCACCTCAGGTGGGCCAAGAAACGGTGCTCGGGGAGGATAGGTGCCGGCTCGGACGTGGGCGTTGGATGTGTGAACTGGCGGGAAAGGGCGTCCGCCTTCTGGTTCTTTGTCCCTGGGCGGTAGGCGAGATGGAATTCATAGGGCTCAAAGAAGAGGGCCCAGCAGGCCTGGCGAGGATTGAGCTGCTTGGCTGATCTGATGTGGGTCAGGTTCTGGTGGTCCGTCCAGATGGTGAACGGCTGAGTGGTGCCCAGTAGCCACTGCCTCCATTCCTCCAATGCCCACTTTATGGCCAGCAGCTCGCGATCTCCTACGCCGTACTTCTGCTGGGTGGTGGAAAACTTCCTGGAGAAGTAGGCGCAGGGATGAAGCCTGTCGTCGGGCCCGGCTTGGGACAAGATGGCACCGGCGCCAACATCCGAGGCGTCGACCTCGACCACAAAGGGGACTGCATGATCCGGATGGCGGAGGATAGGAGCCGACGTGAAACGGGCGACTAGGTGTTGGAAGGCCCGAACGGCGTCAGGAGTCAGCCGGAACGGTTGGCTCGGAGGGCTTGGTCGGGTGAGAGAAGTGAGAGGTGCCACAATGGTGCTAAAGTCCTTAATAAAACGGCGGTAAAAGTTACAGAAACCCAGAAAACTCTGCAGTTGTTTCAGGCTCGTCGGGAGGGGCCAGTCTCTCACCGCCTGGACTTTCTGAGGGTCCATGGTTAGTCCTTTATCTGAAATCATGTAGCCCAGGAATGATACGGACCGCTGGTGGAAGGAGCACTTCTCGGGCTTACAGAACAGGTTATTGTCCAGGAGCCGGGTTAGAAAAGCGCGAACATGGTGGAGGTGTTCGGCCTTGGACTTGGAGTAGATCAGGATGTCATCCAGGTAGGCAAACACCCACCGTCCCAACATGTCGCGGAGGACATCGTTTATGAGGCGTTGAAAAACGGCGGGGCTATTGCACAGCCCGAAGGGCATGACCTGGTACTCCCAGTGACCGGTGGGTGTGATGAAAGCGGTCTTCCACTCATCTCCAGCTTTAGTACGGACCAGATTGTAGGCGCTCCGGAGGTCCAGCTTGGTGAAGATCCACGCCTGGGAGATGGCGTCCAGGGCAGATGTGAGGAGCGGCAGAGGATGACGGTCTTTGACTGTGATTTTGTTCAGACCTCGGTAATCGATACAGGGGCGGAGATCACCCTCCTTTTTCCTGACAAAGAAGAAGCCCGCGGCACCCGGGGAGGAGGAAGGTCAAATGAAACCCTGCTGGAGGGCCTGGTCAATATATTCCTCCATGTCTCTGGACTCGGCGGGAGAGAGAGAAAAAAGGCGCCCCCGGGGTGGACTGGTTCCTGGTTGCAGCTTGATTTCCATGTAGTACGGGCGGTGAGGCGGCAGTGTGGTGGCGCGCTGCTTGTCGAACACCGCAGCCAGGTCCCGGTAGGGCAGTGGCAGATTGGGCGGTGTTTGGCCAGTGTCACCGTCCGGGCGGTCTGGCATGCATGTAGGAGGAGAGAGGTGGGCCTGGTACTGGGTCCCCCATTCCAAAATGCGGCCCTGGGACCAGGAAATCCGGGGGTCGTGGAGACGGAGCCAGGGAAATCCCAGGATTAGAGGAGAGGAGGGAGCACATATGATCAGGAACTGGAGGGTCTCTCGGTGGCCTTGGACAATCATCTGGAGTGGCTGGGTTCGGTTTTGGATCGGATAGGGTTGGAGGGGCCTACCGTCCACCGAGGTCACAGGCACAACTCTCTCCAAGGGGGTCATGGGGATCCGTAGGCGCTTAGCCAGATCCATGTCCATAAAATTGTCAGCGGCCCCCGAGTCCAACAGCGTGTGCATCTGAAGTGAGGTCTCACCATGAAGGAGGGTAACATGAAGAAGGAGTCGATTTGAAGAGGCGGGGGCTGAAGGTGACCCAGGCTGAGCGACCCCGATACTCAGTGGGTTCCTTCGTTTCCCAAACGTAATGGACAGTTCAGGCGTCTGTGGTGGGAGGAGCCACAATAGGCACAGAGACCCTCGCGCCACCGTCGCTGTCTCTCCTCTGGAGGAAGGTGGCCTGATTGCATGGGCTCATCAGTAGAAGCGGGTCCGGGAGCAGGCGTGGGGGAATGAGGAAGAGGGCCAGGTGCCCTGGATGGGCGAGTGAAGGGCTTGGGCCGAACCAGAACCCGCTGATCCATGCGCAGCGCCAAATCGACCACTTCATCCAGGGTCTGGGGCAGTTCCTTTCCCGCCATCTCATCACGGATGTAGGTCGCCAGTCCCTCCAAGAAGACGGCTCGGAGGGCAGAGTCATCCCACCGCAGCTTGGCGGAGATGGTGCGGAACTCCGACGCATAAGCGCACACCATGCGCTCCCGCTGGCGGAGCTTTAGGAGTTGTGTTTCTGCTCCCACTTCACTGCTGGGTGGAACAAAAGTCTTTCTGAGGGCGGACACAAAAGCAGCATAGTCATATCAAGCCGGTGATTTGGAATTATAAAGCGCAGCGGCCCACTCAGCCGCGCGTCCGGAGAGCAGGGAGGTGAGATGCGCCACCCGAGAGCGCGCAGTGGGGAAGCGCCCTGGCTGGCACTCAAACTGCATGTCGAGGGTGGCGAGTAGACCGTCTGGGCTCCCCGTCTCTCCGTTCCACCTCCTTGGGAGACTAAAGTGCAGCCCCTCTGTTGGTGGAGCGAGGGCTTGCTGCTGGAGAGCATGGAGGGCTGTGGATAATTGTAGGATGAGATCGGTCTGGGAGTTTTGTTTGGTGTGGAGCCGATCGATCAGGGCGTGGAGCTGAATGAGTTCATTTTCCATTTGCTCCGTCTTTCTTTTCATGCGCTCGAACTCCGCTGGATCTACGGACTCAGTCATCCTGTCACGATGGTCGACTGGGTACGGGAGTTGAACTCGGTAAGGATGTTTGACGTCTGGATTATTCGGTAGAGAACTCTGATCAGGGGTTTCAATGAAACAATGACTGAGTGAAGAGCCGGTGCGGCGTCTTCCATATATAGGCTTGGGTGTGACTGGGAGAATGCCGGGAGTTCCCGCGAGGAGCTTGCTGGGAAATGTGGTCCAAGATGGAGGCCGGTTAGCTGGGAGAGGCCGGTTTGGGGGCTTGGGTTCTGACACTTTTACTATCCCATTTGTCTGTTTTTATTTTATTTTTTTTACATTACTAAAAGTATTTCACTTTTACTGCATTTGAAATGTAAAATGTTTACAGAAAATGGTCTACCATCAATTTGATAATTAGACATTAAATGTAAACAATATAGAGCAGGGGTCTCCAACATTTTGGGAGACTGTGAGCTACTTTTAGACAATGAAAGTGCAGAAGAGCTACTGCCATACATTTTATTCACATTGATACTTTTCATGTGTGAATATGCTTACTACGTTAAAAAAGGCTTTGCTCACTATATTAACATGCACTGTATTCACAAGTTGTTTCTCTGAATTTCAATACATCAATATTGACGCAGATTGGATTGTCGCTAAGATTTTTTGTTGAATATGTTTTTCACTTCAACATTAGACTTCTTAGACCCAAACCAGGTCTGTATCCTTGACGTCATCTCTTCTTCTTCAGACGCGGGTCTTCATCACCACTCCGACAGCTGCGTTCAAAGTTGACAGAAACAGGGATGTGTGCTGCAACCCCCACTATGAATCGGCATATATTTAGTATAGTGCAGACTTGAAAACATTTGCCGAAAGATGTAAGCAAATGATCAGATTTTTTTTTTAGTTCCACAAAAAAATTTTAGATTAGGCATTACAGAAAATGGGATGGCTTGCCATCAGATTTAAAAGTTGTCCCTCATTCATTAGGCAATCATTTCTGAAGTCAGGTGGGATGGCTCAGTGGCTACTATGTTTCCAGGCAAGCAACTTTCAAATGTGTTGAGAGCTACTGGTAGCTCACGAGCATTGTGTTGGAGACCCCGGTTATAGAATAATGAGATCCTCACAGCCCGAAATATGAGCAATAATAAGTGCTCTCAGGAAAGTTTCTTTCAGCTGGTTCAGTGTCCTATGTCCCAGAACAGACAGAAAATGAGGAAATTGGGTTTTTTTATACACTAGAGCACAAAAAAGAATCTGTTAATGCATCTTGTCTGCTCTGCACATCAGTTTAGATTCAGATAATTGGTTTCCGACCATTACATACGGCCAACAGTTTTAGATGAGCAGCAGCAGCGTGGGCCACTGCTGAGTTTGTCGCTTTCTGATTCATAAACATCTGAGCCGTGCACTCCTACGCAGCCATGTGGGAGGCAGAGGGCATTTATAAATGACACTTTGGTTATTTTTCTGCATCTGATAACCAAGTCCATCACCACATTCGCTCATGTCCTCCTGCTTTAACAGAAACACATTCAGCATATTTAGTCATTGTGCTCAGAATAGATCTGAATTCAATGTGACTCCAATAAAAATAATAACATAGACTTTATTCACCCCACAGCTGGGAAATTCACTTGTGACAGCAGCATCAACACTTAAGAGAACAATGTGAATATAAATAATAACAAAGGTACATGCATATACACATAGGCTGTAAGCAAGTGTTGTAACTTTAAAAAATACACAAATGAAAAAATTAAAAACTTGAATTCCAGAACTGCAACATACTGTCAGGGACCTAGACATATATAAATATATAAGTTATAATCTATAAGCTTGCATATCTAAAAGCTGCTGACATCAATATTTAATGTTAGCAATCAATAGAGTGACTGAATTTGGGATCAGAATAATCTACAGAGGATTTTCTCCTGAGGATGCAGAACGTTTTCCAACCTGTACATTTCAAGTATTTTAATGAATAAGTATTGACCCTCAGCAGGTCCCATTGACCAAAGCCTACTGGTTGTGCAGCGCTAGGCTAAAGACCAAAGGTGACAGATCATTTGCTGCTGTGGCCCCCAGACTCTGGAACTCTCTCCCCCTGAGCCTGAGATCAGTGGACTCAATGGTCTCCTTTAAAAAGCAGCTGAAAACTCACTTCATTAGTTTAGAAATATACATGTAGAATTAAATTCATTTTTAAAAATATATATATATACTTGACTCTGTCTGAATTAATATGAAGTGTGTGCCCTCAATATTCCAAGGAATCTAAGGTAACATTAAATCAAATATTCAAAGAGAAATCAGATGGATTATTCATATTTATAGGGAATATCACATATTATTGATCATTTAACAAATGTAGCTAATCCATCATGCTACATGTCCTTTGTTTGGTGACCTGATCACCACATCCGCAATGCGTCCAGGCCATGATGTTGCGCGGTTTCTCCGTCAAAGTTTCCTAAGGTCTGTTTATCCTCATTCTTCAGCAGTTTGTCCTCCTGTTGCCTCCATAAGTGGTTTTTACAAACACTGTGGAGATAATTCTGATAACTTACTTCCACTAACTCCAGCTGTTTCTATAATTTCTTATTCCTCCACCTCACTCAGAATGGCTTTATTAAATACCCGCTCTATTAACAATAAATCTGTCATGCTTAATGAGCTTGTTTTCTCAAAAAATCTGGATTTTCTGTTTCTGACTGAAGTTTGCCAGCAAACATTTGATTATTCTGGTCTGATTCAACTCTTCCTGAGTGGTTATTCTTTCCTGAGGTTCTTTCCCTGGGGTTCTGATCATGGTGGAGGCCTAGCTGTTGTTTTCAGAGACCATCTTCCATGCAGCTCTACATCCGCTGGTCGCTTTGCTTCCTTTGAACTGCAGCTGATTAAAGTTGGGCTTAAGGACCCATTCTACTGTCCTGTGGTTTATCATTCACCTGGTCCAAATGGTTCTTTCCTTCAGGAGTTTAGTGACTTTCTATCCTCCACTGTGAAGCTGTCCAGACTGGTAATTGTTGGTGATTTTAACATTCACATTGATTATGACTCAGACCACATTGCCATGACCTTCTCCAGCCTCATGGACTCCTTCAGCTTTACCCAGCATGTTTCTGGCCCCACCCACGCCAGGGGACACACTCTAGACCTTGTTTATACCCTGGGTCTAAATATGTTTGTCCTGAGGACGTTTATATGTCTGATCACCATTGCATTTTCTTTAACGTGTCATTTTCTGCGTCACTACCTCCTGCTCGCCATCTGGTTAGTTCTCGTTTTCTTAATTAGAGCTCAGCTAAAAATTTCCTGCTGCTTTTGATCTACCCTGATCTTCTGGTAATGACCCAGACTCCTCAACTTCTCAGTTTAACGAGCACTGCCTCTCCATTCTGGACAACCCTGTCAGAACCAGATCAGTTTCTGCAGTGAAACCTGCTCCCTGGTTTAACAACAGCATTTGCAGCCTGACGCACCAATATAGAATAGTTGAGCACTTGTGGAAGAAAACCCGTCTCCACGTCCATCTGCTGCATCTAAAGGATCTTCTGACATCTTTTAACTCTGCAGTCAGAGATGTGAGTCCCGTTCGCACGTGCGATGTGGACCCGTGCATCTGACGCCATAGATTTTCTCTTTCCAGGTCTCTGTGCAATAGCAGCAGGTGAATTTAACAAAATAAGCTCTCTGACTCTGAAGAGCAGAACAAAACCAGAGGGAGATCTGGGAGGTGTGCACCTGTAAACAGGCCTGAAGATGATAACCAGAACCTGTGAAGGTGATATCTGACAGAGAGTGTATCATGACACACTGTGGATTTGGGAAATTATTCTGCAGCTTGGAGTGCTGATGCTGCTGGGCTTCAGTTAAAAGGAGGCATGTGCAGCGGCTGGAGATCCAGGCTCTTTGAAATGTGTTAAATGGCTCCAGGCTACTGGACATCGGAGAGCGTTTGATTTGTCTCAGTGAGGTTATTGACCACTAAGTTGGTTCAGTTTAGCACCACACAGCTGCCTTCATATTTATTCCAAACTTCCAACATCTGATGTGCTACTGGGAAGAAGAAGAGAAAGGGAACAATAGGATTTTAAAAGAGTTTAGAGGAGTTTAATCCTTTAATAAAAAAATCAACCATATAATGTGACAGCACATTGTTGGTGCTTTGTGAAATCTTTTATAAACGTAAAATAAAAAGAAAGGAAGTTTTTGTTTGGTTGATTACTTTTTTGTTGCAAGCTTGATAATCATGTATAAATGTTATATTGTTGGTAGGCCTGCTACCTTTACGGTGAGTTTGAGCTTGTAAACACCACATATCAATGGAATGAGCAGCACAGTTAAATATGGTAGTAGTATGCTAAAATCTTGGGATGTGCTGCTCGACTCCTCCAATTCTCTCTATTTATGTTTTGGAATTGACTCTCTCATTAAAGTAATTTAGATTTACAATTTCTCTGGTTGGAACTTCTTCCGCAAACCATGGCATGTGTGATATGGCACAGTATAAATACCTTAAGTCACCACACGGGGGCACACACTGCTCTCCCTACTGTTTAAAGAGCAAGTAACGCCTAAATTAACTTTTTTTTTTTTTGCTGATAACCTGTATAGATGAGTGTCTAATGGTGCTGTACACACGTGTAATCATTAGTGTGGCAGTTTAGTGCTACTTATTTTAAATTTAATATTTCAGCCCAAAACCATAATTATATCTCTATCTTCAAGTTAAATCTCTGCTCCACATTTATGTAGAATCAGCTGTGGCTGGTGGCTAAGCTAAAAAACGTGACATTATCATAAATGTAATACGTGGCTACACCACACTGGTCTGCAGATGAGGCAGCCACACCTCCACCTGGCTCAGCCACTCTCCTGCCGACATGACACATTGACGCTCTGAGCCGCTCGCCTCCTTGAAAACAATGCCCTCCTCCCCTTTTCATCTAATAATCGTGGTTAACAGGAAATCCTCCAGAATGTTGCAGAATCTGTGTCTGCTTTTCTCCTGAGGGATAAGTCTTGTGTGAGTGCGTGCTTTCGTGCATGCATGAGTGTGCACACGCTCGTTAACAGCTAGTTTTTAGATTGAGAAACTCCGACAGCACACGCGGGGTTGAGGGGGGTGCGGTCTACCACTGCCTCAGTGCCGCTCTCAGTCCACCAGGAGACGCCTCTTTCAGAAGCGTTTTCCCAACAGGAAGTGTGGATGAAATACGTCTCCACCCAGGCCTTGACCCTCACTTCAAGCTCACAGTAAGCCAGAATTAACATGGCAGAACTTAAAAGTCGTGTGGAGCTATTTTAGTGCTACTAACAGCAACAAAGAAGTATGTTAACTGTAGGAAGACTGTGTGATGTTGCAGTAACACCACAAACCTCAATAAACATCTAAAGAGCTCAGACGAATATGAAATCGTCATGATGTGGTAGTTAGAGAAGGGAAAAGTGCTGCCAACATGAAATAAACATCTCTCTTGGAGTCTTTTGGTGCTACAGTCAGGCAACCCTTCTCCCGCAAGTTCACCCCTACTCAACAACACTATGGGGTAGGTGATCAGGAGCTGCTGGCAGTAAAATAGGAACTGGAGGAGGGCCGCTACTGGTTGGTGGGAACACCAGAACCATTTCTAATCTGGACGGATCATCAGAATACGATCCATTCCAAGAATACTTGAACCCTAGACTAGCCCGATGGACCCTCTTTTTGGAGCACTACAATTTCCACATCTTATACCAACCAGGCTCCAAGAACAGAAAAGCTGATGCCCTCTCTTGCTGGTTCTCCCAGTCCAATCCAACAACCAACCCAGAAGGTGTTATAGCTCCCAATCACAACTTGGCCTCCTTACACTGGCCCTTGGAGGATGCTATCCACACTGCACAGGCCACATAACCTAGCCGCCTCTTAGATCCAACTCAGTGCCACCAAGATGCCCTGGTTTGGGGTCATTATTCCCTAGTGGCTGGACACGCAGGCATACCCGTAACACTAAAATTCATCTGCCATGCCCTTTGGTGGCCCTCCATGGCACAAGACATCCAGAGCTTTGTGGACGTCTGTCCCATCTGAGCTCATGCCAAGACCCTTAACCAGCAACAGACAGGACTCCTACATTCATTGAGAGTCCCATCCTGACCTTGGTTGCATATCGGGGTGAACTTCAGCCCTGAGGTCCTCCGACAGCCCATTCAAAAGGCGAGGGCCGTAATACTTGAAAGACACCTCACCGTGGGTGTGTGTCTTAACTTTAGGGGGTAGCTATATTAATACGGCAAAATATCTCATTCCAACACATTTCTACAATCTCTGACCCAAACGGTCACTATATCATTGTAACAGGCCATATTTTGACACGACATGTAACTTTCGTTAATATATATGCGCCCAACTTTGATGATCCCAGATTTTTTAGAAAAGTTTTTAATCTCATCCCGGATCCCTCCACCACTCACTTAATTGTAGGAGAGGACTTCAATATGGTACTGGATTGTTTTACTGATAGACTTTCTTCACGCCAAACTGTTCCTTCCAAATTCACCTTTACCATAAATAGTCTAACTCTATGAACCTTGTTGACATCTGGAGGCTTCAACACCCCACTGGCAGGGACTATTCCTCCCATGTACATAAATCATATACAAGAATCGATTATTTTCTAACATATGCTAAACTGACTCCAGAAGTAATTGACACCAAATACCACAACATTTTAATTTCCGACCATTGCCCCGTTGAAATTAAAATCGGCGTAGGTGGGACCAAACCTGTATTCGACTGGCGGTTCAACCCGCTACTACATAAAGATGAGCATTTTCGCCATTATGTGGATAATCTTATAACGGACTATCTGTCCCAGAACGACACAAGCAATTTCACAGATTCCACTCTTTGGGAAGCTTTTAAAGCTGTCGCACGGGGCCACCTTTCATATCTTATCTGTGAAATCTTTAGCCTTATGAGTAGGGATGGGTACCTTTGACATCTGAATCGATTCGGTACTAATTCCCAGTACCTAGGAATCGATACCGGTACTTAGAGGTACCAATTTTCGATACTTTTGAGTGTTTAATATTTTAATTCTCTTTTATAATTAAATATATATTTTTCTCAATATGTAAACATATTTGATAAATATCACGATAAATAACATACAACTGTTTGTATTTTAACATCGTTCTTGCAGTTTTATAAGCTGATAATTAAACTGAAGCAAACATCTTTACTGTGAACTAAATTTACTGTGTATCTTAATTCCTTTTGTCGTCCTTTTTCATTTGATTTTTCATACTGGGAAGTTAGAATTTCCGAGGAGAAAGCGAACGCACCATTAGCTGATAACAATGGTGGCAATGGAAGCTAACATATCAAGTTAACATTATCTTAAACAGTTTATTTAACTGCTGGAGCAGATTAAAACGATGATGCCTCACACTTAGATCGTTGTCACTGGTTTCATCTTCACCCAATCACCCGTCGCATTTAGTAAAGTGAAGCCAAACTTTAGAGCGCGTTCATGTTCTTCTAGTCGGAAATTCGGAGTTCCGAGGAGAAAGCGAACACACCATTAGCGAAACAGAAGCTAACGATATCTTAAACATTTTATTTACCTACCGGAGCAGATTAAGATGAGGATGTCTCACTTAGATTGTTGTCTCTGGTTTCATCATCACCCAGTTACCCATCACATTTAGTGAAGTGGACCCAAGCTTTAGCGTGCGTTCTTTCCACCATGCTGCTCTGTTTACAACTGACTCGCAGCGACCGACGACATAACGCTCTTGCGCATGCGCAGCTGTCTTGGCAAGTTCTCATTATGAAGGACGGGTACCGAAACGAGGCATGGTTTGAAATGATGTGAATCGGTGCTCAGTCGGTACTATGGAATTTGGTCGGTACCTTAAAAAGTACCAAATTCGGTACCCATCCCTACTTGTGAGTGATCGGCAGCTTGACTGGTGTTATTCCATTCACTCCACCCAGATGTTTTATACTGACTAGTACTGATAATCCTACTGACAATGCAAATATTTAGTATGTTGTTTTTCTTTGTTGCTGTTGTTTTTTTTTTTTTGGAAAGGTGTCTGTAGCTTGTATTTTAAGCTTAGCTGTCATTATTATGGTCTCCCCAACAAACTCCTTCATAAACTGCAAATGGTCCAGAATTCAGCAGCCTGTATTATCACCAGAACCCCTTCCTTTCACCACATCACCCCGGTTCTCCAGCAGCTTCACTGGCTCCCAGTTAAATTCAGGTCCATCTTCAAAATTCTCCTCCATACCTTCAAAGCTATCCACAACCTCTCTCCTCCATATATCTCAGACCTTATAAGTATTCACACCCCATCCCGTTCACTCAGATCATCTTCTTCCATCCATCTTGCGGTTCCTTCTGCCCGTCTCGCTACCATGGGGAGCAGAGCTTTCAGCCGCTCTGCTCCCCGTCTCTGGAACTCACTTCCCCCAGACATCAGGAACATCGACAGTTTTACCCTTTTCCAATCAAAACTCAAAACACACATGTTTAAATCTGCCTACAACCTCTGATTTTATTGAACTGTTTCTCTCTTTGTTTTTTCTTGTTTGGGTTTTATTATTGTTTTATTGCATTTTATTACGTGTTTTCTGTAAAGTGACCTTGGGTGTCCTGAAAGGAGCTTTGAAATAAAATGTATTATTATTATTATTATTATTATTATTATTATTATTTGTACTTTCACTGTTGACATTCACATCATCTGTACAATTGCAAATACATAAATAAAATATTTTAAAAAAAGGTTACTCTGAAAGTACCACACGTCAGCGGTTACCAAAATACCAGAGAAACATGTTTTCCATCAATCCTCTGATGATTTTCAGATCATGTACCATCTTCATTCAAAAGTTGTTTGTGAGTTCTTATTCCAATTTTTAAATGTTACACCGTCTTTTCTTTGGTATGAGGTCAGATTTAGGCTTATGAATCCGCCCTTCGACTGTGTATCTAACCACAGCGGGACTCGATTTACAGCGTGTCCACCAACCTGTTTAAAAGTCTTACCACGATACATGAGACAGGTGTATAATGAGTTGCGATATCCTTCTTTCAACAAGAGAAGGCAAGTCCAGGCACACTCTCATTCATTCAAAAATCAATTAAAGAGCAAGTAACGTCTAAATTAACTTTTTTTTGCTGATGAACTGTATAAATGAGTGTCTAATAGTGTTTTAAATGTGTGCATTCTTTATTTTAGCATTTTGGTGCATTTTCTTTAAAAATTAAAAATTCTGTCGAAAAACCACAGTAATGCGCCACCTTCAGCTGAAAACATAGAATTTGAGTCATTTTGAATAAATTTTAGCCAATGGCTAAAGAGTAAAGTACTACGTAAACCAGTAGAGTACTACGTAGCAGCTCCATGCCAAAGTTATAAAAGCAACGAGCGTCTCGGCCACGCCCTGTGGCGAGTGGGAGTTGGATTTGCAAGCGAGTGTAGGAGGTCAGCGGTAGTTCAGCATTAGCATATAGCATTAGCATATCCTAGTCTTAGCATATCTTTTAGTGTTATAAATACTTATTTAGTGTTAGATTTGGCTGTTGGATATTGTACTTTAGTTAGTGTTTGGCTGTTAGTGTAATTGGGAAAGTATTTCGGGTTTAGTGCTCCATATCGTCTTAGTATTGGTGAGTAGGTGTAGTGTAGTATGCTTGCGGTGACTCTGTGGGCATTTTACCCGCAATTCTGCACGTCTCCGTTTGAAGAGGGAGGCTGCCCACCGTGGCTCTTCCGCGATTTAGATGCAGCCCACTGACTCTGCTCCCCCACCACGGCGGGCTCCAGTCTGAGGTGAGTAAGCTAAATAAACGTTTTAACATCTTCTAAAGACAATTCCCTACCTAAATGCAAAGTCTTAGAGACGTGGTTCACTTCCTTTAGCTAGTCAGTCAGCAATTCTGCAACAGTGGCTCTAACTGACGCAGCACTAGTTGACAGACAGCATTACAGTGTGAAATCCAGCTTGTGAACAGGTTCTGTGAGGAATTCTGTTCAGGAGGTCGCATTTCAGGCTCTCCACATCATATGTGACTGACTTTTACGTTATAATGATCACACACTAGGAATGTTATAAAGCGCCTATATAGGACAGTTTCTTTTGTATATTATCTGACTTTATAAACTCCCAACAACAATGTGCTTCTATTTCTTTTTTCAGGCTAAATCTACCCAAGACACTGGCTGTCAGACTGATTTAGCTGCAAGAATGCACTTGTCCAGGCTGACGTGAAACCTTCCCTGTAGCAAAGGTGAATTATTTTTAATAATCTTCTATGTAAACATTTTATTATTACCTTCTAGTTTTAATTTATTTTACAGATTATTGTTACACGTGATTTTATGCTCTTTTAAACATTTATAAATGTGCTGCTTCTTTGTTTTTACATAGCCAGCCAGAATGGAGTTCACAGCCACTGTGTGTCTGGTGACCCACAGGGACCATGATGAAAATTCATCTTCCAGAAGGTCCCAGAGCAGCGGCCACACCCACTGAAAAGACCAAGGTGTGAGGTGTCTGCTGTTGATTCCAGCTTCCACCTCAGTGACAGTGCAAGCTCAGTGAACTGTTCAAGGTAAAAAAAAAAATTAAAACATTTCAGAATTTTTAAGATATTAACAATTAAATAAGTATGTGATTACATCATGACGGAGGCTACTGATTCTGCCCCCGTGACACTTGGTGGTGACGTGTGAGCTGATTCACCTGGAAAACAACTTTTACATTAAATATTTTGTTTTTGCTATCAAAAGTAAATTAACTAATAACCTGCATTATTGCAGGACACTCAGCAAAATATGGACTCTACACCATGAGGCAGGCACACGTTAATAACTCTATAAGAGCACATAAGGTGAGCAACACCACATATTGTACACTATCCTGAATTTGTTTTCTTTCTGCATCTCATTAGCCTGGCTGATCACCTGATAACTCCTGTCATCTGGTTATGACAGCATGAGGATGTCCTCACACACCTGTAACCTATCAGCTCATCTGGCAGAATAGAGAGAGAAGAGACAACACCACATCTCCTGTTCCTGGAAAGCCTTCAGCCATCCTTTGATGACTGAGAACCTCCATCAGCTCTGTCTCCTGTCTGCCCACAATTATTATAATAAATATTGTGTTTGACAAGTTTTTTTGTGCTGCCAAATATCTCATAGATTCCAGTTTTGATATTTTAATGGATATTTATAAATTACATTAATTGAATTATCACAATGCATGTTTAACTTGCTCTATTTTGATGAATTAAACTAGCACCTCACTGTTAAAAGCTCGTTTTAATTTCAAGCATGTTTAAGTATTTATGGACATGAACAAAAACAGGAATTATATAAATTGAGATTTATTTAATTAATATAACAAATAAGGGGGAAAGAGTCATTGAAAGGCACATTCTTCTGGAAGCTCCTGATCCTGACCACACCAGCAAGAGACCACCTGCAGACACCAGAGACCAGCTGCAGACACCAGAGGACCTAGAACCAAGAGAGCAGCTGTTATTAGTAAATAAATAAATCAGGGCAGTTTTAGTGAGCTGAACACATTACAGAATAATTTTCTCATGGGGCATTTTCATAACTTTATGCAGCAGACTGTAACTTGAGCCCAGAGCTACCGGAGAGCTGCTATCCAGCACGTTTCAGTGGATGTTCCTGCTTTAACAGGATAGATTAACTGTTAAGCAGCTCAGCTATTTGTTGCTGATTAAAACCAGGTGTGCTGAAGCAGATAAACCTCTAAAACATGCTGAATACTAGCTCTAGAGCCGTGGAGACAAACCCTGCAGCTAATCCAATGCTATGGCTAACGGCTACTTACGTTCAGAGGTGGTTCTGTTGGGTCGGTTCTGGGAGTTACAGGCAACTCACAAGCTCACAACAATAAGGCTCAGGTCCGCTTGTCTCCTCCAAATAGACTTGGTCCCTTTCTTCTCGAGTGTCTGGGTAAGGAGGGGGAGAAACGTCCTCCACTTCTAATGACTGCATAGAGTGAAGGGAGCTAGCATCGTCTAGTTAGCCGTCGTCTTCGTCACTGCCGCGGCTCCGCCCTCTCGGTCCTCCAGGCAACGCCTACTAATGTTGCATTTTTTTAAATTGATACGTGGGTGGAGAAGGACTCCGAGGCTCAATTGACCCGCTCTTTAAAGACAACATGACACAACAAACAACAAAATAACTAGAGTAGCGTTTATAATTATGGCTAAAACGCCCTAAAACCAAGCCAAATCAAAAATGGATCAGCGTTTCTATTCAAGGCTAAACGCCCAAAGGCCAGGCCAAATTAGAGTAGCGTTTATACTTCTGGCCAAAATGCCCAAAAACCAATTTAACCTCTGGTCACCTAGGATTTCTCTCAGTACCACAAAACAAAACAACAAACAACAAACTTGTCTCACTGAATCTCTCCACTCAGGGCTTGATTTCGTGGATCCACATTCCTCCTAGCAACGTCAAGACCCCACCGACCCCCCAGCAAAACTCAGCGCTGGAGGAGATTAGGTTGTCAACAGCCCTCCGGCGTCGGTTCTTGGCGCCGCGAGGTGATGGGACCCCAGCTTTTGAAGGGCCAAATAATGTCATGGATTTTATCAATGTGTTTATCAATAACCCATTTCCTATAGTGAAGAGAGAAGGAGACAGTGAGCAGACAAGTCAAACAGTTATAACTGTGGCATAATGCACAAGGAAAAATCCCCCGAACATCTGGTCACAGAGTTTATTTATACCAAGAAATAAGAGAGAGAGAGAGAGAGAGAGAGAGAGAGAGAGAGAGAGAGAGAGAGAGAGAGAGATTGTGTGTGTGTGTATGGGAAGTCAATAATGTGTGTGTGTGTGTGTGTGTGTGTGTGTGTGTGTGTGTGTGTGTGTGTGTGTGTGTGTGTGTGTGTGTGTGTGTGTGTGTGTGTGTGTCATACAAAGAGGCATAGAGCAATACATTTACATTCAGTTGATTGAGTCCATGATCAAAAATTAATAAACATAATTTTTTCCATAAACAGAGAGCACACGGGTAGACAGGCCATACATGATGACCAAGTCTAGGGTGTGCCCTCTGTTGTGAGCTGACTTGCTGGCTAAAACCCATATAATTAAGAATATTTTAAAGATCAGTCGATAAAGGGTCTAAAAGATTATCCACATGTAAGTTAAAATTACCGGCTAAAATTATTTGGTTGTAAGAGTTGTGTAAGTTTGATAAAAACTCTGAAAATTCTTCTATGAAAGATGTGCTAGTTTTTGGAGGTCTATAAACTGTGACACACAGAATTTGAGGAGTCCCAAAAACAGCTGCATTGTATTCAAAAGTGCTAAAATTATCAAAGGAAACAGGTTTGGCGGTAAGTGTTGCTGAGATAATTAAGGCAGTACCACCTCCCTTTTTGCTGCTCCTTGTAGGATAAGTACTATTAAAATTTGGTGGGGGAACCTCTTTGAGAACAACAGGGGCATCTGCAGTCAGCCAGGTCTCTGTTAAAAATAAACCGTCCAGGTTGTGATCTAAAATCAAATCATTAATAATGAAAGTTTTATTCAGCAGAGAGCCGACATTTAAAAGTGCCATATTAATGAAAACTGGAGAGGGAGTGGCAGTATGATTCTTTGAAAGTGGAACTATTGGTAAGTGTTTAAGATTATTGTGGTTGCATTTGTTTGGTTTATGGTGATTAGGCCGCTCTCTGCTGATAATAACAAGAATTAATGAGCTGGTGTGAGGTCCAAGTCCAATATGTGAGTTACTGTTAAAACTGCACACCGAGCGGCATTTTTAAAAAGCGGTATGCAATTACTATGCCCAATTGTTTAAACGAAAAAGTGATAAAATCATTAAAATCGGATAAAAACTGTCTTTTGTCTGGAGCCGAGCTGGCAAGCTGACACTTCACCAGGTCAACAGATATTTTTTTTCAGAAATTTCGGAGATTTCCACTAATGCATACCCAGAAAATGTATCGGTACGCACTGTACCCTAGAAAAAAGTGCTGATTTGTTTAAAGGTCAAAATTAGAAGTTGGGGCGGTACTGGTACCACTGTGTGCCGGCCCAAAGCACTGCTCTGTCCCTAAAGGAAATGAGTCTGATTTTCTGATCATCAGCATGGCATCATTATGATCAGTTCCTAACAGCTGCTGTTTCTCCCGCCCCAACCCACCCTACTTACCCAGCACTGTGCACTCCAAGCTGCACGATAAGTCAAATGGCCCCAAAACTCCACCTTAAACCGGTTCTCCCAACACGATCACATACAGGCCAGACTGAACATGCATCTGTTGCCAGAGCATTTTTCTTCTTCTGTCTTTTTCTGCCCCACCTTTCCTGGCCCATCTCAGTCCATTTTGCCTCTGGGAACAAAGGTGTGGTGGTGCAGTAGCATGCACAGGGTGGGGGTCTCTGTTGTGCTTTGCCAGACTCTGATAAAGTGAGAGAAGGTAGTGTCTCTGTCCTCAGTTGGCTCTGTTTGTGTGCGCATCATAGAGCAGGGGCCCTGGTGAGCTACATGATGGATTGTTCATTTAGAAATCAAGCGCTTCATCACCGTTGGGCCTGAGTGGGCCACATTAACGTCCAGGCCATGCAGGGAATTTCCCGTTTCTCCTGATTACCAGTCCACCACTGAACTCGCCTAACACTGCAGATGTGAAAATGCCTATACAGATACTCTTCTGATAAAAGTTTGGACACCCCTTCTTAACAGAAGCTCCTATTAAAAAGCTAAATTATTCCTATTCCTACTTACTTGTTTTAAAATATACAAAACAATGGATTTGATAAAAGGCCTCTAACATTGCGTCTGAAGCTCTTTAATGTGGAGTGTATTTACAACATAAAAGTGGTGATTTTAATTCAAGCATTAATTAAGGCGACCGCAGACTTCAGATCAGAGTGCAGTCAGGCAGGAACCACAGATCACTGGGGGACATGCCAACCCAAACACAGCCTGCTGTGACCAGACAGCCAGCGTCACTGCTCTGGTTCTGTCTGTTTGGATTGTAGCGACTTGGTCATGTCTCATTCCGTAAGCTCTGTGTGTGTGTGTGTGTGTGTGTGTGTGTGTGTGTGTGTGTGTGTGTGTGTGTGTGTGTGTGTGTGTGTGTGTGTACAATAATCATAAACATATTCCTAAAGCAGGAGTGTCATTAGAATAAATGAATAAAATTGATGCTCCTGTGAAAACTATTAAAAGGAAATACATTCAATAAATTTATTTTGACGTGAATTTAAATGTAATTTCTGCATCTTTTTTAAACTTTCTGGCTCTTGGTGAGTTGTTGAAGGAAAAACAATTTGACCTTGAAGCAAATTCACATTAAATAAACTCCAGTGGGATCTTAACAGTTTACGGCGTCTCAGTGTGTTATGTAATCTGTTTTTGTTTAATGCATCACGGGTCACCCCGCTGAAGGGCCTGATGGGCTCCAGCCTGATTGACCCATCGTTTAGTTTTCCTTGTGATGAAGTTCTAAATGAAAGCAGCAACAAGGTCCATCTGTTGTGCATCTGCGATTGCTTATGTTATGGATTAAAATGTGAATTAGTGCTGAATATAAGCTTGCTCAACTCCTGGTTTTCTATTGTTGGAAGATTTAAATGACCTGCTGTGCATTCAGAACCACAGTTTGACAAAGAACCTGAGCTGGGTAGGCAGGATGAGAGAATGATGTGGAGAAGCTGCAGCCGGAGAGGAAGAATGAGCTGTCAGGTGTGTGTGTGTGTGTGTGTGTGTGTGTGTGTGTGTGTGTGTGTGTGTGTGTGTGTGTGTGTGTGTGTGTGTGTGTGTGTGTGTGTATGTATGTGTTAGTCATCATGTGTAAGTTTAAGTGGACAAGTTGCAACTTTTACCTGTAGTGTGTGGACATTTCCACATTGTGGGGACATTTTGGTAAATGGTAAAAGGCTTGTATATGTATAGGGCCTTCTTAGTGTTCTACAACCCCCCAAGGCACTTTACTACACAATCAGCCATTCACCTATTCACACGCTGGTGGGAATGAGCTGCAATGTAGCCACAGTTGCCCTGGGGCACTCTGATAAGAGGTGAGAAACACTGCTGAACACTGGCATCACCGGTTCCTCCACCACCACCACCAGCAGCAGGCAAGGCAGGTTAAGTGTCTTGCCCAAATCAAACCTACAACTTTCCAATTACTGGACAATCCGCTGTACCTCCTGAGCTACTGCTCTCAGCAACTGCTAAGAACAATGCTAAGCACCTTAAAACTTGGTTTTAAAGGTATGGTGTGCATTAAACTTTTAGTTTAGTTTAGGGTTAGGAAGAGAACCCCATTGGTAATGGTTATGGTTAGGGATAACTAATCACTGAAATGAATCCAGGTTAGGATTAGGCCCACACAAGCATACATATAAAAAGTGTATGTGAGTGTGTGTGCGTGTGTCCCAAAGGGCAGTGATTGTTTGAAAACTGTGAAGCCAACACAGAAGTGACAAAAATTGCCCTATTAGCATGAGTGTCCCAGATAGCTGTAGTGGCTAGCTTCGGGAAGGGCATCTGCCTCGGCCTCACGTTAATAGATGTTCAACAATTTTGACTCTCTGAAATTTAGTTGTGTCCTTAGTGTGTTCATGTTTGTAGTTATGGAATTATTTGGACAAGGAGGGCAAGCTGTGGTATTGACTGCACTAAAAGATCATCCAAGCACTTTCTGCTTCATTTTTATCAGTAGGTAAAATTATATTTATGTACCTTATTTCAATGGCTGAATGGGGAAAATGCTGTGCATTCATTTGCATTTAACATAGCACTGCTTAGTGGAAGATGGGTTGAAACATAATGTCTTGGTGGGGTTAGCTGAGTAATGAAATTGGAGCTAGGTAAGCTGACTGAGACAAGCTGAGGATTCTGGGCTTCACTGTAAGTAATAATAAGGGGATCTGCTTGTGGTGCCTCTATGGTGTCATAAGAGACAGTGCTGTGGTTTGGAAGCTTCTTCTTAACAGCATATTTGTACATCAAACAACTCTCAACCCACCTGTGGCCACAGAATGGTAGTGAAAAGGAGGTGGATCCAGTCAAGACAGTCAAATCCTTCCTCTTAGCTGGAACATTATGAAAGAGGTAGTGGAGTGCTCGAAGGAGCTTGTCCATCTGCCACATGGTAAAGCCTGCTTTCAGTGCATTGTGGAGGGTGTGAAGCCCACAGCTTCCAACATTAACCAAACGAGCACCATACAGCTCAGAATACTCAGTCGGGAGGAGGTCTACAAGCTCACCCTCAACTATTTGCTAATTGTAAGATTCAGCTTCATTCCAGCATTATTTATCTTTTTACCATAAATAATTATTTTTGCTAAAACAAAAGTTTTTGGTATAGCAGTGCACGCCGTGCAAGAGAAGCACCCCATGGCGGTGTGAGGTGCGCTCTGCCTGCAGCTGGAGAGAAACTGCTTCAAGGCCTACCAAATAGGTAGGTCTATCAAATAAAAACGTCTGAAAGTTTACAAAACTAAATGGTCTTAAAAACAGCTAAAAATGATACCAAGGTTCACACTTTTTTAAGAATAGATGTATTACAGTTCAAAGTTTAAATTGTTTGCTCAGTAATTTAGAAGTTCCTGTTTAGTAATAAATGTAAAAAATTCAAATCCGTTTTTTGCTTTTTTCACTTTTAAGCTGATTTTTAAAAGGCTGTAATAGAAATAAATTCTAAATACAAACCATACACTGAAAGCTGAGGATGTTCTGAAAAAAGGAGAGTGTTACACACACTTTGCACTTTTTATTACAATTTTACAGCCATAAGATTAAAATACCAGGCGGCCCTGTTATAATTATGGTCATAAGAGGGTTATTAAGATGGTGATGCACAAACAGGAAGTGATTGGTAGTCATTCCACTCCAATCCAGTTGGTGGTGGTAATGCACCAAATTGTTGTTTGCCAAGTGTCATAAGACCACAAATAATAAGAAGAAGAGAGGCGAGAGCGTTCGTAACAAACCCAAAGCGATAGTCAAAACATGAAGCATGAAATGGAGTTATCCTAGTGGCTCCAATAAGAGAAAGAAGCTGCATGCTTCATAAAAGCTTTTATCTTCACTTCTGAAAGTGACGTCGTTTTTCGATGTAAACATCAAAAGGAAGCAGAAAGGACAGACAATGGAAAATGTTTAAAGGGAGGAAAACATAGACCAAAATGGAAAATAGAAAAAAAATAAGTCTAAAGCACAGGAGCACTGACAGGAAGAAGAAAGCAGAGCAAATATTGAAGGCACTCAAAGGGAGAGAAAAACAGGAAAAAAGAGGAGGACTAATAAAAAGTGAAAATAACTCATGTCAGAAGAGGGGAGAGTTTCGCAAATCCAGTTAAAGGTAAGATTGTCGAAAATTTAGTGTAAGGGGCCCCATGTCTGTGTTCGCCTTGGGCCCCCAAATTGCTAAATCCGCCCCTGGTTGTGCCCCCTTGTGGCGAAATGTTGTTACTACATCGTTTACTCAACTTAGTTCACAGGGAGAAGTTGAGCTATAATGAACTTCTAAAAGGTTAGCAGTGACATGAAATGAAGTCAAATAAATTAAAGAGAGAGGGGGTCATTTCTATTCTCTCACACTTCTTTGACTAGAAGTTCCCATAGCTCTAGCTCGACGGCATAGGACTGTTCCTGTGATGTGAGTCTCGTCTCCACAATCCCGTTGAAGGAGGGAGGAGGAGAGGAGTGTGTGACAATAATGAAGGATGTCTGATATCCAATTGCTCTTAAGGACAAAGGTGACACTAGACTTGTGCCTGCTCCGACAACGGGCGCGTGCTCAAGGTCACGTGAACTATATCTGCGGACTGGATTTGCGCTCTTACTGCCGTTGCTTACACCAGAGGGGAACTGGCAATATGAGCAGAACCGGTGAGTGCAGGAGCGTCAAGCTCTTCCATCCGTATAGGATAAGCTAGGAAAACCGGAAAACTGGAGTGCTTTGTCCAGCGAGTATGTCTCTGCCACCTGAAATTCATCATCGGCAGCAGAGGTGAAGAACTCGACCCAGCATAACTTTTCAGCCATGGGCAGAGCAGCACAAAAGGGGCATGAGACATACCTCACATTTGGCGTGGAGGTCGCCTCTGGAGATAAAGCCCATTCGGCAGGCCGGGCAGGTCCCAACACTGCTGGACATAGTGAGTCTTCTTTTTGGATAATTACTCTTTAATAACGGATTGGCTCTTTAGCTTGGCTTGAATAGATAACAGGAGACAAACATTGGAGTCACTCCACTTATATACCCAAAGGGTGCCCGCGGATTGGAGGGCATACATTTAAGCTCTTCATGATTGGCTGATAATGAGATCACCCTTCCAATAGCAGCTAGCTTAATGGCTACGACTAGACAAAATAGAACAAGGTCATTATGTAAACAAGGCAAGTGAAGACACTAAACAGTGAAATATAAAAAGATAGCCAGTCTGGGGGTTCCATGGGTTCCTGGGCATGCTATCAGGTCCCTTCTACTGCGGGAACCTGCCCCCTCAATTAATGGTGTGGCCTCTGCTGCACCACTGCCTTTAGGCATACAACACCAGGGACTTGGGGGTTAGGACCTGGAAGGAGGCATAAGGTTGTGTGGGTGGGGATGCCAAACAGTGGTCTCTCCCTCCAGCTCCTGCCTCTCCAATTATAAGTGCTTCATGACATGTAGGGCCAGAGGGAGAATGGCAGATGATGGGGGATTCTGCTACCCCCCACCCCCCCACCCCCACCTCTATCTTTCTGGTTTCTAATTACTGGTCACCCTCCTGCTTTTTCAATGTAGAGAGTAATAGTTTAAGCAATGTGTCACATCATTAATGTTTAGAAGCATTTCAGTGTTCCTGTAGGTGCAGATAGGACACAATCTAAGTGAGAATGTAATAACATCACTGTACTGTTGATGCTCAGGTGCAGAAATAGAAATTCTGTGGGCTCTTGATAAGACACAGCACGCCATTCCTGTGGAAAACAAAAGTTACATTTAAGAAGGTGGAATATTTTGAGGGGAGAGGGGGTAGTCAGTCTTTTGAATTTGAAATTTACATAAATGTTTTAAACACAATTTTGAGATGCAAAAGTCAGATCAGAAGTTAAACAATATATTTGGATTGCCAGATCCATATTTGCAGATATTTTGGTGAGAGTAACTTAAAAGTAATTCAATAGTAGTAGTAGCCTTACATTTTAATTACAGTAATATTGTAATGTAACAAATTACTTTGAAATGTCATGGTGGGAGGTAGCTCTCTGACCCACGGCATGCAGAATCACACAAGGAGGCACAGGTAAGGTTAAACGAAGACCGGGAACTGAGGGCGCTGCTCAAAAGAGATTGCAGGTTGGTCCATGAGGGCCTTCTAAAACAAAGTTGTCAGACTTTGAGTAGGAGAATGGGAACAGTGGTTTTGATGGTTTGCTTACAATTCCACTAGAGCAGGGGTGCCCAATCCTGGTCCTGGAGGGCTGCTGTCCAGCAGGTTTTGTGTTTTCTTTGCTCCAACACACTTGATTCAGTGGTTGAATCACCTGTGCGGCAGCTCATCAGGCTCTGCAGAAGCCTGTTAATCACCTGCTGATTGAAATCAGGTGTGTTACAACCAAAACCTGCTGGATACCGCCCCTCCAAGACCAGAATTGGGCACCCCTGCACTAGAAGGATGGTCCGGGAGGGGAGGAGGTCAGGTCTGAGGGATTCCAGGGGATTCGGAAGGGAACTAAGCGCAGGAGGCCAGGGGACGTGCAGTGCATTGTGGTGCACACTTAACTGAATAAATCTCTGCAAACCATTTGCCAAAAAAGTTACATTTGATATAAAAGCAATTTTGCAAAACGAACTTGACAACATTAAAATAATCTAATATTGCAGCAGCTGAATAAGTTGATCTCGGCTGACTCTCTAAAAGTGTCTAAAGTGAAGCAGTTTCCTCCTCTCCTACAGCCATCTTTTCCTCACCTCCATTTGTGCGCTACAGACACTCTACAGACAATAGAAAGCACTTTGACGTTTTTATTGACCAAATCAAGTCCGGCTGGTTCATCAGGCATCAATTTAATTGCCTTTCTCGATGCATGCTCAGATTTTGTCAATTTCACTTTAATTGTGATATACTAACTTCCAACATCAACTCAGTAAGGGGAGAGAGATGTCAAAATTGTAAAAGATGGCAGCAGAAAATCGAACTGGCATGCTTTCCAGATTTTTGTAAGATGGCACCATCAATAAAATTAGCCTTGAGACAGTCGGGGAACAGCGAAGCCAGTTGGTGGGGAGTTGTAATGAGTTCCTGGTAAGCTGTCAGTCACTGGGGAGCTTGGTCGTCCTCTTCCTCACAGAGACGTGTGTTATGCTTAACATTATAATTTAAGAGCTCAAATAAAGATAAATGGTTGACACTGAAATAAAAAAGCACTGCTTTCATCAGTTAATGTTCTTGATCTTTGGTTTGTGTTTCATTTAAGCTGCAGTGAGTCTCCTAAAGACTAGAGAGCACTAAATGGTCCAGTTAAAGGGACATTTCAGACATTTTGTTGTGTGTTTATGTGTTACAGTTACTATTTCTATCTTACTGTTGTAGATAACTTCCTGAAAAGCCTTAGTTCAGCCTCTGCTGCTTCTGATATTTTGAGATATTTATGCTTCAAACTTTTGTAAACAACTGCAGAATTCCATGAAAATAAACACATATTTTTATACAAATAACCACATAATACCAAGTGAAAAACCACAGACTTCCATGGAAATCCATTCAAAAACTGTCAGAAATCTGTGTGAATGAAAACAGAAACTTGGTGATGGGTGATGGGTGAGGTAGCAGAGGGAAACCAAACAGGAACAACGGAGGAGGATGGGACGTGGTGTATGAAATCCAGAGTTCGTAGACAGCGAGAGTGGAGCAGGTGGTGTGAGGATCCTGAGGGGAAGGGAAACAAACACCAGACGTAAGGGGTAATCCAAAAACGTAGTCCAAAAACACAGTCCGAGGTCATAAATCCAAGAATCAAAGAGCGAGTCTAAACACGAACGAACAAGAGCAAGAACTAGTGGCTGGGGCTAACTAAACTGGTGCAATCATCTGGCGCAGTGAGGTGTCTCCATTCTCCCTTTAAACCCACGTCCCTGATTAGGAAAATCTCCTACAGCTGCCACTCCCTCTGCTCCTCACCTGTGGAAAATCAGCTCGATACTGATTAGAGGAGATGGTGTGACTCACCTCTGCCCAGGTACATGACAGAATTCAATTGACCAGAGAGTGACTTCTATAATTGTTGCCATTGCCGTTGATCTTTTTGTTCTGGATCCATTCTGATGCTCACTTAGATTTTTTTTTTCAATGAAATCATCCAATCTGCTTACAAATATTTTCTGTTATTTTGGAGAACTGAGACAATAGAGGGATTGGCCTGTAGTTGGATGACTTGTTTTTTTATCACCTGATTTAAATATTGGTATAACTTTTGCAATTTTCATTTTACTGGGGAAAATACCTGTTTTCAAATGATTGATTACAAATGTATGCAAACAGTTTTGCAATACATTCTATTATACTTTTTATTAATGACATGTCAAAACCCTCAGAGTCTTTTGATCTATTGTTTTTATATTTGTTTACAGTGGAAATGACTTATTTTTCCTCAGTGTCCTTAATAAACATGGCATTTATATTAGCAGTTATGTGTTAAGTAACATCAACTTCATCTATGGGTTTTCCTATCATATTAGCTAGATTGGTCCCGATATTTACAAAATAATCATTAAGTGTGTTAGCAATTTCTCCATGTTCATTTATAGGAATTCCATTTTCACTGGTCAGAGTCTCAATTGGGCTTTTTTTGCTATCGTTATTATTAATAATATTTTTAATATTATCCATGTTCCTTGGGTATTATTTTTGTTCAGTTGTAGTAATTTGTCATAGTATTCCCTTTTTACTAGTTCTAATTATAGTTGTTAGAAAACAGATACAAATCATATAAAAATAAACTGCCTCTGTTCTTGTTTTTATGAATAGTTTATATCGTGTATTCTTCTTTTTACAGGCATTTTGTAGCCCCTTTGTCATCCATGGCTTATTATTTTGTTGTTGTTTTTGTTTTCTAATTGGACAGTTTTTATTATAATATTCAAGTATTTTTGTTAAAAATGTTTCAGAAATATATAATCAGCATTGTTTAACTGAACAATCACATGATAATAAATCATAGTGCATTTAGTGGCAACGACAGCCTAGACAAGCATAGAGCGCAACAGCGCTATCTGGTGGAGCCCGGCCCCACTTGCCCTTAATGCAGAAATGTCACTGGAACCTAAAGCCATTTAAAACAAGTGCCATTCCTGAGTTAACACCATCTTTGTAGTTTTACTTTGTTGCAGTTCTGGTGCTAGCCCACCAAGAATCTCTTGACAATCATAGATCACTGTGACTGGCCAGACCTAAAATTGTTCAGGCAAATGGTAGACCTGCTGAGGCTATGGTGGAGTGTGGCTAGACTGACCTACAGAGCCAAATCTTTTGCTACTGATGTGCAGTTTGTCTAGATTTCAAGGCTTGTAGTTTATTTATTTTTTAAGTAGTCATATATATATATATATATATATATATATATATATATATATATATATATATATATATATACATAAAATGAGCCCAGAATGGTATTATTAAAGTGGTTAAATTATAAGGAAAATTAAAATGAACACTTTTAAATAAAAATAGCAGCCAGTAAAATTTCCTCCTAGCCCCTGCAGACAGGCAGGCCAGATGATCATACATATGACAGTGGTGGGTACGAAATGGACAACGTAAAACAAACCGACTTAGACAATTATAAATTATTAATAAATCAAAAGGTTTCCACCCTCATGACACAGTTTTATGGTGAAAACAGAAAACTCACAAATTGTTGCTGTGATTTCGAGTGCTTAGTGTGTTCTACAGGCACACTAAACCCCCAGCCGATCAAAGAAGTGGCTGTGACAAGGGCACACGCACTTTAAAGGTGGAGTGGAGAGTAAATGCTCGTAACTGTCGTTTAAGGCACTTAGAGTTAAGGAGTGATGATGGTCTGACAGCCACTAGCTGTTTGTAGGAAATGAGATGTGATCAGGAGTCTCTAGTATCAGCCAGGCGATTTATATCCTCTACATCTGAGATAAGGCAGTTCTTGCAGGTTATTTAAAGCTTTTAAATCAAAAACCTTTTGTTCTGCCCTGCGTCGTTTTAAGCCACTTCTAAAGAGCGGAGGGTACCACTTTCAGGTGGAGGGATAAATCAGTGGTGCTGAAAACGGTGAAGCTGACATCGTCCTGCTGTAAGGAGGCATGATTATCCATCTGCACTGAGGACCAAAGACACACTATGATGCTGTATGCTGACTTAAATCTCTGGATTATTTTTTTTTTTGTAGCAGGTGACTGGACAAAAATGTCCAACAACTCACATGAGCTATCCCACACTGCCATCTGTGGGTCACAACAGGAAGTCGAGGAGAAGGAGGGGAAAAAATAAAAAAAAAGCTGCTCTTACATAAGTGATATATGAAGTGACAGGATGAGAGGCTTCTTTGCAATAAGCAAGCAGAGATGATGTCTCAGGTGGAGGATCCCACAGGGGAGGCAACGCCTGCTCGACCGAGTGTGCAGATTTAGAAATGACCCGCCTCCCAACAAATTGAGGGAAAGATATGGAAAAGAGAGAGAGGCGCAGTGAGGCTGCCATTTTATACATCCTCCAATCATTTTCCTGCCTCAAAACAAGCCGACGAACAGTAATTCTTCCTCTCAGAGGCAGCGAACCCAATCCCATCTGTTAAAGGAGGATGAATCCTGGCAGAGTGAATTTATCTGCAGCCAAGATTTATTTACTGGAAACAACTTTGAGTTTTCTTTATCAAGCAGTCCATCTCTGTCTTCCTGGTGCTGCAGCCTCATGCTGTGTGAGCCATCCCACAGGTTTGGGTTCTTCCTTGGCCAGGTTCGATGGCCACTAATGAAAGGCTCCTTCATGAAGACATCAGCTGCTTTTCCCTCGAGGGGCCAGGCACCTCTAATTTGAAGTAAAGACTATTGGCTGAGCCATTGATTTATTGAGCTGGTTATTAGTACACTGTATGGGCTCTAGAGGAGGAGGGAGGGGAAGATGAAGAGGAGGATGGAGGAAGGGTGGGTGGTAATGTATGAGGACGTTGGAGCACACAGACTGTCAGACACAGTTCCTGCTTTCACACAGTAATAACTCACAACATGGTCATATTATATCTGACTCTCTTTGTGTACGACTCCATTCTTTTACCTTTAACTCACTGGATTGAGTTTTGTTTTACTAATTCCAACGATAAGACATCGGGACACTTTTATTCCTACTCCCTTGATTCTTTGATTCAGTGCTGGTTTTTGATTTCCTTTACTCCCACAGCTTTCAATCATATATAGTAGAGAATCCATGTAGAAATCAGTGAGATTTGGGTAAGTCAATTTTATTTATATGGCACTTACCACAGAAACAGATTCACAAAGTTATCTTATTTTTTCTTATTTAACACAGTGAAATAATTAAATGTTTCTTTACCGTCGGCTGACGTGTTTTGACCGGAACTTCCGCCTTCGTCAGAGCCGCCAGCGCCACTTCCTATTATGCGCGGACAGCAAAGGATGATGCTGCCCTCTGCTGCCCACATCTAATTACTTCTCTGTGTTAAATAAGAAAAAGAAGATGATTATGAATCAACGCACAGAAAGAATATACAGAAGAGATTCACAAAGTGCTTCACAGAGATCAACACAACAAAGTGTGGAGTAATAGTTTCTGTAGGCACAGAATATTACCGTAATTTCTGGACTATAGAGCGCACCTCAATATAAGCCGCACCGGGCTAAAAACCGCAGATATCTACTGAATTGAAAGCGCAGTTTAACTGAAAGTAACTGAACTGATCAGTATCAAACAAAACAGAAAAGTTATTGATTAGTTTATTCATCGTCCTCCTGCGCACTGAAACCACTGAAGTCATCTTCAGTGTTGGAGTTGAACGGCCTCAGAAGAGCTTTGTCACATACCTTTTCTGTAGCGATGTCTGTGTCACTCTCTGTGTTGCTGTAATCATCCCGGGGTGAAGCTGGGAAAACAAGCAGCGCTGTTTTACTGTGAAAAAAATCCTCCTGGGCGCTTTCCGTAGCACTCCTTTCATTGGACTTTCTAGCATCCATCCTTTCTGGTTGACTAAAGCCGCACCTCATTATAAGCCGCATGGTTCAAAGCGTGGGAAAAAGTAGCGGCTTATAGTCCGGAAAATACGGTAGTAAGAGAAATTATGTGAAAATCTATTTACCGCCTATCTATTTAACAGTTTCAGCCTCACACTTAAGCCGTCTTCATGGGCTGCCATCTGTTGGATTTACAGATGTGGCCTATACCCGGTACGGGGCACGTCATGTGGGAGTGGGGCGTGGAGGTGTCATGTCCATAGGCCACTCCCACATGTGCTTGGTTGGAGCAGTGCTGAGGAGGTTGTCGCAGGTTCTCGAGAGTCCACATACTCCTTCGTCCCTGTTGATGATTGATTTCTCGTGTCCAGACCTTTATAGTTTCCCGTATCTGTCTTCTGTGTTGGTAGCTTTCCTTCTCTATGATTTATGCTTTTCCAGCCCCTCACATGATTATTTTGTCCGCAGTGGTCCGTTATGTCTGATTTCATGGTTTCGCTCTCGGCCACATTCTTTTTATGTCGTGTTAGCCTGAACTGCGTTATTTTTCGCACTCCATGCAATGTTCTTTTGTTCAGGTGTGTAGCAGTCTTCTTGTCCCTGATAATATTTGTGGCATGACAGGTGTGGTATTTTATAGATGTCATTGCATTGTTGGTTTGTTTTATTCTTTGGGTGCACCAATAACAGTTTTAGTTTTTCTACGGTTTCATAACAGTTGCAATGTGGAGGGATCTTCTGACACGTTCAGTTATTCCCTGATATGGGATACTTTACTATCTTTTTTTTTTTTTGGTGTGGTTTCTGTTGATGTTATTTTCGGGTCTGGTTGTTGTTGGCTGGTTAGTGAGGATAGCACCTGTGTTTTTCATTTGGTTATGGCCCATTGTGGATAGTTGCAGTTGTAGAAGGGGTAAATATTGTTGCTTTTAAGCTTAATGTATTACCTTTACTTATGACCAATAAGATGTGATATTCTACATAAATATAAGATATCAACTTTATAAGTCTTTGAATGTTTAATCAGAAGATTCTTGGATGCTTTGCTTTTTCAGTGATCAAACACACTTTGTATTAATTCAGACAAAGTCAGGTTTATAAAAAGTAAGAAATTTACTTTCTAAACAAATTAAAAACAAGACAGGTTAAATCGGACGAATGTGATGGATGGATATAAGTGGATGGAATGTGATGTATAGGGATGGGTACCTTTGACATTTGAATCGATACCGGTACTAATTCCCGGTACCTACGAATCGATACCGGTACTTAACAGTACCAATTTTCGATACTTTACCAATTTTCGATACTTTTGAGTGTTTAATATTTTAATTCTCTTTTATAATTAGATATATATTTTTCTCAATTTATAACCATATTTGATAAATATCATGATAAATAACATACGACTGTTTGTATTTTAACATCGTCCTTGTAGTTTTATAGGCTGATAATTAAACTCAAGCAAACATCTTTACTGTGAACTAAATTTACTGTGTATCTTCATTCCTTTTACCCTCCTTTTTCAATTGATTTTTCCTACTGGGAAGTTAGAATTTCTGAGGAGAAAGCGAACGCGCCATTTAGATGATAACAGTGGTGGCATAGGAAGCTAACATATCAAGCTAACGTTATCTTAAACAGTTTATTTAACTGCTGGAGCAGATTTAAATGATGATGCCTCACACTTAAATCGTTGTCACTGGTTTCATCTTCACCCAGTCACCCGTCGCATTTAGTAAAGTGAAGCCAAACTTTAGAGCGCGTTTATGTTCTTCTAGTCGGAATTTCGGAGTTTCGAGGAGGAAGCGAACGCACCATTAGTGAAACGGAAGCTAACAAATCCAGCTAACGTTATCTTACATTATATTTACCTACCGGAGCAAATTAAGATGAGGATGTCTCACTTAGATCGTTGTCGCTGGTTTCATCATCACCCAGTTACCCATCACATTTAGTGAAATGGACCCAAGCTTTAGCTTTCGTTCTTTCTACCATGTTGCTCTGTTTACAACTCGCTTGCAGCGACCAATGACATAACGCTCTTGTGCATGCGCAGCTGTCTAGGCAAGTTCTCGTTGTGAATTACAGGTACCGAAACGAGGCACTGTTTCAAATGAAGTGAATCAGTGCTCGGTCGGTACTGTGGAATTTGGTCAGTACCTTAAAAAGTACTGAATTCGGTACCCATCCCTAGCGATGTATGATGATTGAATAGTGTGTGGTTATCAAAACCTTGTTTCTAGAAGAAACTGAGTTCTAGGTGTGAAAAGAATTTGGTCTGCATTAAACTATAAGTGATTGTTTATGAAACGGCATCAGATGCAATTCATGTCATGCCTACGTACCCATTCCTGGAGGCCCCGTTTGGATCCGAGATGTCAAGGAGTCGGTGACCCCAAATGCGCGTGGCTCGTAGGAAAACCTTGAATGCGACCAAGTCAGTCCTAGGATGTCTCCCGAGTCACAACAGATAGATGAAATCATTTGCGTCTAGAACAGCTGTTTCTGAATAGCTGAAGGAACCGTTTTGCTGCGTCAGCTGTAGCGTTCAACAGGTTTTGACAGCTTGTCAAGAGATGCGGTTGTTAGAGTTTCCTCCGGTGGCCAGTCCTGAGTTCTGCTCAAGAACTAACTGGATCACTCCGCAAGTGATTCTGTTTTAATGTTCCCATATTATGATTGCATGGCCAATCAGGACAAAAGAGGTTAAGAGGTGTTAACAAACAAACCTCAGAACACACGCCTTTTCCAGATACAATACTGTTCCAGTTCTGTGGACAAAGAACCTTTATGTGCAGTGACATTAACTTTAATTTATGTCTAATGAACATTGTGTATGAGTGTAGATAATGATTCACTTGTTAAACCAAACATTACTGATCATAACATCAAAATGTTTCTTTGTAATATTAACATTTATTTCGACTTCATTGAATTAGGCACAGATTATTCAAACATTAATATTATTATTCATATAACATTCGTTCATTCAACCATATTATTATTTAATGATTATTTAACGTATGAGTTGTACAAGTTCATCTTTCATGACAGTGTGCAATTCTGCAGTCGTATCGAAAGAAAGTTTTGTTTGGGAACATAGGCTGATATCTTGTTCCCCTGGAATGTCAATAAGGACCGCAGACTCTTCTGGCTTGTTGGAAGACAGAATGTAAAATTCACTTTAGAGAATGGAATTATATCTGCAGATGACCGATGGCATGTAGGTCAATATGTAGGTGAAAAATGACCCTTTCTGGACATTACACAGTTCAGAAGAGCCTTGACGTTGTGTTACCAAATGGGGCAATGAGCTCAAACTCTTGGGGAAAATTTGTTGTAACTAAATCACAGTAGATGTTAATCAGTCAATCAATCAATCAATCAATCAATCAAAGCTTTATTTATATATAGCACCTTCCACAACCCTTCTCGGGCGCCCAAGGTGGTAGAAAACACATTGTAAAAAAACACATAGTCATAAAAAGACAAGTTAAAACATAGAACATAAAACCTGGAGCATAAGGCAAATGGATAAAACAATGAATAAAAGTGACCTAACAAGGAATAAAACAGCAATTAAAAACAAGAACTAAAAATAATATAAAAGCAAGCAGACTTCAAACATGTTCCAGAAAGCTCGGAAGCATGTGTTCATCATATGTTCATAAGCAAATGACATTTAATCTGTGTTAACGAGCTTTTAATGCAGATAGGACTTTACTGTCACCCAGAATATTTTACTGAGGATGTTTTTCTGAAACCCAGTCTGTATGGCTAGCGTCACCCCGTCTCCTTAGAAACACGTCTTCATCCGCCTGCAACCGCTGATCAAAATTGGCAAAACGGGGATCTGAGCTGCTACCAGATTAATTAATCTGCGTATTTCCAGTAAAACACATTTGCCAAAAGATTTGTGCAATTATCACACTTTTATTTTACTTCCACAAAGTTTTAGATTATATATTACAGAAAATGAGGAGGGCTTGTCAACAAATTAAAAATCTGCCCCTCATTAAATACAAGTCAGGATGTCAGGCTGGCTGCTAACAGGCGAGTGACTTTCAAATGTCGCCAGCTGCCATGTGCTGGAGACCCCTGTGCCATGGTCTGTCTAGATTTCAAGGCTAGGACTTTGTATGACTGAGCTGGTGTTCTATATCTTTGATGGTTGAACACAAACACATTTTGACAAGAACATTTATGGAAAAACTCCTCCCACCTCTACTGATTTCACAGTTTTAATACAGTTTAAATATCTATATTTTAAAATCTTTTTTGTTTATTTAACAAACAAACACACATATAACGCTGTAGCCACCGGGACATTAAGGACTGTGACCAGAACCTCCAGTAACCTAATTATCATGATGTCACATGTTCTGCACAGTGACCCTTGGTCTGAGTTTTACATTTTTAGTTTGTCTTTCAATCTGCCCTTCATTAAGTTTGCTGGATGGGAGTGAGAGCAGGGGCAGAGCTTAATACGTACAACATGTGCGGCCGAACAGGGCGGCAGTCTGGAGGGGGCGGCATTTAATTTCCTTCTTTTTATTTTTATTTTATTAATTTTTTAGCATCAACCAATACATAAACAAAACATAGAAATTGCATGTTCTTGATAATAATAATAGTGATGAGTGATGATAATAATAATATTTCTGTAATAAAAGCACAACAAAGTCATTGTTTGCATTTATATTGTGGTTTTATTGCGCCCCCTTGTGTCCGCTGCGCCTCTGTGGATGCAGGGTGGGATAGTGCGCTCTATAGCACCCTTCATCAGGTGGGGGTGGAGGGATCTTGGAGAATGATGATGGAGGGATACAGGTACCGTTTGACATATCGGAGAGTTACAGGAGAGGGGTTACCATGATAACCTTAATTGGTCTTGCTGGTTGCCATGGTGACCCTAATGACCAACAGAAGCTCCAATGATGGCACTATTGAGCTGCTGTTCATTACGTCAGAGACCCTAATGGTCTATTAGCAGAAGCTTTAACATTTTTGATGATTTCTCACTCAGTTTCTGCATCACAAAGAAGGCCTTTTGTCTCAGTTTATATTATTGCAACTGCCAGATTACATGTCTAAGAGGAAAGTGGAAGTTCTGCATCCTGATGTAATTCCTAAGACCCTTAAAAACTTAAACCTATTGTGATTTTCATTGTTATTTATTATTATACAGTTTTATCTGCATCTATTGTGTTCATTGTGCCTTTCTTCTGACCCAAAGACACATTTTGCTGTGTTCTTGGAATTTTATGTTGAAGTCTACTTCACCAGAATGCCTTGCTGTTGACATTTTTTAAACTTTACATTATCAGTGCAATCATTCATAGTGCAAATATTAGCAAAAACATGCTTTCATATTTATTTATGATGAACATCAGAAAGAACCAACAATTAAAAATTGTAACTGGTATAAATTTCTAAAAACACACATTGCCCAAAAAGGAACAGCAGACATTCTGTGTCTCTGACAGCTGATTACTTGTGTTGCGATTTGATGAAATACAAGTAGGACCCCAAAAAACTGAACTGAATCTCAATTTAGAGTCATTAACTCACTTTTGTGATTCAAAATGCTTCTACTTATCTACGTTATCGTGTTTGGTCCTGGTGGACCGCTGAAGAAAGAGTCAGCTCTGTAGCTCGAGATCAGAGAGGAACTAAGTGCAGCTGGTGAAAACAATGCGACGAAGGGTATGTGGTGTATCTGGTCTTCCAGGCTCAGGGGAGCCTGATGCCTCCTCAAGCCTGAGCTTTGGTTTAAAATGACTGCTTCAGATTTCTGATTGCACAGAAATATGTCAAAAAGCCTCTCAGAACAGAAGAGTAGTTGAAACCTCAGGAGACAACTCCCATAAGCTACAATCTAGGGCTGCAACTAACGATTATTTTCATAATCGATTAATCTGTCGATTATTTTTATCGATTAATCGGTTTGTTATTGTTTAGCTATTTAACCTATACAAGTGATGAATACATTTCAGTTAAGAAAAAGAAAAACATAAGAGAATTGTGCAGTTGAATGCAATCTATTTTATTGCACATGAACACAGTCAGCGGTGTAAAATGAGCTAAACAGTGCAAAATATCAGTCCAGAATAATTTTTTGGCATCAAAATATAAGAGGTAAATTCCATAAAAAATAATGTAGAATCTGGAATAGAGTTTGTAAGTGGTATGCATTGCTGGGGGTGAGTGTCTTGTTCCCCATGTAGTTGTCCATCGTTGCTTGTTTTTTTCTGCATAAGAAACACAAATAAACTGAATTAAGTACACATATAAAATAAAGCAGCACACACACTACAACACTAAATCAATATTACATTATTTGAATTAATTAACAATATACAGTGATCATTTAATTTGACAAAAATGTGTTGTGAGGCGTTTTTTGGCATTAGATAGTAAAACAGCCTTTTAATAGTTAAAAAAAGGACTTTCTGAATTTCTCCTGTATTTAAAAATTGAAAGCGTACAACTATGCCGCGTTATATTCACCTGGACACAGCTCGTCTGTATATTTTTCACCGCGGAGTTGTCCTTTTTTGAATGAGGAACATAGTTATGGGTTTGTGCCATTTTTCTCTTAACGAGAACATTCTTATAAACAGACGTGCTAAATTTGGCAAGCGCATGATACACAACACGGAGGAGATTCACGATTGCATCTAGTCAATCAGAAGTAGAACACCGTAAACTGACGCGGCAAAAAAAAACATGTTTAACATCCACTATAACGAACTCAGCTAACACTAAGCCCCAAATGTGATCTGCGTTAGCTTGTTTATTTTCTGTTACTTACCGGACATTCCTCTGCTGCATCAGCCCCCACGTTTTCGTCTCAAATGTTCACTTAGGGACGTCGTGCTTCCGTCGTGCCATGGTTTTTGCATATTTTGCAGGTCACCGGTCTTTTCAAGGCATCTAGTGAAGTGCTCCCATACTCGTGAGGTTTTTGTCCGTGGTTTCTCTTGTTTTGTCGCTTCTATTTTTCTTCCGTATTTCTTGTTGATCCGCCATCTCTCACAGCAAGATGAGCGTCAGTAACGTGAATGAAAACGTCATGAAAACCGAGGGCACTTATTGGCTCATTTCTTCTTCTACGGCTCCACTGGTAGATCAGTGGCTCATTACTGCCACACACTGGCGGCAAATTTAACAGATTGTAACCGATGTCAGATTGTGGTAAAAAAATAGACTTTATGCGGTAAAATATGATTATTAAACAACTAATCGATGACTAAAAAAGTTGTTAACTATTTTAATAATCGATTATAATCGATTAAATCGATTAGTTGTTTTTAGCTCTATCCAAAACAGTTTTAGAGTAAAACTGCATTTCAATAGTCTGTGAGAAAAGCTTTGTACTTAGTTATGTGATTGGAACCACAAGCTTCAAAGCAACACACAGTGGACCTAGTGGAGCAGACAAAGGAAAAGTCAAGATATGAGAAGAATTTCATTAAAATGAGCTTTTACTGATTAACTAGTTTCCAAATTTGTTTTGTTGTCTGACGGATGTCCAAACAACTGAATTGGCCAGTGTTACAAACCCTAGATCAGGGGTGCCCAACCCTGGTCATCAGGATCCACTATCCAGCATGTTTTAGATGTGTGCTACAACCCAGGTGTCTAGGGGGCCTGGGGTAACATGGAGGACATGTGACACAAAGTAAAATTAACAAAGGTTCTATTTACTTTTCTATTTTTTTTTGTCTTACTCTAGAAAAGAAACCACCATTGAACAAAAAACATTTAACCAAAACAGGCTCAAATACTAAAATGTAACATAACAAGGACCTACTCTAAAGAGAGCACAAAATCTCAAACACTAAAAGGTAACAGATTACCCCTAAAGCTTATTTCCTCTCACTATTCAATATCAAAGCCCTAAGTGGGAGACAACAGGCAGAGAAAGGCAGCTCTGCACTATTGTCCCCCATCGGTGAGGAGCTCCAGCAGGTCCTTTAAGCAATCAGTGGCTGACGAAAACCCAGCTCAGTTGGTGCAGGGAGGAGCAAGGGTGAGCAAACAGGCCATAGTCTGCAGGCATGCTGCTCAGATGCAGCATAAATGAGAACAAAAAATGCACAGAAAAATGAAAACACAACACAACAAGGCTCCAGCCGTAAAAATGTGTCCCTGTTTTAACACACCTGATTTCAATCAGTGGTGATTAGCAGCGTTCTTCAGAGCCTGACTAGCTGTTGAACAGGTGATTCAGCCACTGAATCAGCAGGGTGAGATATAAAACAAGCTGGATTGGGGATCCTGCCCTAGATAGTTGTGATAGGAGGGTTAACATGATAACTGGCGTGAAAAAGGGATGAGTATAAATAAAAATGTATTTTATTAACAAAGAGTAAAACACAAATACTCAGTCCTTGACTGGAACAATAACACAACTAATTTATTCTGTGAAAACAAATAAAGGTGACAGGGCAGAAATAAAAAAAAACCTGAGGCTAAAGGCCTTGGGGAAGAAATAACAATTATTTTTTTAACAAACGAAAAATGCCGGAGCTAAATAACTAGTAAACAAAAAATCTCGATGGCTAAACTTTATTCTAATTACCAAAAATAAAACCGAGCTCTAAAGTGGAAAATTGAACGGAAATTCAAGCTTTAAGAGCAGACAAAAGGATCAGGAAATGAAAATGGCTATTGCACTATAGGATTTAAACCAAAAAGAACTACTTATCTTACAGCCGAATTTATCAAAGTTCTTAATCCGCTACAAAATCGTTTACTACAGGACCGAGGAGAGAAGGACTGGGTGTGAAGCTATGGTTCTCTCCCTGAGAACTGACAGTTGCTGTCTTTTAAGCCATCAGCTGATGAGACCAAGGTGTAATCCCGCCTATAGGCACCAAATTGGGTAGAGCCGGTCCTGCCTCTTATGACCATAATTCTAAATGGGACGCCTGGTATTTTTTCGTTTCATGGCTGTAAAATTGTAATAAAAATTTCAAAATGTTTGTAGCTCTGCTCCTTTTTACAGAACAACCTCAGCTTTCAGTGTCTGGTTGTCTTTAGTATTTATGTTTATTAAAGCTTGTATAAATGCAGCCTAAATGTAAAATGAGCAAAACAGATTAGAACTTTTTTACATTCATTACCAAATAAGAACTTCAAAAAGATGTGGGCATTTCTAATAAATAATTTAACTCTGAACTGTGTTGCGAACACTCAGAAAACAGTGTGAACCCTGGCCTCATTTTTGCCAGTTTTTATGACTGTTTCTGTTTTCTAAATTTCTGACTGCAGTGCTGTCTGTGGCCACAGGAAGGTCTATGCTCTGGATCAGAGAATGGCATGGAGGAAAAATAAATATGAGGGAACATAAAAAGACACTCATACATCACAACGGTGGCTACATTTCTACCAGCATTATAAAGATTGGCCAGATAAAAGGTAATAATAAAAGCGAAACATTCCATGACAACAAGTAAACATCTCTAGGCTAGAGTACTGCAACTCCCTCCATGCTGGCTTGAGCCATTCCTTAAGGACTCGGCTCCAGCTGGTCCAAAACACTGTTGCCAGATTTCTGCATGGAGCACATAAGTGGGAGCATGTCACTCCCGTCCTGACAACTCTGGACTAGCTACCTGTGAAGAGTTGCATCTTGTTCCAAATCTTGGTCCTTGTTTTTCAATCTCTGTCTGGATCAGCACCACCATATTTAGCCTCCCTGCTGACCCGTCATGTCGCTGCAAGATCGCTACGTTCGGGTCAGAGTGACCTTTTGGTGGTACCGCGATCAAAGCATACTGTAAGTCTAGGGGTGATCGTGCCTTTGCAGTTCTGGGTCCTCGGCTTTGGAACCAACTCCCACAAGAAATCAAACAGTCCACATCGCCATCCACTTTTAAAGCAAGGCTTAAGCTGTATTTTAGATATGTTTCTTAGTTGTTTGTATTCACATTTTAATGTTTTTGATTACTATTCTTATATTGTTTTCAGCTCTTTTTTCAACTCTGTATTTTATAATAGAGCTGTTTTATTGGGCTGCTTCTATGTTCAGCACCTTGGGCCTCCTTGATTGTGGGTGGGAAGGGGCTTTCTAAATAAAATGAACTTGAACTTGAACTAATAAAATACTGCACTAATATAAAATTCTATTTTCATCTAAATAAATTGTGACGACCCTCGTCCCCTCGGTCCGTCCTCTCATTTTCCCTGAGCCCGTTGTCCCCACTGCCGGGGATGCAGCACCAGGAACAGCGCCTGAACCTGCTTGCTTACGCTTTCCAGCGCCCCTGCACCAATTCAGGACCTCGGAGAGAGGCACGCCGGAGAAGACAGCAGCTGATCTTCATCAGCTATCAAGCGGCCAACAGGCTTAAAAGGAGGAACGCAGCAGACAGTCAGGGAGAGCCAGGATTAGCCTGTTTTTCTCCCGAGCTCATAGACTCTTGGCTAAAATTAAATTGTTGCGGTAAATGTTTAGGGTTTTTCTATAGGGATCAGGCTTAATTATCCTCTTTTGTAGGATTTCGCTGACAGAGGGTCAGTTTTCTTGTTTTGGCGGTTTTTATCCCCATAGGACTTTTGAGCCGGGGATATTTTGAGTTTAGGTGGTTGTGATTTAAGTTAGGCAGAAAGCCTTTTTCATAAGCAGTTAGTCTGCTTATGTTTTCAGTTTCCACCTTTTAATCACCAGTATTACTAAGCCTTATTTGTGCCGTTAGCAGCGGACACCTTTTGTTAATAAACCCTTGTGTTTTTACTCTCACCACCTTGTTATTTGTCCTCACACACACTCCTCCACCTATTTTCCTGTGTTAGTCCCCTCATCCTCCTAAACCTTCAGGAGGGGGCGTAACATAAATATTTATTGTAAATATAAATAATGCTGGGACAAAGCTGAATCTTACAATTAGGAAATAGTTGAGTGTTGTTCAAATAAAATGTGAGATTCCATAGAAATATGAAATATCAATCTGATGGATCTTTGAATATTTCAACCAGAAGATCAGAACTTTTTATTGCAGGGATTACGTGACACTTCATATTAATTCCGAGGAAAGAGAGAGAGTCAGGTTTATAATAGTTAAAGAATTTATTTCTACACAATTTAAACAAGACTAACTTAAACACTCTGTGTACTGATGGACTAAGGTGGAGTGAGACCTGTGATGATGGTGTGTGTGTGGAATGTTATTATCAGAACCAGCGGATCCGGAGAAGCATTTAGTTCTGAGTGGGAGTGAATGTTTCGCTCTAAACTATAGATGGAGATTTATAACACACATGAGACGCCATCTGTCGGTCTACATACCCAGGGGAAGCCTCTGTTAGATCCAGAATGTCGAGGTCCTCTTGGACCCTCCTTGGTACCGAAGCAGGTAGAAAAGCAGCGGTGCCGACCAAACTAGTCTTGGAATGCTTCCAGGTCACGACAGGTTATCACTGGCGTCTCCGAGACCCTGAAGGGGTCGTGAGGTTCAGCTTTTATTCCGAAGGAACCATTGCGGTCAGGTGTAACTTGCAACAGATTTTATCCAGCTTGTCGAGGTTCTTTTGGCTGAAGAGGAAGTCCGGATGGTCTGTCCGAGACTTCTCTAGAACGCTTGAACTAAAGAAAAGGTGGCGTGGAATAGTTTTTATACTTGTCATATTTTGGTTTACTGGCGAATCAGAATTTGACATGCAAAAGAGGGTTTATACAAACACCACAGAAAACCACGCCTGCTGGTTGGATCAGACAAAAGGAAATGTGTCGTGTGACTTTAGCATTACGTGTCATTAGTGTCTAGTGCAAATGTCCAAGATTATAATAACTTGTAAAATACTACTGATCACAGGATTATAATATCAAGTTATAACATTGTCATTTGTAACGGAATAGAGTGATTGTAACTATCTAGAGTTGCATTTTAATACACTGTAAGTAGATTGCTTGTTATAATCAGAAGATGGGCTGTTTTTATCATCAGGGAGTTTAATTAAACACTCTGTATTGACTTTGAGACAAGAAAAGAGAGAGAGATGGGATCGTTTGAGAATCTTTAATTTCTTAATTATAAATTCTAAACAATCTACCAGGACTAACTCTGTGATGGATGAAAATGGATTTGGATGTTGTGTTGGTGCGTGTGTATGTGTGTGTGTGGTTGGTTCAGACTCCTTAGGCTGACGTCATTGAATCTGGTAGTCTTTGTTATGACTAGATATCACGAGGCTTATAAAGTGATGACATGAGCCGCTATTTTGCCGTGTACGTACCCAGTGGGGGCCCTCCCAGGTAGATCAGGAAATGCCAGGTCTGGAGACCTCGGATGTGCGCTGGAGCTGTCGGAGCAGCGGTCGCAGCGTTTCAAAGCCCGTCTGAAGGGTCGACCCCGGTACCAATCGGCAGCGTCAGCAGGTACTCTTATTTTGAAAGGATGTCGTCTGGTTGTTAAACGACGAAAATCTCCAACTTCACAGTTCTTAGTTTAAAGAAGAAAACACATCTGGCCAGGCTGTGCTTTTCTTTAGGATGACGGTGAATAGAACTGAAGTCAAAATGGAACTGAGCTTAAAATGGCGTTGCCTTGTTTTATATCTCTGAATTGTTTTAAGTTTCAGTAAACGGGATTGGACACTTTAAGTCAACAAGCCAGATTCTCCTGCGGCAGCCGAAAGCTCTGATTGGTTGGAACAATGTGTCATGCGTTTCTATGGAGATGAGGATCAGTCTGTCTGTGCAATAGTCCTGTTTTCATTAAACACATAATCTTTATTCCACAGATCATTCACTTGATTATTATTGATCAACATATGTTTTGCTTAATTTTTTTTTAATCACAAATAAAGTACTTTGATTAAGTAAAAGCGTTCTTCTTCTCCTTCGGACTCTTCTCCTGGAAGGTAAACAGTCTGAGGAACACCCGACCTTGGCTTTTATACACAGGTGTAACTGTGCACAGGGGGCAGCTGTGTGGAGCTGAAAATGATGAACTTCATAACCTTACACATTTCACAGATTGATTGAACATTGGGCTCACGTTATTATTGGTAATAACAAAGTTGTTTGATTACGTGTTTATCAAGAGAGTTCTTCGTATTTGTCTTGAGCTGTAACAGAGGTTGTAGCGCCAATGCCCTATACACTGGCACTACTGGTTACTGATGCGGGTGGTGGTCTTCACGAGTGTTTAAAAGAATTGCAGCTTGTGTTTATTTCCGATGATGTTTATTATGTCATCTTGTTCCAAAATGTCCATGATCCATTTACTTGCAATTAAAGTGGTTTACAATGAATGCATTACTTGCCCCAATGACAGTCCGCAGTCTGTTACACACAGCCACAGTCCTCGCCACACAATAAAAAACTGTAACAGCCACACCTGAGTCTAATCTGTGTTGGCTTAAGTAGGCTGGTGCTTCCACAATCAATTGACCAATCAAATGAGGCCAAGCCTCCTCTCATGTATGCAGAAAGAAAATGAAAGACACATATGGCTCCTACAGAGGTGAAGCAGTTCAGATGAGAAGAGTGCATGAAAGACCTTGGCCAATATCTCATGTAGATTAGCCTGTCAGAGACTTTATGTCTCTGCTCGAGCAGACGCAGCAGATCATGACCTTTAGGTCAAAAACAGGACATTCATGACGCTACAGCACCAAGGTTCTTTGTTCTCTGAGGCTAATAGCATGCCATTCAGATCAAATGATCTGAGGTCCTGGCCCAAAGATTATGACTTCAGTCTTGTCTTGATTTAACAGGATAAATTTTAGAGTCATCCAGATTTTTATGTCCTCACAACAAGCCTGTAATCTACTTAACTGATCAGGGTTTGTGGATAAATATGACTATCATCAGCATAACAGTGGAAGTTTATCCCATGCTGTCTAAATATTTTATCAACTGGAAGGGGAAAATAATTGGTCCACGCACTGAACCCTGGAGTATGAAGATTTGTCATGTACATTATCAACCTGAAATCTGTCAGACAGGTAGGATTTAAACCAGCCTAGCCCTGTTCCTTTGATCCTTACAACATGTTCAAGCCTTTCTAAAGGATCATTGTGATCAACTGTGTCAAAAGCAGCACTGAGATCTAACAAGACTCGAACAGACACAAGATTCTTATCTGAGGCCATGAGAATATTGTTTGTAACTCTCACTAATGCGGTTTCAGTGCTGTGATACTCTCTAAAACCTGAAATTCCTCAAACTGATTATTAGTGTTTAGATGCTCACATACTCCACTGGCCACTATTTTCTCAAGCACTAGACCGGGGGTAGGGAACCCCAGTCGTGGAGAGCCACTATCCAGCACGTTTTAGAGGTCGCCCTGCTTCAAAAAAGTTGAATTACCTGTTCAACTGCTCATCAGGCTCTGCAGAAGCCTTTTAATCACTGCTGATTAAAATTAGGTGTTTTAAGGCAGGGCAACCTCTAAAATGTGCTGGATAGTGGCTCTCCAGGACCAGGGTGCCCTACCCATGCACTAGACTATTTTTCCAGGATAAGTAGGACTCCTCCCGGTGTGTAGCGTGCCATGTTCCCTACAATTTCCTAGAGTTCTGTTTTAAAGTACGCAGTTCAGAGTTAAACCAGGGAACCAACTTCCTTTGCTTAGTTACCTTTTTTATGGTAAATCACCTGTATTTGATATAGCCCCAACTAGAGTCCGAGAACCCCCCAAGGCACTTTACAACACAATCAGTTACCATTTACACGCTGATGGTGATGAGCTACAATAGCCACAGCTGCCCTGGGACACACTGACACAGGTGAGTCTGCCATACACAGGTGCCACTGGTCCCTCCGAACAGTGTTTTGCTCAAGTACACAACAACAGCGACAGATTGAGTGGGGCTCGAACCTGAAACCTTCCGATTACGAGGTGAGCACTTAACTCCTGGGTCACCGTCGCACAGGGGCAAGACTACCTAATGCCACACGTGATCCAAACATTGAGAGTAAGGGCCTGGGGATGATACAAAACTACAAACAAAATCTGAATGAAAAACGGTTACTACTCCTCCTTCTCACCCTGTACTTTGAGCAATATGATGATTTAATTAGGAGTCGACTCATTTCTATTAACATAGTCCTCTTGCTGCATCTAGGATTCTGTGAGACAAAGCAGAGACATTTGATTATCACTAATCAAGTCATTAACTAGCCAAGATGTTCTCTGCTGTTTCCTGGAAGCTAAAGTCAAAGTTGGTGAGTCCATAAATGTTAAATGACAGTGTGACGTAGTTATTTCAGGTGTAACGTCCAGAAAGGGTCAATTTTGACCTAGATATTGACCATATAGTAACCGTCACCTGCAGACATAATTCCACTATCTAGGTGGATTTTCTATTCTATCTTCCAACACCAAGAAGATTCTGCAGTGCTTGTTGACAGTCTATGAAGACAAGATTGTCAAACTTATTTCAGACTGCTGGATTTCACACTCGGAATGAGAAGTGAACTTTTACAACTCATAAGTTAACTAATCATTTATAATCATATGGTCGAATGAACCAGATGTTATATGAAATGGTTGAATAATCTGTGCCTAATTCAGTGAAGTTGAAATGAATATTGTTCTTACAATGTTCCATTTGTACCTTATGACCAGTACTGTTTGATTTAACAAGTTAATCATTATATACACTCATACACAATGTTCATTAGATGCAAATTAAGGTTAAGGCCACCTCACAATGTTTAAAGATTCTTTATCCACATTAGAACAGCTTGTATCTGGAAGGTGTGGTATTCTGAGGGATGTTTGGTAAAGCAACATGTCAAATTCTGATTCGCAGAAATCATAACAAGTGGATTATTAACCCTTTGATGCATGAATTATGAAATATTCAACCATGATTTTTTAAAACATATTTTTTCATTCATCTTTAGGTGTGAATGAAACAAATTTCATATTTACATATTTTTTGTAACATTTAATTTACACATAGTTTATTACATGTCAACCTCAGTGGACAGCATGCATTCTGAACATGAAATATGGTGGCTTGACTTACTGAAGTCGAAATGGAGGGGCTCACATGCAATAAAGTCTTCAACAGCTGTGCTTAATAGCAAAACTAAATAAATAACAATTTTGAGTACCTGTCCACTGTAGTGACCATTATGCATCAAAGGGTTAAAATTAGAGTGACTTCCTGTGACTTCCTGAGTTATTCAGTTTTGACTGGAACTCCAAAGTGGCCAATTCGGAATCAGCCTCCGTGATACACCTTGACACACAGTCAAACCTGTTGGCACACTGCCAGCTGACACAGCCATGCGGCTCCTTAACAGTCCTTCTGTCTTAGACGCAACAAACCTTCCTGCCTGTTGTGACCTGGAGACAGCTCAAGACTGGACTTGGACAATGTTTATTTTATATTAATTTATTTTATGTTCTAAATTAGATGAACAACAAGCATTTAACATATTGAATGTCTTAATTCAATTTTCAATAATTTTGCAACAAAAACCAGTGTTGAGCTGAAAAAGCCAGTTCCTTATGAACCAGAACTTCAGTCCTGAGACCAGGTACAACCATCGACATATAAATATTGGACAATGGGTTTCCATAGGCTCCAATAACAAGTTTTTGAAGAAAAAGGGGAGGTGGCCACCACCGCCATTTTGACCGTGTCACAGGTTCCGTCAAGCCCAGACAATTCAACAAAAGGGAAGAGAGGAGGAGCTGAGGGTGGGGCTGTAAGGCTGGGATCAACTGATGACACCCGGTCGAACTAGCTACAAGCTAACCTGAAGCTAACCCAAAGCTAACGCGGAGGTGGGAGCTAAGCTAACGGAGGTAGCAACCTAGCTACAATTGGAGTTAATTGTGCACATCACCAGAGCTTCTGAGTCAGAGATACGCCGGGCTGACCGCTGGGTAAAACCGGGTGGAACACAGAGGTCTCTGAGACCTCCACAAGCCGGCAGCCACACAGCAGACAAGCGTAGCTGCGGTCTGAGATGCGCAGAACTGCCGCTGGGGAAAACTGGGTGGAAAGGTTTCCATCCCAGAGCTCCACAAGCCGGCAGCCCGCGCAGCAGACAGAAGCCGCGATCAGACAGAGATGCGCCGAGCTGCAGGGAGGGGAGAAACGGGTGGAAAACATCGGTCTCCCGAGAGCTCCACAAGCCGATAGTTGGAACCCAGCTCCACCAACATGTTATATTTCAACCCATTTTCTAAAGTGCAGCATTATGTTAAATGCACTGGGTTTTACCCTATTACATTTAAATTTCATGGTTAAACAGTACATGTTAAAATCTAAGCTCAGCTCGGCAGTGACCTAAAATACATAAATATAATTTTACTTACCGAAAAAAATGAATTGGAGACTCCTTGGATGCTCTATTAGTGCAATTAATGCCACAGCAAGTCATTTTGTCCAAAAATTGCACAAATGATATCCAAAAAAGAATACACAAATGCTACAACTAATGGTCTAAGTTGAGAGACTGAAAATGACCAAACAGTTTTCAGGCGAGACCGAGGCTCAGACTGAGGCCTTTCCCCTGGAGCTAGCTCTGTGGTCACGTGCAGTGCTGGACTGACCATAGGGCATAGCGGGCAACTGCCCGCTGGGCCGACCCTTTCATCTTTTATGGGCCGGTGTCTGTTTTTTTTTTTTTTTTTTCCTGGCCTCTAGTTGTTGCGGACAACTTGCCCGCGCCGCCCCACGCAACGCCTCGTAAAAGTTGGTGGATTGGCCAATTGGTAATAATACACTCTGGGCTGGACCAATAGCCACAGGTCTGATGCACCCGCCAGTTGTTTGTGAATCTCAGTAAACAGACAGACGAAAATGGAGAACAAAAAACGGAAAGGAGAAGCGGAGAAAATTCGACTAAAAAAGAAACTGGCCCTTCAGGCTGATGCTGGCACATGTGTTAAAATCTCACAGTTTTTTGGTAGTGAAGGTTCAAGTAAAATCAATTTAGGAAGTGATGGAGCCTCAGCCCAGCGACAGGTTGGAGAAGAAAAGAGGGAGGAGGAGGAGAAACCCGAGCCGGTGTTGTGCCATAAATTGACTCGCTGCCAAAAAATGAATAGCCACCGCGGGATCGCGCACGGTTAGGCAATTGCATTTCTAGACAAAATTCCCCAGGATTTCGCCCTAAAACTCAGCATATCTAGCAATATGGACATTCAGAAAGCAAAGATAACCTCTTCCGGTACTTAAACAGATGTTTATCGCGGATATTAGTGTGGCAGTGTTTGTGGCACCCTGCGCGGGAGCACGAGGACGTGCTTGTGGAAAGAGGGAGGAAGATGTGGCAGTGTGAGCATCCACAATGTCCCGATAGATTGTGCGCCCTGGCTACTTGGCCAAGGAGATGTTCCTTTGGCTGACTGGTTAGAGCGTATGACTCTCACCCGGGGGTCTGGGGATCGGACCCCGCCCGGGCATTCCTTTCTGCACCTTGCCACATTAGTTTTTCCAGTTCGGAAGTTGTTTTAAGTGTTGCTATTTGTCTTAAACGTTCACAATGAGGATATATTAATCCTTTTTGCAATATTTGCGATTGAAAGATGGTTTGTGCCACAAACTTTGTGGTAAGAACTGGCTTTCTTTATGTTACAGCCTTGATACTAAAAAAATAAATAAACAATGTAAAATGGCACCCTGTATTGAATGTAAACGTTGTATAAATGGAAATAAACAATTCTCCAGCGATTTAATTTTTTCCCCTTCCTTTCTTTAGTCCACTTGACATGGAGCCACAGTTAACTAGTTTGGGGCACATTTTTACTTGAAAAAAAGTATTTAAAATGATCAAGCTTTGGCTTTAATGACACTGTGTAGGTTGCTATACATTACGTTGCTCTATTTAAAAGTAACAAGATAAAAGCACTTCAGCACATAAAATTAAGATTGTCACTTGCCAAATAGACTACACCCTCCCGTTTACCTATAAGAAATGCCTCAAAATATCTTTAAATTCTTTATTGATGATTTAATTGTAGACAACTAAAATGACATTTTACTTGCCAAAAAGTGATTGAATCGCTAAGATTTTCATGGAGGCTAAAATTGACCAAATAAGGGTTTTAAGTATTATCTGTTGACGTTACTGTACTCATACTGCCTACTGTGTCATCAAAAACACCCCAAAAATGGCAAAAAAAAAACAACAAAAAAAAAAGAAGATAATTTCCCTTGCCAAAAATTGATTACAGTGTCCTGGTCACCTGTAAAGGGTTACATTTACCTAAATATTACTTTATTTATTATCTCTTGATGTTATTAGTGCCATCACAGGATGCCGGTGTCTTTCACATTCATAAACACCTCAAAAATGGCAACAAATGATCATTTCCCTTGCCAAAAATTGATTACAGTGTCCTGGTCACGTGTAAAGGGTTAAATTGACCTAAATATTACCTTATTTATTATCTCTTGATGTTATTAGTGCCATCACAGGATGCTGGGTGTCTTCCACATTCATAAACACAGAGTCCTGGTCACCCATAAAGGCTTAAATTGGCATCAATATTACTTCATTTATTATGATGCTGGGTGTGTTCCACAATCATATTGGAATAAACGTGAAAATATTCTGTCCGAAATCTGTTTCTTGTTATAAATATAACAGCTAGAAGGATTTACAGTTAAAATAGGAGAAACACGTGACTCCCCAGGAAGGGTCGTAACACCACTTGCCTCATGCACATAAGTGAACAAAACAAAGCAGCATGGAGACACTCCGTCTCCAACCACCTCTCAGGCAGCAGCCTGCACTCCCAAGTTCTACACGTCACCAGAACATAAACAACCGCAACACAATAAAAGTAGTGTTATACAAAATGGAAGGCCTGTAGTGTTTATTCTCTTGCAGTAACAACTTATCAATTTTTTGGAGGAATTTATTTGAGAATTTTTTGGTTTTTATTAATTGTGCAATAGAAAAGTAATCGCTAGATTAATCATCTAAATAGTCAGGTTTACGTTTATTAGATTGATACATAAATACTACCAATAAGAAAGTGTACGTTGGTGTGTGTCAGAAACAGCATAAGGCTTAATGTCTTTTCCAAAAAAAAACAGGTGATGGGCCGGTCTCCAGTCAAAATGCCCGGGCTGAATTTTTGTCCCAGTCCAGCCCTGGTCACGTGGGTCGGATGCTCATTAATTATACAGAATTTTAGGCTTTTAATACACTTAAACAGAAGAGTGAGAAAAAAATGCACCCCCCTCAGAGTTGTCATGAGTGTAAACTAGATCATTTAAACCAAGAACATGTTCTGGTACCAGGCTGTGAACATGTTTATTTCTGCTGTGAAATTGGTATTTTTAACATGGGAGTCAATGAGGATTTGCTTGCTTCTGACATCAGCCCCCAGCGGATGAGGGTGGAACTGCAATTTATTTCATTTCCGCGTTTGCTTCAATTTTTCACCTACATTGTGGGGGCTTGGGTACAACTCAAGAGTTTGTGATGGAAGTGGTTCTCATCTACTACAGCCTTTGTCCAGAATCTGAGCCGTTTCTGTGCTGGCTTGGGTCAGCTAAATCCAGCAACTTGAATTTGGGTATTAAGTGACCGTAATCCAATTCAAGACATAAAAATCTAACATCATTAGTTGTCACCTCAAGTTGCAGGAGCTTTTAGAAGAAAAGAAATCTAAGTTAGCTTTAGCCAGACCTGCCTTACCGAGGCATTAACTTCTCCTGCTGGCATTTTAAAGATCCCAGATTGCAAAGCAAGGGTTGTTCGTTCCCAAGGCAGGAAATGACTGTGTGCACCTTGAACTCACTACCAGCTGCTGCTGTTGCACAAAAATAATCAGTCAATTAGTCTGCAACCTTCAGGTGGTGCAATCATCGGAGCCAGAGCTCACCTGCTGCTGATTTAATCATTCGGCACATTTTCCCTGCAGAGGTTATATTAACTGAGGCACAACATGGCCTTTACTAAAACCACTCTATGGTGTGAACACAGGAGACGTCACACCAAACACAAAAAACACTACCGTCCAAAACAAAGTGTGCATGTTTTTTTTAGGAAGGCATCACATTCACATGGTTAAACAGCTGTGGGCTGCTGAGTTGTCAGCTCAGAGGAATATCCAGGACATGAACCCGTTCAGAGGGAAGAACAGCCTCATTTACCATCCTCTTTGAAATCTAAAAGTATCGATTTATGAGCTGGAATAAAAAACACTGAGCTGGTGCTGACATTTACGGGGTACGGGGTCGCCTATAGAGCAACACAAAGACAACAGTGACATTTAAAAATAATGAAGCAAGGAGTAGCTCACGGTGGTGTGTTTAGTGAAGCATCTGCTCAGGTCCTGAGGTGCCGAACACTCAAGCAAAGGTTTCCCCCACAAGTCCACCTGCACCCTCACACCGAGCAGGATTTGAGCTGAATAACACCTGACGTGCAAGTCGGCCACCGCTTGCCGCTCTGCACATTTTACATGCAGATGCAACGCTAAAGTGTGTGTTGCCCTCTGGAGATTTGACTCATATGCTAATACTTCAGCGCTCTGGTATCGGAGATAAAGCTACAGAGTAAAAATAGCTTTTGACTCTTTACGAATGTGTTTAGAGAGGAAAATAAAAGCTGTAAACACGAGAACAGAATGATCAAGCGATAAATGATGATCCTAAACTAGAAAAGCCATCAAAATGTTTTTTAAGGGCGCCAAAGAAGCTAGTGTAAAATTGTTAGTCACAAGCTCACATTCCCACATCTCAGTTTGGGAAGATATTTAAAACCTGGGATTAACTTCATATTCCCTAAAGCAGGGGTACTCAAATGCAAGGGCCACATACAAAGTTTTTAATCAGTCAAAGGTCTGTTTATTGTCATTTGTCAATCCTTAATAAATGTAACTGGAGCACAAAATGCCTTCTTCAATCAAAACATTAAGCATACAATACAGTTTCCATTTAGTAACAAATTCAAATGGATACCCGAATTAAACAAAAACATGTTGGTCTTTTTTAGGATTAAAAGGGAGTAAAATTTAAAAAACTATTTTATGTGTTAAAGTTATTAATTAGTATAATTAAAATGGCCCAAATTGCTTTGACATGTAAAATAAATTCCAAAAGTATCAATAAAGCGACATTAAGACAGATATGGTGTGGTGATCCAAACAGTTCTGTTTTAGGCTACAACTCAGACATTTTCCTTAAAAGCAGTTTTTTTTTACACCTCATAGTATCTCAACGTCTCTGTTGTGTTTTCGTGATAATAACAGTGTGCCGATAAATAGGGAGCGGGGGTCTCATGGTGTAACCATCCCTGTGTCACTGAAGGAAATTCAGATGGGTCACAGTGCTGCTTGTGTAAACGGGACGGTAGTTGAAACTCCTGTTGACTTTATTTGCCAAATGCAGGAAAAGCCAAAGTGTCTGACGGCTGCAGAACCAGAGATCGCAGGTTGATGCCTGTGCCGTCTCTGGTAGAAGTGTGAGTCTGCAGCAGCAGCAGCAGACATAAATCGGCGGTCTCCAGCTCTGCAACTGTTCCTTTGTCTTTGGCCTGGCCGAAAACGGTTTATGATTGGTCAGTCCTCGTGCACATGTGCAGATTATCATTCTCTTTCCTCACTCCCGGAAGAACGGTTCAGAGCGCAAATGGTTTCTATTAGGTATTTTTATTAAATGTTCATGTTGGTTGGTCTGTGAATCTTTCTTTGTAAGGCCTGAGGCCAGATCTCTGGAATGTGGTAACCATGGTAACCCTTGGAGATTGGTGTACCTGTATGTAACTTGAGAAGGCCCGCCTTCTCTGTCCTGTTGGTCAATAAAACCCCTGGGAAACTGAGGACTCATGGGAGTGATGTGGGGCCAGCCTCGGAGGGGGTTTCCCCTGCGTTGACTCTCCATTATTTTGGGGACTCGGGGTACAATGAAATTCCCTCTTGTGATGTGTGTTTATTTCAGGTTCAAGGGTTATGGAGAACAGTTAATTACCCAACAGTTTCTTTGTTGCTAATCTGCAGAGAATATCTACAAGAAAGTTCTACAGAAAGTAGCAAAAGGTCCTGAGAAAAGTTGCTAGGTTATTCGCTAGGCACTTTTTGGGAAAAAAAAAAGTCGTTGAAGGGGGTCAAAAGTCGTTGGGAACAGCGACAGAGTCGCTGAGTTGGCAACACTGGTCACACATAAGCTTCATATATATGAAAATGCATTGCTGCAATTCTTTAGTTTTGAAAATTAATGGGAAATTTACACTGTAACCGTGAGTGATTTCCTGTCCAGCCCTATGTTAACTACAATAATTGACACATCCCAAAAGCAGCTCGTGGAAAAAATAGAACCCGATCCTATCTTTAGAAGAGTGGCACTTCTGTAAAGCGTCTGAAAATGGTCACAGCTGGTTTGTTACACTCCAGACAGAAAAATGGATTATATTTCACATGGTGTCATTTCACTGCCATTCCGCACCACTTTTGCTTCCAGTGTGCAGTAGTGGTAAGGCAGGGAGGAAATGTATCTTTGCCTGTCCCAAAATAAATCATCTTATCACAATCTGGTGCCCTTGAGTCTTCAGTCTGAGGCTGAAGAGTAAATTCCCCAGAGGGAATGTGGGCAGATGCTGTGAAACCCTCTCCTCAACTGAAGACCCTTTTATTTAAAGTTGCTTTGACCTAAATATTTAGTTCATGTGTGAAATCCATTGAAATCATGATGAAAAAATGTGACTCTTTAGCGCCATGCAGTTCGGAGAAAGTATTGCAGCTACGGTGGCTCAATCATGAGTTTGACTGTATAATCAGTTTCCAACCTGTGTAGCCTAAACCCTGGTTTATGCTTCTCCGTCAGCTCCGCAAGGGACAGACACGCACGGATTGACGGAAGCGTTTTGCTTTCATACTTCTCCGTCTCCTGGAGAGTGTTGCAAAGCAATTGCCCGGCAGGACAGCAGAGGGCGTAGCGCTGTTCTGTGGTATCCTGTCATGTATCGGTCCAAGATAGTATTTATATTGTGTTTTTTGCGTATATAAGAGACTTTTAACACGGACATATTTGTCTCTCATTCTCCCACCTCTTCATGCGCTCCCCACCTCTAAATCCACGTTTCCTGTCATTTCTGTCCACAAACAAAACGCTTGCTGCACATCTTTTCACTCCTCCAGTCACGGGAGAATTAAACGTTTATATTTTTAGAGTTTTTTCGCGAGGTATTCTTCAAGCTTCTCCGTATCTGCCGCTAGTTATCCTCGGCTCTCGTTGCAATGGCGGCGCTGTAAACAACAGCGGCGTCCTGACCAATCACAAGCTTGCGTAATCCTAGTTCGACAGATGTTTAAAAAAGTGTGCTTGACTCCGTACGTACTTGCATGCCTGCCGGAGCCCTACGCAAGGACGGATAATGGCGTTGCGTGTCTCCACACTAATGCAGACGGAGAAGCATAAATCAGGCTTAACACACACAAAGTTTAAAACAAGCTACTCGACCTCTTTAAAAAAGCATTTATAATTATCAACCTACCAGTTCTGAAGGAAGCAAGCTAGTTCTGTTATATCTTGAAGCTGTCACGATTCACACACGGAGGAGGGGTGACATCAGCCGGGAGGTCATGTGTTGTGAGAAATTGTGTTCCCCTGAAATATGCTGTCCCCCCGTGCCGGGAGATCGCACATCTGGCTATTTTCACAACATTTGTGATAAGCATTTATGAGAAAATGATGAAATGTAATGTTATAATGTAATGCTTGTGATTTTGTATCTGTATTTCCTCCTAAAAACAATAAAAAAGATACAGTAAAAACATTCTTGTTCACTATTTTGCAGCAAGCTTATTTATCATTTTTGAAAGTTACGTAAAAAGATGTAATCTCACTCAGTTTAACCATCTTTTATTTGAGGTAGTCTAGTCCTCATAATGGACAATAAGTTCTGTGAAGTTGGAAATATTTGCGGTGAGGCGATTCTTGAGTTTGGGAGTCAGAGACACTAATCGGAGGTTGGCGTCCAGCTAACAGGGGGTGGGGCTCTGAACATATGCGGCTTCCTTGTGTTGGACCTGATGACGAACTGACAAATTTTGTGTGTTTTGATTTAATTGTTAATTATTCAAACTAACGAGTACAGTAACGGTATAGCTATTCTTTTCTATTTCTTAGTTGAATTAGCCGACTCCATGCTGTATTTTAAGATGGTGGATGACCATGGAGCGTCGACCACAGTTTATGTATTTAAAAATGTAAATGAGAAAAATAAAATGTAGAATGTAAAAATGAGAGGAACATTTAGAATTGACGTTGGTGAGAAATATTAGTGAAAAAGGACAAGTTTGTGAATTGGATATACAGGATTTGATAGTAAACAGGTAAAAATATCACACACTGGGTCTTTAATTTTAACTCTAATTTGTAGTCATCCTTTATTTGTTTTATGGTATTTCATGATTTTACTACCTACCTTATTTTTCTGATTTTTTTATTTATTTGTCTTTTAAGATTATTATGATTTTATGACTATGATTTTTTTTTATCTATGTGAAGCACTTTGTGATTTTCAGTCTATGATGAGTGCTATCTAAACAATTTTACTTACTTGACTCAAATTTACTTACTTAAATGTCAAGTTCAGAGCTCTGCTCCCGACATGTCCACATGCGGGTGAAGACACACTGCGTCCATCATTTGAGATCATTGTCACCTTTGGGCTGAACATTTTCTGATCCCTCACCTAGGACCTGTTAGCATTGTCCCACCAGAGGCATCTCTAAAGAAAGCTTCCCCATCTGATTGTGTTTCTAAAAGAGCACTAGAACAGACTTTGGCATCATATCCATAAATATTTTAATTACATTACCACTTGATGTCCCTGGGTTAATTGCAGATGTTTCTATTGTATAAATAACACTTTAGAAAATCAACTTTCTATGAATATCATGCACGCCCACATGATGGACCATCGAAGCAAACGCAGCAAAAGACTCATTGCCCTGAAATGCAGAACCGACCGCCACAGGAAATCCTTTGTACCGGTGGCAATAGGATTGTTTAACTCTTCCTCACCCTGTAGGTGATTCTCCTAATACTGTTACCTAGGTTACTCTGTGCCCTCACCTACTGTGCAATATTACCAGAGTTCTGATTGTAAATATGTTTTTATCCCCCCATCATATCATATGCTGCTACAAACCCATATTCTATTACACAATACTTTCATCACTTTTGTTAATCGCCTGCACCGACGGCTTAGTTACTTATTCACAAGGATGCAGTCATGTATTTAATTATTGAGATATGCGATTGTTTGTTTTCCACTATCCTACATGGTACTACTGTAGATAATTTTTTAATGTATATATTGTATATCATATTTCTATTTCACCTGTTCCTTTGTCTCTCCGACTGCTTTGAGCATGTACATGACACAAGAATTTCCCTCGGGCTAAATAAAGTTGTTCTTATCTTATCTTATGTCTTGGAGAGTGATGATCATATTTTAAAGTATTTCTTTCTCACAAAAGTCTGAAAGTAATTTTCTGCAGCTGCTCTAAAACAAAGTTGATAAACTACCTAAATTAAATTCTAATCTGAATCATTTTAGCTTCTAAAGTTCAGGTTTAAATGTGATTCAGTTCCGAAAAATAAGGGAACAATATGAATGGGTATAAAAATTAAAAAAAGCAACAACAACAACTGATGAAGATGAGCCTTTTTTGTCTCATCTTCCATTTGAATCAACTTGAGCTTAACTGGGTTTGCTGTTTTGGTGCAGACGCCTTTATGAGCCTCAGTCGTTTTATTCAAATGGCATTCATTTACAGTCTCATAAAGTGGGAAATTAAAACAATAACTCAGTGGCCTCACACACACACATTATGCACGCACGTGCACACAGATTGAAAGTCAACAACCATGTGCAGATATCCCACAATGCAACACTTTACAACAGTTTACCCTTGAAAGTTTGTCCTAACTTTAGATATCTTACAGATGTCATACTGTGAATATTGTGAAGACATGTGTGTTTCTTAGTGTCTGGTAGAACCAGCAGCTTGACGGGGTTTTCCAGCTATCGCTTCAGCCTCACAGGCTCAAGGGCACCAGATTCAGAAAAGAAATAATTTTGAGGCCAGACAGAGATAATTTCCTCTCTGTCTTAAAGTTCAGTTGGTCCTCAACCCCTCTCAATCCAATAATGGCTAAGTTAATCAATCCCACTCTGTGCTGATCCGTCAACTCTATCCTGCATCTTCTGTGCCAGAGTCTGCTGCCTTGTGAGCACCTGCTTGTAAGTAGTTTCCATTTCACTATGTTTTGATTTACTGATTTGGTGATTTATACATACAGAATTATCTTGCTATGGTTTGAGGAGTTTTGCTGCAACATGCAGTTGATAGGTGGTGCTCTGAGCCCCTGTGTGAGCTTTGTTTTCTGACTTTTAGTTGAGATAAAATATTCTCATTACACCGTACAGAGGCGGAGCTGGCCTAAATGGCGCCCTGTGCGAAATCCCCCTGTGACACCCCCCCCCCCCCCCCCCACACACACACACACACACACACGAAAAAACATTACACCTACAACTTTGTTTCAAATTGCGTGGAGTGTATATATAACAACGTTTGCTAACTGAATACAACATCCAGCTCCTGGCCACCTTCTCACCACTTGTCAAAGTTCTACTGAAATAGACACACTTAACGCAACATGATGGCATCATCGACTTGTTCAGTACAGATGTGCTGAAAGGCGAGAGTCTCAACTTTCAGCTAAAAAAAGACCGCTCTAGCTATTATAGTTTTTATTTTATGGCAGTTTACAGTTTAAACGGGATCATACTAGCAGGGCACCTCCAGCGGCCCGCTGCCGCTCTGTTTTTCATGGGGTAAATAATAGCTCATTTCCCGATTCCAAAAAGAAAGAATGGTCCTACCAGCTCGCCACTTCAATATGAAGAAGATCAGTTCAACAAGGGGAAAAAAACCTGACCTGTAGGCCAGAGAAGCGTTCATTAGCACATCAAGTTAGATTCAGTTTACCGGTGAACATATCACGAATGTACAACAGGTCAATTATTAATCATCTTGGCTACGTAGCTCAATCTATGCATTCCAGTAGCGTTTGCTACAAACAAATACAAAAACAACAATAAAGGAAAACAACTGTCTGACAGACAGCATAGCCGAATTCAAGGCAACACAACAATAATCATTCGATTGCTCTTGGTTTCAAGTTAAGCCCATTAAAGTGCTTAAGTAAATAAAAGTGTTTCAAAAACAGCGTTTTTGAACCGGAGTTCTGCTCGCGGTGGGAACTCCGCCGAACAAGGTCATTTTTTATAGCGAAAACCATCGACTGGTCACTGACAAGTAAAAGGGTGTTATTGGTAGATGTTAAGAACACTTACCGCTGAGGTAAAATGAGAGTATAAATGAATTGAGGGGAGAAAAACGCTTTGTTTTCCAACGCCGTTCTACAAGCAACAAGCTTACAGCCACGGCAGGAGCAGCTTTCATGGTTGCCGCGACGTGGAAGGAGCCAATCAGGAGAGGGACCTCACATCAGCTGACGTGGGTCATGTGACAGGGAGTAGTTGATATGGGTTACACTTTGTTGTGCTTTTATTACAGAAATATTATTATCATCACTATTATTATTAAGAACATGCGATTTCTATGTTTTGTTTATGTATTGGTTGATGCTAAAAAAAATATTTTTAGAAAAAAAAAAAAAAGGAAATTAAATGCCGCCCCCTGCAGACTGCCGCCCTGTTCGGCCGCACATGTTGCACATATCAAGCTCCGCCACTGACACCGTACATTTGGTTTGTTGAATTTACAGTCAATTTATGTGTTTTTGTCCATTACAGTTTTGCCACTGCTACTGAATTGAGTTTACAGGTTTGGTTGAGCAGGATTGTATTTGTGTTTAAAGGGAAACCATTTTTATGAGGATTTAATTTATCAATATTATATTTTAGCGCACAGGAAAATAAAGGGACTACATTTTCTTGTCTCTGCCTTGGTTCCTTTTTGTGATCAGACCCTTTGTGAATTTTGGTGATTTGGTCTGCAGCGGTTCTGTATAATCAGGATGCAGGATGCAAAATAAACAGGATGGTGGGGACTTTTCATCCGCTTGTAGAGTTTAGTCTTTCTTAGTTTTACGATTATCATATTTTTCTGTGCGCCACTTGATCGTGAGACTGCTACCCGTTAGCTTTAGCATTAGCCAATCTGTGTGTAGCTGCACTTTTGATCTCAAACTTTGGACTGGTTCTGCCTTTGTGCCTTTGCTGGTTCCTTTATTTTCCTCCACTGCATCCAGATGACCACACTGTGTGCCAGTAAAAAGCGTTTTTCTTACAAGTAACTTACTTTTGTTCAATAAAGTTCTGGGGAAAATAGTGATTCAAAGATGTTGCACCAGTGCTATGTTTAAAAATAGAGACACGCACAGACTTTTTTTTTTTTGTCGCACTGTACAGCCCTGCTCTGATGTGGAAGAGCCTGGGGTAAAATCAGGACGTCAATAGCACATATGTACCAGCTAGCAAGAAAAGCAAGTTTTGATCTTTTTCTGGAGTGGTTTTTGCGCGTTTCAGTGCACCACTGCTGATACAGCGCCCCCATAGTGGCACAGCACTGCAACTGCAGTTAAAATAACATCCATATAGCTGGGGGCAGACAGAGTGAAATCAGGCTGGGGCGGCCGCCACGCACATTTGAACACAGGAAAAACCCTGTAAACACACACTTCACCCTAAATTTGATTAAAGTTTCTCTCCTTTGCTGTTTGTACTAAAAGTTATTCAGTTGAACACACCAGATGCATTACCTACTCATGTTAGCAGGTAGCTACTAGCTAGCATCTGTAGCCTTCTGCCCTTTCCTTAGAAATGATTAAATTAGAGGAACCCCAGGGGGAGAAACAGCAGGTGACATATGGATGGCAGGCAACCAGGGTAGAGCAGTGAGACGTGACTTGAAGATCCAGGGTATTGGTGCAGGGGTTAGAGGTAGAAATGAGGACCTGAGCAAAGCAAAACTAAACAGGTTAAATCTCAACAAACAGATTACTAGTCAAATTTAGACTTGTGGTCAGATCTACCCAAACTGAATTATCAACCGACGTGGAGTGGTGTTGCGCTGCTCCTTAAGTACCCTGGTGCCTTGATGTAGATGCCCAACAGCTGGTGAATCTCAGCCACACTCGCCTGTGGACCCAACTCAGGAAAAAACACAGGAGATTTACCCAGACCGTGACACTGGCAGCTTTTGTTCTTGGAAAAATAAGGAAAAAAGAGTGGAAGCAGTGCTGACGCTTTAAAGCCTGGAACAACACACTCCTGCACACTTTCTGTCACGAAGCTTCCAAGTGAATCCTCTTACACAGAACTCTCCGGAAGATGCAGAGAGGATTCTTTTGTTGCACAAACTTGAGAAATCATCACAACAGCACACAGAGAATATGTAGGTACAGACTGACATTTCATTACAATTATTTTTTAAATTCATTTTTTATTAGAATTTATCTATACATTTTTCTGTAAAACTACTTTTGAGAAGGTAAATAAAAGATTTATTTGAAAATTGTCATTTTCAAACTGTTTTTTAAACCCTTATAAGGGACTTAGAAGCAAACATTTTTACACATAGCCCCACCAAGAATTGGCTACCAGTGCCCATGGAACCCAGGTTACAAAACCTTGTGGTTCTTAAAAGATAAATGTTAGTATCATTTATATTAAAATGGTGTAAAAACATTCTTAATGTCTTCATTTTTATAAAATTTGTAAAAATAGTTCAACTCGTAGGTCACCATTTTTGTTGGCGTTGCAATGCACTCTGGGTAGCGACGTCATTTGGTTGTACCTCGGTTGCACCGGCTGGCTTTGGGACCCTGTAGTGACTGTTCAGCGACATCAACAAGTCATCTGTTCAGCCTTTTCAATTTAAACCAGAGTGAAACATTAATGAGGACATCACTGACCATGTTTCACAAAACGAGCATCAACATGAAGAGCAGGAAGGGCGGGATGAAGCGAGAGCAGGACAAAACCGGTGGAGGGGAGTGTATGTTGTCAAGAGCTCACATTTTTGTCAGCAGAAGTTAACGGTAAGCTATTGTGTGATCAATTTTTTTCAATTACCAATGGTTTTGGAGAATTTTAGCATCCAGAGCTGTTGTGTGCTTCATAGATGATTAGGATATTCAGTGAAACGACTTTAATCATTTTTGCAGATATCCCGTGCATCACTGCACACGAAAACTTTGATGATGTTTGCCTCTACCGAGATGTCTTATGGGCTGCCCTCGTCAGCCTCCACAACCGGGAGAGTGCTGCCCTACCAAATCGGAACTGGGTCACCAATAGGTAGCCTCTGCTAATCACTATAATATAATGTTGGGGCTGTCCCGGATGATGAGCCTCCTGCCGGTCAGATGGGCGCAGCTACGGAGCTGTCCAGAGCTTAGTCGTCCCGCATTGTATTTAAGATGTGTTAAATAAAGAGTATCATGTATTAAACTGAGACTGATTGCTGACTATTTGTATCATTTCATGCCCCACAGAATATAATGTACGACATTAAACCAAATAACGTTCTAATTTAGCACACATTTAATTGACATATCTATAGAAGGACCATGTTATTTTTTAATATCATTACTATGAAAGCTATATATGTATTTATCTATATATCTATCTATTAGCTGCAATCAGTAACCCAAGTCCTCAGATGAAACCCATAAAAGTTACTGTTAATTATCTATCTGAATTTGGAACATTACTGTCCTGCTTCAGGCCATGTTTGTCATTTAAGACAGTGGACTAAGGTGCACACAGTATTTATAAAAGGGCTGTGACCTCCAGACGAAATCCTCTTGAATACCCCCCCCCCCCCCCCCCCCCCCAGTGGATAATAGTGAAAATGGTAAACTGTAAAAGCTGGCCTCGCTGTATACTCCCCGCCCAAAATAGAAACAAAAAAATTTTCTCATCGCTTCTGCACGAATCACGTAGGTGACCCATTTTGGATTCAAAACGGCAAATTTCGCCAAAAAATGAGGGATTTTCATGTCTGAATAACAACATAAATTTTATTCTGTCAAAGTGCAGCAAAATTTAATCTCTTTGAAGGACAAGAGTGCAACTGCTTGATGTAAAATGTGGCGTTCAATGGCCAGAAGAAGCTCTGTTTTTACGAAGCTCTGTGAGACAACTCAGTCCCGTTAATTATGTTAGGGGGGAATTCCACTGTTTTCCGGTGTTGGGAGTTTAGTAACGGCAATTCGTAGCACAATCTGTGATAATTTTCTTTTTCTTCCATTTTGCTTCACAAGCAACTGTTGTATTATACCAATACCAGTTGTTTTGGATCCCTTCTGCTGATTATACTAAGTCACAACCAATCAGTGTGAGTTAACTAAAAATTCCAATCAGCAGCTCCATTCTGAGTACCTACCCCTGAAAATGTCCCGCAAAATGGCCGTTCGTTGATTTGTGCCAACCAAAAGGAGGAATCATGAGTTTCAGCGGGACGTTAACGTCCCAGTAGCAGACGCTCCTGTCGCTGTAAACGGTTGTTAATTAGTGTACGAGTTTAGATCGAAGCAGAGATGAACCCCCTGCTGTGCTTCAAACGAGTAGTCCCACTCAGCTGGATTCACCAGGCCTACTTTCAGCTGCCCTGTTTGCTGCCTGTCTCCCTCCTTCTGCTTTGATTTTTGTTTCAAGAGAAAAAAAAGGCATTTTTTTCAGCTGACAAGATCAGCTTGTTGTATCTTTACAAGCTCTGAGTTGAATATCCGTGTTTAAGCCTGGACTTCCGAGTGCGTTTTGCACATTAATCTGACAAAATCTCCTACAAGGATGTGTGCTGAGCCTCTAAAATGATCCACAACTGCTGCTGCTGCTTCTCTGTGTTAGGAAAATAAATCAGCCTTGTGATAAAAGCAAAGAGGTAATTAAATGCGGTAATAGACCTTATTAGCTATTCATCAGCTGCAACTGCATCCAAACTTTCCCCTGAGGCACAGAGATCCTCTCATACAGGAAAAGTCTTTGAAACAGGTAGCGCAACGCCTTCTTGAATACCAAAAAGCTTGTTTTTTTTTTTCCTTTGTTACAGCTCCTCCAAGTGAATCATTTGACAACAGAGAAGCCATTTTCCACGGCTGGCTAATTCAACACAATGCCTGCAGGGGAGCTAGACAAGGTGTGCTGCGGGGAGAATGTCACAGGTATTTGAGAAAGGTTAGACAGAAAGGAGAGTGTGTTATGATCATACATGCTATTCATCATCACTTTCCTACCACACACAGGCTCTGCAGAGGTGTGTTGTTGTGTGTGGTCCAAGTGGATTCCTGGCCCAAAACAGAAACAAGTTTAGTTTGAAAAGCAGCAGCCTAAAATCACCAGTAACATCTTTTATTGTAAGTTGTGTCTTGTTTCCAATGGTAGAAAATACATCATTCTCCAGCTACTGGCTTTCACACCTGTTTGTAGGTTTACAGGCAATATCTGCTAAAATATGTGCAAAAGAACTGTGATCATAGTTTTTACATGCAGTAAAAAGTATTTAAAATTTCTTTAACAAGTTCAATTTCTGGATGTACAACATTTCCTCCACATGGTGATATTATATTTTTGTATGATGTTTTGCAGTAAGTGGCTGTGAGAAAGTAATATCACATTTATCTAAAGTCAATTGACAAAGGTTGTTGGGTGAAAAGCAAAATGCCTTCAAGAAAAAGATGTGCAGTTGTCTTTATTTGAACCTCTTTGGATTACCATGACCTGGATGACTGAGAACTATCACCAGCATAATATTACATTTACACTTTAGTATTTGAACATTAGGGCCAGTTCATACAGTAAGAAACTTGACAATCTTTGACCTGCTTCTCTCCCGATGTGCTTATTGGACACCCTTGATTACGTGCTGGCTCTAAAGATCATCTTAAATTATCCTGCTGTGTGTGGTGTGTTAAGAGTGCTGGTCTGCTCTGAAGCAAGGGCTGCTCTATGTGTTGGATGTTCTTGGTCAGTTTTTATGAAGAGCAATGTGAGTTCAGAGGTTAGAAGGTTAATCTGTAACTGGTGGATTGATGGTTTGAACCCAGACTCCATTGTTGAATGTATATTGTGGAAAAGTCCACCTACTTAAGTGCAGTAATGTTTTTCCACAGACTGCAGCGTTGAGTTTTCACAGAATTAATATAAATAACCCAGTTCTGCTCTTGAGCATCAGCCGTGATGCTCATAAAAATTTAGATAGGCTTAAGCTGTTTTGAAATTGGTTCTTTTTCCAGTCTCTCATGTTGGTTTCCTGGAAGTGGACCATCATGTGTCTTTCCCTTTTCTCCGTTAAAGATGCAGAAGATGTACGGATTTCTGGACTTATGATTTTCGGGTATCTGCTGATTGGAGTGGGCAGTTATCTGATATATCTGAAATTTATGAAGCTGTCGGGGGCTATTGGAAAAATCCTTGAGCTCTGGGAAGGTTGCTGCCATGCGCTGGGCACTCAGACTTGCTGCAGGTAAATCGCAAGCTGGATGCACTGTATAGCTACTGAGGAAGATTCCTGAATTTGCACGGATGGATACCATTCAATTCAATTCAATTCAAGTTTATTTATATAGCGCCAAATCACGACAAAAGTCGTCTCAAGGCACTTCACATAATAAACATTCCAATTCACAGTTCATTAAGCCAATCAGAAATAATGTTTCCTATATAAGGAACCAAGCAAATTGCATCAAGTCACTGACTAGTGTCAGTGACTATACAGCAATTCTCATACTAAGCAAGCATGCAGCGACAGTGGAGAGGAAAACTCCCTTTTAACAGGAAGAAACCTCCAGAGAATCCTGGCTCAGTATAAGCAGCCATCCTCCATGACTCACTGGGGATTGAGAAGACAGTGCAGACACACACACACACACACACACACACACACACACACACACACAGAGAAGTAATGTGTCTACAGTTATATTGTGATGTCTTAGTAAATATTCTATTTGGTGAAAGATAAACTTTATTGTATTTATCCTAGTGGATCTATAATTAAACGGATAAACTAGTATTAGCACATCAAAAGTCAAGGAAACCAAAAAGTTATTATCAGGAGAGAGAGAATGTATTAGTGGTTAGCAGCAGTGTGCTAGTCGATGGCCCCCTCCATGAGGCCACCACAGCTCAGCAGAACGTCATTGTAGCTTCTTCTGGGGAGAAAAACACTTACAGAGAAAATAAAGTTAACAGCTGAAATTGCACAAAATAGTACAGTTAAAGAGCAGACTGTAGAAGAAAGCAGGAGAGTGTGAAAAGTGGTCAGTGTGTCCTCCAGCAGTCTAAGCCTATAGCAGCATAACTACAGAGATAACTCTGGATAATCTATCCTATTTAGATGTAGGCATGTTGGAGGCAGGGCAAGGGAGAGCCGTCTTTACAGACTGTACACTCCACCTCCCTGTACTCCCCCACTTGTCCAGATTTAGGCTAACATCAGATTTTAACTATAGGCCCTATCAAATAAAAATGTTTTAAGCCTATTCTTAAAAGTAGACAAAGTGTCTGCCTCACGGACTAAAGCTGGGAGCTGGTTCCACAGGAGAGGAGCCTGATAACTAAAACATCTGCCTCCCATCCTAATTTTAGATATTCTTGGAACCACCAGTAGACCTGCAGTCTGAGAGCGAAGTGCTCGGTTAGGAACATATGCAACAATCAGATTCCTGATGTATGATGGAGCTTGATTATTAAGAGCTTTATATGTGAGAAGAAGGATCTTAAAATCTATTCTGAATTTAACAGGTAGCCAGTGTAGGGAAGCTAAGACAGGAGAGATATGATCTCTCTTTTTAATTCTCATCAGAACTCTAGCTGCAGCATTTTGGACAAGCTGAAGACTTTTAACTACATTCTGTGGACTTCCTGAGAGTAATGAATTACAGTAATCTAGTCTTGATGTAATGAATGCATGAACTAGTTTTTCAGCATCACTCCTGGAAAGTATGCTTCTAATCTTAGCAATATTCCGAAGGTGGAAAAAGGAAATCCTACAAACTTGTGAAACCTGGGATTTGAATGACATGTCCTGGTCAAAGATAACACCAAGATGCCTTGCTTTGTTCGCGGGGATTAATGTAATGCCATGATGGAGAATGCCACTGCATGGCACAGATGGAATTAACCCCCATTATTTGGTTGATTGGTTACCCCTGTGACCAATAAAACTGTAAGGCAGAGAGGAAAGTGTTATCTCTGGCCTGCTCCAAAATAATAAATGTCATCTGAATCCGACTACCTGTTTGGCCTTGGCTGAAGAAAACAAAACTCCTCGTGGAATTAATACAGACACTCACTCTCACCCCCTCCTAACCTATTCCTGATGTGGAACTGCGGATCTGGGTGGAAGGTCACGGAGTCACGAAGGACTCGCTGCTCGCTTTGTTTGGCTTCCAATCTCCAACTCTTCTACTGTGTTGAGAAAACAAAACAAAACAAGTAATGCAGTTGAATGAAATACACAGAATGATCGTACAAAAGAAGCTTAAAAAAGATTTTCACAGACATAATAATTCCTGGCTGGTTAGTTCACTACTCAAAGTTTAGTTGATATTGTGTTGGTCTGTCAGTTTTAGTCCAATGTTGTTTTTTGTAGTTCATTTTACCTGTTTCACTGCTTTAGTTTTGGTCTGCCTCAACATTCCCAAGTTTTAGGAATTCCCTGCAACTCAGATTTTTTGGCAGTTCATTGTCAATTCTATTTTAGCCCTCTCACATACTCTATTGGGCCATTCCCATCTGTACCGGGTCGGCCCGGGCCGGGTAGGGTAGGTTGTTTACATATCTGGGTGGCCTGGTATTTTTCCGGGCCAACCAAGGCTCATTCTCAGCCCTCTTCTCGAGGGGGTCTGCTTCAGGCCGACCAGGGCCAACACACCCACTGCTGACAGCAAATTCACACCTTCCATTAGAGCAAGCCTCTGATTGGTGGGTAGAATCAGCCCACATGGGCTTAAGACAAGGATGTGTGGAATCAACCAGGCCAGGCTGGGGCCGACTGGGGCTACCCGGCCCGGGCCGACCCGGTACAGATGGGAATGGCCCAAAAGTGTTCAAATTCTGTTAGTTTGAAACTATGTTTTTTGTAGTTAATTTGACCTGTTTCATTGCTTTAATTTTAGTATGCTTCAATACTCCAAGTTTTAGTAATCCCTGCAACCCAATTTTTTTGTGTGATTAACTGTAATTCCTGGTTAGTCCTTATTACCTTAAAACATTTGAATTCTGTTATTTTTCAACAATCTTTTTCAGTGGTTCATTGTGTCATCTCACACTCAGTAATTCCTGGTTAGCCTTTTAATCTACTCAAAGTATTGAATTTCTGTTAGTTTTTTACTTTTAAATTACATTAAACTACCTGTTTTTACTGCCGTAGTTTCAGTCTTCTGACAATTTTAGCGTAATCTTTGTTTTCACTTACTGTATTGACCCAAATATAGGACGAAGCTGTTTTTCATTGAAAATAATTTTAAAATGTTGGGTCGTCTCATTATCGGGGTCTAAGCATTGGCATATGCTGATATTTGTCTGGCATCATTACAAGCCCGTAACAGCAGAGGGCGCCAGGTTGTATGTTCTCAACAGAAGAAAAAAAAATGGTGAGGAGAGGTCCAAAGCAGAGTGGACTGAAAGTGGGACAAGTTAACATACTAAGGCATAGTTATGCAAATTTTAAGAAAACGGGGGTCAATTCAGCCGAGGCGTCAAACATTGCATGCATGGATGACTTGGATGGCAGTGAGGATGACAGTCAATGGGAGGAGCCAGCAAGTGTTGCAATCTGATGGTACACCCCACAGCAGCATGAGGGTGAGAGAGTACAGCGAGGCAGAGGTTGTCTGTGAATAAAAGCCCCATTTGACTTTTGATGTCACATGTCACATGTCAGCAAAGTTCTGATAGTTTGCATTGAAACAGTGTTTTTGCTGAGTATTTGTTTTCAATTTTTTTTATAAAAATAGTTTATTTAAAAAGTGATTTTTTTGTCTATTCCTTAAGATTAAAGTTCATTCAAGTTTATTTACATAGCGCCAAATCACGACAAGAGTCGTCACAAGGCGCTTCACATAGTAAACATCCCATTGCAGGTCAGTTCATTAGGCCAATCAGAAAAAGGTTTCATGTATAAGGAACGCAGCAAATTGCATCAAGCCATTGACTGGTGTCAGTGACTTTACAGCAATCCTCATACTAAGCAAGCATGTAGCAACAGTGGAGAGGAAAACTCCCTTTTACGCCGGGGACACACCGGCCGCCGAAACGCCGCAAAATTGGGACCGCCTTCATTCGGTGCCCTTGTTATCCTATTCGAGGGATTCCCAAAGTGTGGTGCGCGAGCTGCCGCTAGGGGGTGCGCGAGGTAAAAAGTGTAATGGCTGAAGAGCTCAGAGAAGTCTGTCATATGTCACCATTAGCGTAGCCAGAAACTCATTTGTGGGTGGGCCTAAGAAAAAGTAAGTGGGCCCAATAAATGTAATTGAAAACAAGTATATTTTTGCTTGTGTGTCCTCCGCCTGTGCCTAGCTTCATAATAACAATGCACCGAGCTTCAGCGCTCTGGCCTGCGCACACCGATATGTTCTGTATTTGATCATTTTTAACGGTGTTGGAGAAATCTGAAGGTGAGTCATTCTGGCAGATTGTAATTAACACCCTGTATCATGCAGGTGTTCTGACATTGTAAACCTCACACACAGAACATTGTGGATGTAACAAAATAAATCAAGAAATGATTCCCATTCAGGCTATTAACAGTGCGCTGAAGATCTGAAGTTCAGAGCGCGTCTGTCAGAGGTCAGACGCGTTCCAGCGGAACCACGGCTCACGGGTGCACAAGTGAGCACATCTGGGCTGGGCAGAAGTAATTTTACAACATTGGTTTAAATAGCGCCAATAACGAGACGCGGTGACTTGAGCGGTTCATGGAGCTGTGCCGCTTGCGCGCGCGCACACACACACACACACACACACAGATTCAATAAGCGCGCACGCTGCGCAAACTCCGGTGTACCGTCAGACTGAAGGCAGAAATGAGCGCTGCCTCCTCTGTGATAAAAACTTTTAAGAGGTTTTATAACATTTTTCATTCCAGGTCAAATTAAGATATTAGCTTCTATTTTGAGATGACGTATTAAAGTCGGGTCCGCTCCAGCCAGTGACTCCGAACCTGACCACATCTCATGTTACTGCAGCATTTGTTATTCCAGTCCGCATAGCAGCGGATCGCAGATTCAGCCACACCATAAAACAGTGATAAGTCGGTATATCATTTCCATCTTGTCCCCTATAGACAATTGATTACGCACAAATAGGTGATCAGCTCAGGTTTATGAAGAGCAGAAGGAAGGAGAGAGCTCTGGCCACACAGGTTAAACGTTCCTACTTTAAGAAAACTGTTAAATTGCATTGTTTATGTGCTACCTGGGCACTCTAAATATTTATTTAAAATTAAATCAAAAGAAATTGTAATGGTATTGAATGTTTATTAATTACTATTTAAAAAGTGAAAGTGATGGGGAAAAAGGTCGATCATATTTTTTTAGCTTGACGTCTGATATATATATATATATATATATATATATATATATATATATATATATATATATATATATATATATATATATATATATATATAGCCATGCCCTGATGTGGGGGCTGGGGGGTGCGTCGACATGGTCGGGACATAGAAGGGGGTGCGCGGCTAAATAAGTTTGGGAACCACTGTCCTATTCTATAGACCATATGGGATGTCGAAGCGCCGCGCGCCAGCGCTCCAGCCCGCGCCGTGCAGCGATCGTTTGGGCGTCTGCTCTATTTTTTTCGCAAGCCGTGGGTGAACTGCGTCAATTCTGGCAGGAAGTCAAACCTAGACATAAGAGGCAGGCTGGTAAATTTAACAAAATAAAGCATTTCAAAATACAATTCCGCGATAGTCAAATGTGTTCGTAAACAGACACTGCATAAAAACCACACGAACACACACACACACACAGAGCGAACTTGTGCGTGTGTGTGAGACCACGTGAAGGGGGTGTGGTTTTGGCTGTCTTTCAACCAGAGCAAACAGGACAGAGAGGAAGAAAATCATAGGCCAGCTATTAACAACTGGTTCACATCATAGCTTCACACACACACACGTACAAACACACACACACACACAAACAGCAAGGTTGGAGGGGGGTGTCGAGGAAAAGAGCAGAGGAAAGGCGGAGAGAAAATGGAGGACACCAAGTGGTAAAAAGAAAAACTATGAGGCGCGCCTCAACCGGAGCGGAGAAACAAGTGTCTGGTCTGAACTGAGGAGCAGTGAGCAGCGGCCGAATTTTGCGAGCGCTTCGCCTCCCGGCGCTTCGGCGGCCGGTGTTTCCCCGGCGTTAACAGGAAGAAGCCTCCAGAGGATCCTGGCTCAGTATAAGCAGCCATCCGCTACGACTCACTGGGGATCAAGACGAATGAGCACCAGCACCAACAGCAGCCCACACACACACAACCAAGGCCGGATTAACCATATGGGCAACTGGGCAATTGCCCAGGGCCCACGAACTCTAAAGGGCCCAGGGCAGCAAGGGCACAAGCAAAATACTGTATCTGTAATCTCCCGCTTTATATTAAACAAGGGTGACCGTACATCCTGTTTTCCCCGCACATGTCCACTTTTCACTCTCTGTCCGGGCATCCGGGGGGTTCTTGTATTGATGAAAATGTCCGACTTTTCATCCAGGAGCAGGGATCGAATTATGGGGGAGCTGGATATCCTACACATCCAGGGGAGCCGGAAAAAAGTTTTCTACCTATATTACATCATTTATGGACTCTTCTGAGCAGAGAGCACAGACAGTGGCACAGCGATGATCATTGGTGCGCAGTGCTCCAGGCAGCTGCTTCCAGCGCACAGTCCATTCTCAAAGTGGCGCAACCAAAAAACTACGATTGGCACACGATCGTTCATGTCCGCACATGTTCTCTACTTTCTGTCTTATTTGCGCCTGAAGCGCTCTGCTACTGCAGAGCTCATCACCTGTGCTGCGGTGATTTCACTTCACTGACGCAGCATCGAAACGCGCTCTCCACTTTGCTGGTCAGGAGATCCCTTTGATCTGCTCAAAAGTAACTGATGAGGTGAACAAGTAAGAATCCAGGCAGCCGATTTTCTGGAGAGTTTAGAGGAGGTGCAGGAAGATGAGAGACAGACAGGACAGGAAATAGTTCAATAAAAACAAGAAAACAAAGTAAAATGGAGGTAGATTTATCTCCACTACATGTTTTTACCTGTATAAAACAATAAGTTACACACATGCACAAAATGCCTGAAGTCCAGTATCAAGGACTCACAGTCAGTGATGGTCTGGGGTGCCATGTCAGCTGTATATTTCAGGTGGGGCCGTTGACTCCTCCCCTCTCCTGGGACTTCTTTTGCTGCTATACATCTTCGCCTCCCCTCCCCATATCACACTTGGTGTGGAGGGTGGTGCCTTGGTCTGCCTGAGTGTTTGCAGCTCCCGGGTCAGGGGGTTTAAGATTTTTGGCATCTGCCTGATTAATCCCAGAGGCTGTCTGGTGGGATCTGGGTCCCTGGGCTCTGTTGGGTCCTCGGCGGGGCTGGTCACCCCTGGGTCCCAGGTCACTGGCTTACGGGCTCGGCCGGCTTGGGGGTGGGAGGCTGCGGGCGGGCCTGTGGGCTTGCCGCTGATATCCCCCGAGATGCTGCTGGTTGTGGCCCCCCGGAGCAATCCTCTGCGCCTCTCAAGGGGGGCAGGGGCTTTTCTAGTCACAGTCTCCCAGGGGTCACCGCGTTCTGGGGCAGCTCCTGGATCTCTGAGACTTGGAGCTCCTTCCATCTCCTACGCATCTTTGGGGGGCAGATCTGTGGCCCCTCACACTCGCTATTGACACTCCTATAGAGAACCCTTACATATACAAGCACTGGTACGCACACAGCTGCTCACATGGTGCTCTCATAAGTATGAACTTTGGTACGTTCAACACATGTTGGATGTGGCTGGCACTTAATGCATTGTGATTTTAATCGTGATTGTTCAGTAAAACAATGTTTTTATATTTTCTCATCAGGTTGACGCAGTGATAGCTTGCTCCTGTTGTATTGTTGTGTCCCTTTTCTTTTTCTTTTTTTCTCTCTCCTTCTGCAGGTCCAGAGGCAGACTCTTGTTCATAAATGTTTGTTTTCGTGGAATTTGTGAGAAATTTATTACTAAACAATTTAAACATGTCAATTTAAAAGACAATTTATAAAAGCTTTGGTATTAAAAAGCAACCCTGTGTTTGGATGAATCTAAGGTGAAGTGTGTTTTGTTAGCGGGTGAATGCATGTATCAGAACATGTATCTTAAAGAGAGGACGCGTTGTGTGGAGAAAGAATTTGGTTTTGTCAATAAGCTAAGTTGTTCTTATTAAAGAGCATTCAGACGCAATCTGTGTTCTACCTCACCATCAGGCAACCCTCGTCGTGGATCCGGAGGTCAGAGGAGGATGTTGAACAGCCTCAGGGTACTGGGTCCGGTAGGGAAGACCGATGGTACCAACTTCTCCGGTCCTAGAGATGCCGCAGGCACACAGGTGGAATTGGTTTGCATCTGCAGATTCTTAGTAGCATCAGCTTGTTCTGCAGGTGTTGTTTTGTTGTGTCGGAGCAATTCTGCCAGCGTGACAGAAATCGCTTGTTTGGTTAAAGAGCGTTGGGCAGCCGTCCCAACCTTCCGTAGAACTCACTCACAAATGACGAGAGTTCTGTTTTAAAAGATGGCTGTTATCATTTGGAATGAAAACTAGCAAGCCGACTGTGATGTTGTCAATGAGAATCACTGATGGATCACCCTCTGAAAAGGGGACAAAGTGTGTTGTTAGGAAGGCAGATGCCAAAGATTTTTTTACTGCTGTTAATAAGTGCAGCTTTTTTTTAAATAAGCCTTGCAAATTCATGCTTCCAAACTCCTTTATGCAATGCCAATTACTTGTACTTGTATTACTTTGCACAAACACTATCCATCTGCTCTTGATATGGCTCCTCTGTCAAACTTTAGAACCCATTGTGGCACACAAGTCAAAAGGTTTGCCCACTTCTGATCTAGACAGATATAGATATGTAATGTGATGAAACTGGAATAAAACACCAAACCAGAGCAGAAATGCAGATGAGAACCATATTGAAACTTTCCTATAGTATAGCTGTACCAATGTTTACATTCTTACACCAGAAAATAATTAATATAAAAAGCACCAATTCAATGCATTTCACATTGAACAACACAGTACAGTCAGCAAAAAGATGTTTATTAACATTTTTAAACCAAAATAAGATAAACAAAGGTGGGCACGAGCTGTGCTGCTTTGGAGACTCTGAACCACGTTATTTTATTAATTTGCTGTGTGTGTCCTAATAATCATGTGCTCCGCTGCCCCCCCCCCCCCCCCCCCCCCCACACACACACACACAGCTGTGTCTTCCAATTGATTTTGGAAAAAGTGTGTGTGTGGGGGGGAGGGCATTGCCCCCCAACTCCAATCATGACTGAAGGTCTAGATTTTTAGGCCAGTAAATATGCTAAATTTTAGGGGGAAATAAGAAACAGTGTCAGTGGGTTAAACAAACTGACCAAACCAACATTAGTGGAAGAAAGAAAAAAAAGACAACCTAATGAACGAAGGTGACTGAAAACATGTAAGAAGTTTTTTTAAATCGAACGTTTAAACAGAAATGTTTACTTAAATCCAGGTTAATTACATAATGCTGATTTGTAAAGTAAAACCTCGTGTATTAATCTCCTGAAATCATATGTGCTTGATATAAATGATGATATTTTCCAGGTTTTAGAAGTACTTGAGTTTTTGTCGGTACTGTTGAAATTATGCTTGTTTGCATGATCAGAATGTTCAATAAAATTACATCTATGCAATTATACCTATAACTTCTATTTGGGGGTTAAGTTAAACTTTCACAACAACATTTTGCACAAGTAAATTGAATAATTTTCCAAGATTTTGTACAATTATATTTTTAAAAATACAGGATTTTAGTATATTTCTGTATGTCATGAACATTTTAAACATTAAACCATGTGAGGTTTTTTGTCCTAAAGGCTAATGTATAAAATAAAATCCCATGTTTTGCAAACATCAACTACCTTTTAGGTTGCCCAAATGAAGATTTAAGCTCTAACAAATACATTTCTGTTTTAAAGGAGAGCCCTGAGAGTATCAGGGCACACAGAGATAAGATAATTACAGCTCTCACAGTCCATTTCCAGGACTAACCTTTGTTCCTCAAATCAAACATAAAAGGCAATTCTCCATGTTAATGAGCTCAATCACTCCTCCTGAATGCCTCAATAATTGATTTGCAGGGAGATCTTCAGACATCCATAATGAATAACATCCACAGTGAATTATTTACTAGTCATCCTTCGTGGCAGAGCGTGTCGACTGTCACTGAATCACCCGGTGTGTTCAGCTGCCCACTCATGCATCAGCGTGGGTGTCCGTCTGCGAGTCTCCTGTCAGTGTTTGGGATCAGAACTGGGAAACAGGAGTGACATCCTGTTTGAAGAGGCTCTGATGCGTGTGTAACCAGCTCCCCCATCAGCATGACGCAGGAACAGACACTTAGAAAGAGTCCTCTAAGGCGTCACAGCTTCTGAAGGGAATTCAGTATGAGCTTCAGGAATCTGGAGCAGACTTGGAGCTAAAGTGGTTCACAGGCTGCAGCTGGAAGTTTTGCAATCGAAACGAACATAAAGCTGGCAGCACAAGTTGTTTTGTTTATCTTGGTGGCAGATCAAAGTATTAGCAAATCCTGTAAACTGCCCCCACAGACTGCACCAATGAAAGCCCTTGTCACAGTGGTCAGTCAGTTCTGGAGCAGCAAAATAAAAATTCAGCAGTCATGGCTTTAAAGGCAGCACTCACTTGGCTCTGCTTGATCTCAGGTAAAGACGATTCTGGATTCATGTGGTCTGTGTCTACATTTTGAAAGGTATTTATGCTTTTTATTTGCTTTTCTTGAAGGCGTATCATTTTCTGGTGCTGCAGAAACTTCACCCATGAACTGTGACTCAGCGCTGTTTATGAACCTGACAGCTGGGCTAAAGGTAACCTATGTGCTCTTTTTATTAGATGAAAATATGAATTAATTACCTATCTGCATCAAGGACCAACGTTTAGGGAATTACTCACATTTTCTGCTTGTGATTTATTTTCAGTTGTTTCTATGGTTGCTGAGGAAGAATTTTAAAAAAGACCTGTTTCAAAGGTTTTACTGACAATTACCTGGAGTTGGTGCATAAAGATAAGGTCTTTTGATTGCACTTTCCATCGTCCAAGAGGCAAACCAAAGTGCTGCACACGTACAAAACATTTAAAACAACACATGGCCAACAATAAATTATAGGTAAAAACATGAAACTAAACCAAAGAATGTCGGTGAAAAACAAGATAAACTAATTAAAATACAACTGGATAAAAATTTGTCAAGTTGTCTAAAATTCTCTAAAAATATAGCTAACTCGTGTGCTGAGGGAACGCCACTGTGTAAAAGTGAGTCTTCATCTCTTAAAGGAGCATGGGGCAGGATGAAGAAACGAAACTCATTAGCGACGCACTCGGCGCTGTGAGTAACTGCAGCCCGGCACGAGAGCGCGCACAAACTCTTCACTAGAAAAAAAAAAGTTAACAGTGATGTACGGCCAGAGCGCGGCTCGAACAAGACACCGTGTCGAGCGATGAAGTAAGTAACATTGTTACTTTAGTCTAATATTTGTAAAGTTCCATGACAACATTAGCATTTTAATTTAGCCATGACACTCGTGATGTAAAGCAAATGCTCCTTCCTATGAAATATTCATAAGCCAGTTTTGTGACAGGCGAGCAAGACAGTAACATGATGCTACTTTATCAGCATAAGGCTTTGTGGCTGCAGGTGATTTCTGATGTTTTTAGACAAATTACAGTTATTATTTTGCACTAAGCTTACTAACAAGCTAATGTTATTGTTTATGCATCATGTAAGAACATCCAATTTCAAGTCACTGACATCATTTGTGAAACCAATTTCATTACAGGACAGGCATCACAACAATGTAAATAAGAACATAAATATCAATGTTTAGTTCAAAAATGCATCAAAATAAAATCATAATATCAACAAGACCTACAGGGTAATAGTCATTTTTATCATTACTGTCATTGATTTTCAGGAATTCATATTGGAAGCAGTGATGGAAGACAGTTCAGATGGAGTGTGCCCGAGCCTGCCACAGACTTTGATGTGTCGTGGGAAAGTCTGAGACCAGGGGCTAAAGGAAAGGGGAGAGGAAAAGGTCGCTCCGAGGGTCGGGGAAGGACACGCTCAAGGGGTGAGGGCAGCAGGTTGAGGTCCAGAGCTCCTTCAAGAGGACCAGGGCGCCGGGGTAGGCAGTGAACAGCTTTCAAAGAAGAGGACCGAGACCGGCTTGCACAGCTGAGAGCTGCCAGTATAGCTGAGATGCAGGTTGGTTGTAGCCATTTGTGTAAAAAAATAAAATAAAATAATAGATGCCAAAAACGAAAACATCACTCACTGGAGATATGAATCTAGTCATGTAAACATATGTTCTTTAATTTCTAGACAGCTTTACAACACCTGAGCCAGGAGGAGAGAGATTATATTCTCGAGAGAGTGGTGACCCGTCTTCCAGGGGTGATGCTGGATATCCTGGAGTTTCGGCAAGAGACGCCAGGACACCGTCTTCCTGACTGAGGGCACCCTAACCCAAAAATCCAAACCGTTTATCTACAACTACAGTAGTTCCAAAACAGCACAATACCTCAAAATAACTTTAGCTGAAGACAGCATTTTCACCCAAAAATGAACAAACAGTTTGTGCAATATATTTATTTTTATTTATGTACAAAAAAGTTCTGTTATTTGCATTTGTACATAGTATTTTTTCTTAATTTCTAATAAATCTGTGTGCATGAAAGAAGTCATTCCTGTCTCTTGATGCTTCACGTAGCTGGGGCCTTTATGGAGAGAGAACAGCAGCATTAGATCATACATAGATTACATGAGAATGCAGTTCTGGAAACTCTCCAGTTCTGAAGTTGACCTGTAAAAAAACAAAAGCTACAACTTTATAGATTATTAGGAATCACACTTTTGATTGCCTTTTCACCCACAATTGTCATTTCTATATGTACATTTTCAGCTTTGATATTGACACTTTAGGTTTTTTGCTTATGAAAATGTTATTAATATACCTAAAGGTCAGATTGGTGGCATCCTTCAACCAGCGTCTGTTGAACATGATTCGTTGAAGAGCCTCGTGTGGTGGAGATCCTGGCACCATGAGCTCTTTATCACTGGTCGTTGCATCAAGTGGTCCATGGTCACATTTGCCACGGGTCCATTCATGCTTCCCTGTGACATGGTGAAGCACACCCACCCACATGTCCTAACAGAAAAATAAGTTTTATTTGAAAACTTTACATGTGACAGAAGCGCTCACCAACAGAAACACGAGAGCTGGCACTATTATGAAAAGAAAGGTAATTATGTCAATGTGCATTGTTGTCTTGTTGTCCAAAAGATGTCACAATACTTATATTAAACATATCACGATGTTGTGCTTTCTGACAAATGTACCAACATTGGTTGAAGATGTCATTCAGCCACACAAGTAGGATGGAAATTCCCTTTAGGATCCCAGCTTGTGAACAAGGATAAAACAACAATTCCATCTTTTAGTTCTTTTTAAAACATAGAAGGGTTTTATTTACCTGCAACGTTTTGTTTGCGGCTGCAAACTTCATCAGCCTGACAAAGTTTTCATAACAGTTCTATTCTGTTATGAAAACAATAAATAAAAGTAGAATTAATATATTGTTTTAAGACTTTGGAGTTTAAAAAAAAGAGTGTAGATAAGAATAGGGCTGGGCAATATGGCCTCAAATCTATATTGCGATATAATCTGAAGCATGTGCAGTAACGATATATATTGCGATATATTTTTTTATCTGTTTATAGATGTCAAATTGACATGCTTTTAGATATCCTCATGTGGCAAATATATGCCACTTGAGGCATATAGGCCTCCTCCTCCGCCCACTCCATGCTTGCAGTCACCGCCATTCTGTTGTCCCATTGTCAGCAGGGTGCACATCTTAGTGACGTCATGTGTTATCACAATATTGCCGTATTGCGATATAGCCAAAAACTATCATTACCTGTTACAGACGTTGTCTGTTTTGTGGCCACAAGGTGGCCTCAGAGCTCCTACCTGTTCACCTGGCTCTAGCTGAGCCAGGTGTCGCTAATCTTCTCAGTCAGGGAGCTTCCTATAAAAGGCAGCTCCCTCTGTCATTCGAGGAGGGAAGCTTAGCAGAGGCCTGGTGTTAAAGCGAGTGTTCCTCTTTTTCCCTCCTAGCAAACCAGACAGTCTTCGTTTTGATTACCTGTGTGGTACACTTCCTAGTAGCCAGAGCTCGTTTTTGTCTCCATTAGAATACTCGTTAAAGAGTTCAGCTCACCCTTTTGGTGTAGCCTTTTGTGTTTGTCTCATTCCTTTACTTTCCCGGATTAGTACCGGCGTTTTGTGTTTATTAATAGTATTGTTATTTACCCAGTATTGGATGATCCTTCTGTTTAGTATTGTTAATTCCCCAGTGGGATGTCCTTTTGGTTTTGTATTCATTTTGTCTTAGCCTGCATAAAGCAGTGTTTTTTAGTTAATAAACTCCTAAGAGAGTAAATCTTGGTTTTGTCCGGTAATTCACATATCTTTCTTTACGCCCCCTTTAACATCATCTTCTAGATGAGCTGGGGGCCGTAAAATTACCCAATTTTATATCATTTCTACCTTATATCGTTTATATTGCCCACCCCTAGATAAGAAGACATTGCAACTCACACACTGTTGAGTAAGTTGTTTGCTTGGTCCTCATCAATTTGGACTGCATCCGTAGCTAGATCCATGGATTTGAAACTACAGACAACACAATAATATTTGTTGTACGTAAAGATAAATACTGGAACTTACCTGAAATGGTACTGATTCTAAAGAGATAAATGTGGAGCCTAATACATCTGTCATTAATTCTTTCTGCAAATAACAACAATCTGCTGTGAATTGACACTTCACAACATAAATAAATATATATAATGACATATATTTGCTGAACTATTGTGTTTTTATCTTTTTTACACATATTACAGCAGTAATTTCCTGCATATATGGCAAGACTTCTCATGAACAAATTTACCTTTCTTCAAAAGGATCCAAATCTAGGTCATCAGCTAAGGCCTCAACACCAGCCATTAGAAAATCTTCCCTGTAAAGATAATGTCAGAAGTGTTTGGTGGTGTGATGTTAGTTCTGAACCAAGTGTGGATACCGGTATGCAAGGTGTAATTTAATGTATGAAATATCATAGCACAAAAACGTGAATATTTGTTTTACAGTAAAGATACTAACCCCTCAGACACAGGTTCAGTTGGAGATAATCGATGCGACATTTTAGCTGCTGTTCGCTTACTGGGTGTTGAGGTTGACTGCACATTACCTCCCTGAATTGCAGTTTCAGGAGCCTGCTTCTCCTGGTAGCTGGAAAACACATTTTTAAGCAAAAATGTCAACAAGTTGGTTGAGACTCTACACCTTCTGTTTACATAGATCAATAATGGCTAAGCTTCTTTACCTGTGGCACAACTAGTAATATGAAAATGCATGTCAGTCATAAAAAAAATGTATTTATCATTTTCACAAACATATTTTATTCTGACCTACATTCAACTGGACAAATTTAGAAAAATAAATACAAACTTCTGCACAACTTTACTTTTAGTCAAACGTGTTGTTATGGCTGACTTATTTATGGCGTTTAAAGCGTGCCACAACCCGTGCACGCGCATTGGGTCCACAGCGCGCGTGTGAACGGGACTCGCGAGCGCAAATATACATGGCAGCGCGCCTGTGAACGGGACTCGCGAGCGGAAATATACATGGCGAGAGGTCATTTGTGCACTGAGAGGGAGCAAACTGTGTCTGTGAGCGCACAAGGATGTGCACAAGTGACAAACCTGCGTGCGCGCGTTGTCAACGAGCACACGGCAGAGGAGAACGTGCGCGCGCGGCAGCCTCTCTGCGCGCTCGGGAGCCTCTCTGCGCGCTCGGTTTCTGACTCCTGCTCGCTCGGCTGTAAGGGCTTTTGGCACTCTGGAGGCGTGGCCTGTGGCAGATCTTCTCTGTCCTCTGATTGGTTAGTTAACCCCGCACTTTACCCTCTATCTATAAAAAAAAGTCTGATATTCAGTAGTTGCTGGCATAGCTCAGCTGGGAGAGCGGGTGACTCTCAGCCCGGAGGATCCAGGTTCGAGTCCGGGCAAGGAAAATGCAGTAGATGTCATGTTAATTCTTCTTAATTTCAGGTATTTTACAGTTGTGACCGTTCAACTGTCATTAAACGTCCGAATGTTTGCTGGGCAGTGTTTTAAAAAGTGCACATAAGCTAGATGGTTTTAACCATATAAAATTACATTTTTGGTGATACTGGAAAAATACATACTGAAATAAAACTACTGGTTGAAAACTTTATGACTGTGGTTGTACAATATATGACTCACTAATACACTGCAAACTCCCTTAGAGTGGGGCTTTGAGAGAGAGAGAGAGAGAGAGAGAGAGAGAGAGAGAGAGAGAGAGAGAGAGAGAGAGAGAGAGAGAGAAGTTCTTGCCTCATTAATGTATTGTTTATTTTTTTCAGTATTTAATTGACAAATTATCCTTTCAAATAATTAATTGATGAGTTACATAATTGTCCATTTAGAATTGTTGAATGGACTGAGTAAAGTTTGGTGCACTTTATATATTTCAAAACATGTTTTTTTTAATGATGCATATAAATAATTTAAATGTTAATTTAATGAAATATTTCGATTTTTTCATTACCTCACCCTTGTTTTGACAAAAACGGAACCTTGCTGGATAATATCATGGAGAAACTATTTGTTCACAGTACATGGCTCAGTGAGGATCTGTGTAAAGGAGGAGATGCTCAGAAATCTGTCTGCAGATTGTTACAACCCAGACTGGAAGTGGTGGGCTGTAATAAGAAAGGAGACCAAACAGAGGAGTGGGGGTTCAACAACTGATTTATTTAACAAAAGTAAGGATTTACTAAAGCAAGTTAGTGAACAGAAAATGGCCAGTGAGGACTCTCCACCACACAGGAGAGACCCAGTGAAAGCAGAAAAACAGTAGGCTTTGTAGGCAGCACCACACCCTGAGCCCAGGTGCCTCCAAGGCTGCTTAACGAGCTGCCTACAACAGAAGAAAAACACAATTAAACACAAATGAAAACCCAATGAGACGGTGGGGGCATCACAACACGTTCAGGACTACCCAAACACCAGTAATTCTTGACTGCACTGATCTGCTTTAGTAAATCCTTACTTTGGTTAAATAAATCAGTTGTTGAACCCCCACTCCTCTGTTTGGTCTCCTTTCTTATTACAGCCCACCACTTCCAGTCTGGGTTGTAACAATCTGCAGACAGATTTCTGAGCATCTCCTCCTTTGGTATACAGATCCTCACTGAGCCATGTACGGTGAACAAATAGTTTCTCCGTGATATTATCCAGCAAGGTCTTGTTTTTGTCAAAACAAGGGTGAGGTAATGAAAAAATAGAAATATTTCAATAAATTAACATTAAAATTATTTATATGCATAATAAAAAAAACATGTTTTGAAATATATAAAGTGCACCAAACTTGACTCAGTCCATTCAACAATTCTAAATGGACAATTATGTAACTCATCAATTAATTATTTGAAAGGATAATTTGTCAATTAAATGCTGAAAAAAATAAACAATACATTAATGAGGCAAGAACTTTTTAAACTTGAACATACCTACACCCACAAGTCTATTTTTACCTGGTTAAAACCATCTAGCTTATGTGCACTTTTTAAAACACTGCCCAGCAAACATTCGGACATTTAATGACAGTTGAACGGTCACAACTGTAAAATAATATCACAGGAATTAGGAAAGAATAATATGACATCAACTCTATTTTACTTGGCCGGACTCGAATCTGGATCCTCCAGAGTGAGAGTCACCCGCTCTCCCAGCTGAGCTATGCCAGCAACTGCTGAATATCAGATTTTTTTATATAAATAGCTAGAATGTAAAGTGCGGGGTAAACTAACCAATCAGAGGATAGGGAAGATCTGCCACAGGCCATGCCTCCAGAGTGCCAAAACTCCTCACAGCCGAGCGAGCGGAATTAGGAACCGAGCGCGCAGAGGCTGCCGAGCGCGCAGAGAGGCTGCCGCGCGCGCACGTTTTCCTCTGCCGTGTGCTCGTTGGCAACGCGCGCACGCAGGTTTGTCACTTGTGCACATCCTTGTGTGCTCACAGACACAGTTTGCTCCCTCTCAGTGCACAAATGACCTCTCGCCATGTATATTTCCGCTCGCGAGTCCCGTTCACACGCGCGCTGCCATGTATATTTGCGCTCGCGAGTCCCGTTCACACGCGCGCTGTGGACCCAATGCGCGTGCACGGGTTGTGACACGGGTCTGACGCGATACTTATTATTTATTCTTATGTAGCACAGCAATAGCGCTCGGAAAATATATTCTGATGGGGTTCTGTTACACAAACCCCACGAATAACATTATCTACTGAAGTAACAGTCCTGCTTAGAGGTTGGACTGTAGATCAAATATGACATAATTCTAAAGACTCATCTTTGGTTTGGAAAATGTCCGTTCTCTTCTACAAACTGAAGCGTGATCGCAGCTAACATGCTAACGCACGCTAGCTCTCTCCGGCTGAGCGGTATAATAAAATCAAGCTCTGTTTACTTTTCTCGTCAGAATAAACGGAGCATCCATTTATCTCCAAACACATGCGGCGTGTCGTCCACAAAACGTAGAAGTGATCTGATTACACCTTAGTTGCTTTTAGCTTTAGCCATACGCTAAACACCGTTAGCTTAGATAAGTTTCTTGTTCATCTGCACAAAGATTTGTTAGATTACCTAAATCAGCATTATCTAAATCCATAAGTTTAATTTTATTTTCTCAAATTGTGCAGATACAGCTCTGATATGTTTACCTACTCGTTACTGAAACCTACAGCAGAAATAAGGAGACCAACACTTACCTGGTCACTAGAAAATGTGCCATGTCCGCATCCTTTTTCAGGCCCAAATCCAGTTGAAGCAGCCTCCATTCTTCCAGAGCGTAACCAATAGATATTCGGGTCCCTGACCGACTTTTATCATATTTTCTTTTTCTTTGTGCCACTCTTTAGTGGGCTTTGAGTTGCGCTTGGTCGTTTGCTAGTTCATTTCCAGGGTTCTTCCTCTTCTGTTTGAGGTTTTAACGTGGCTAGTAGTGAAAGACACATTACCGCCACCTAGCAAGCTTCCAAATGTTTTTCCGGGTTTGAACCTTGTCGAGAACGCGCTTGAAGCGTCAAATAACGTCACATCCTTAAAACAGCGCGGGAAATTCGGATGCGACATGTTTTGCATTTTGAAGCGCACAGCCTGTTTAACAAAATGGAATGATAAAGTGGTTTCATCATTCTTTTTAGTTTAAAATGCTTCATCACCCATAAGCTTCACAAGAATGAACATTTACTTTTTGTTTTTGGACAATTCTGCCCCATGCTCCTTTAAAAACCTGCAGTGAGAGTGCTGGTCTGACCATGAGTGGAAGGTCATCACACAGTTTGGGGGCCAAAACTGAGAAAGCCCTACCTCTTCTAGTCTAGCATTTTACTCGCGGAACGACTAGTAAGTCTTGCTACAATGACCTAAGTGCACGTGATGTGTTATAGCAGGTCAGTAGCTCCGACAGATAGCTAGGAGCACTGTCCTGCCGAGACTTAAAAACAAAGACAAGTAACTTGAACCTGACTCGGAAAGATACTGGAAGCCAGTTCAGATTGGCAAAAACAGGCGTGATGTGTTCCTGCTTTATGGTGCCGGTCAGGAATCCAGCAGCAGCATTTTGAGCAAGCTGGAGCCGATCAAGTGCAGCCTTGCTAACTCCAGAGTAAAGGGAGCTGCAATAATCGAGCCGAGAAGTAATAAAAGCATGGACTACAGTCTCTAGGTGGGCTTGCAACACTAGCGGCTTGATCCTGGATAGAAGATGGAAAAAGCAAGAGCGTACCACTCCACTGATGTGAGTGTCTAGCTTTAATAATGAATCCAGCTTTACACCCAGGTTAGTGACTAGCTTCTTCTTAAAGGGGGCCAATGAGGAGAGGCACAACTAGCGCTCGGACTGAAAACAATTACCCATTTTACCCTCAATAAATCTTAATAAACTAGAGTACTAGTCCAGCGGGCGCCGGTTTCCGAGAGGTTGCCGAAGGCATTCATCATCTTGTCAGTACACGCCATAGCGGGGTCAAATTTAACAAAAATCTTTTGTGTGAACATGCGGTAATTAGTCATTAACAGACCTGGGCAGTCTCGGAGCGTGATACCCGAAGAGGGTCCAGGTTCGTACAGATGTGTTAGAAGAGACTGTGAATGAAGCTTAGCTGCGGTCGACATCAGACAGACACACGCAACTAGCAAAACATATTTTGTCAGTCCTGAAAACTGAAACCAAGAACGCGTTAGATTGTAGGCAGGTGCAGACGCGGCCTTACCAGGGTTTGGCACAGGTGTGCACTCGGGAGAGCCCTCGGTCGACGTGCAGGTGCCGTTAGAGAGCTCAGGGTCAACCAATAGTGGTGTAGGATCAGTGACGTCATCAGCCCCCTCAGCAGGTGGGGTCCCAACTGCAAGGTGCTGGGCTTCAGCTGGAGTCTCAGCGCCACCATCAAGCCCCCCTTTGGCAGGTGGTGTTCCCACCGCAGGGTGCGGAGTCTCAGGTGGTGTGTCACTGCAACCGTCAACTCCCCCTAGGTTAAGTGGTTTTCCCACCACAGGGTGAAGTGATCCTGCTGCAGAGACAACGCAGACACTGTGGATGCCACTGACCTTAGAGGTACTAGATCGACTGGTCAGTCTGGTGGCGCTGTTGTAGTTAACAACACCTAAAGAGGGAATGAGGTCCTCAAGAGGCACCATGGGCGTCGGTTGAGTCAACCGAGTTCGGAGTGTCCAATCACCGAATGAAATGAAAGCCTTAAAATGTCAGAGCAGGTCCTCCCCTTACAGGAAAGGAAAAGCCTCGAGGTCAGCCACAAACATTAGATGGCTCACGGACATGTCGCCCACTGAGATGTGATCCATGAACACCACATTCGACAAGGTTATTTGGCCTGAAGAGTAAGGACAGATGTCCACGGCGCAGGGCGTGAGCTTTAGGACACGACCCTGTCCAGCTGCAGCCAAGCGGACATGCTCCCAAAGAAAACTGGACATGATGGTGAAGTCTGAACCAGAGTCCAAGATACCCTCACAGTCAAGCGCCGCCTTCAGGTTCACCGGAATGTGAGGTTTCTCATTAGGACCCTCAGGGACGATATCGCAAAGAAACCGTAGCAGAAGTCTGACCGGTGAGCCAGGCTCACCTGGTTTGGTGGCAGGTGCTTTGGATGCTAGAGGACCAGCGCTGATGGAAGAGATCACACCAGACCTCGCCGAGGTCACAGATGTCATTGGACGCCCTGATGGATCTTTCATCAGGGCACAAAGTGCAGAACTCATTGCGGTGCAAACTGCCCCAGAAGACACATCCCTAGAATCAGATCTCGACCTTGGGGCAGGATTGGAGTCCCTGCGACCACGACATGGTGAGTACAGGTCAGAGGGAGATCGGTGCTCGCCTGAGCGAGACGACTCTCCCCTAGAGTAGTATGATGAATCCCCCTTTTCTCTAAAAGAAACACGTCTGTCACGACCAAATCGTGGTGACTTAGGGCCCCCCTCACCAGCCGGTGGGGGGCTCTGAGCTCTGGCAAAACTCTGAGACCTGTTAGTAGGAAAGCCTCGCCACTTGAAGTTGTTATAGGGCTTCTGTACCTGTGATTTAGCACCAGGTCTGAGGTTATTACCTTTTCGAGTCCCTGATGTAGTCCCTTCGAGTCGCAGCGTGGAGGAGTCTGCCCCCACCGCCAGAACCAAAGGGGTGTCCTACACTTATTTGCTTCTTTGAACCGCCTGAAGCTATAACTTGCAATTTTCCTGAGTTTGTCCATAGAGTTGACTTCCAGGTCTACCGCACCCATATAGGGGCCGTACCGAGGATGCATATTATCAAGGAAAAGCTCTTTAAAACCTTTTTCATCTTCTATCCCCTTCTTAAATTCTGAACCAAAGTATGCATCAAAGAGGCATAGGTAGAAAGCTTGTGGGTTTTCAGAACAACCTTGTTTGACTTACAAAGCTAACTTTAAACCAGCTTCTTTAGCATCGTAAGTATATTTGCTTTGAATTGCAGCTTCCAGCCAGGTGTAATCATTCACAATTGCATCTTGCTGGCGGTCAATGAATGAACCCACGACATCGGAGGTTAACCTTAACAGAAAGATCTTGTCCTCGAGAGTCACTCCAGGACATCTCTGAAAATGGTGGTGAAGGTCACTAAGATACGTATCAACTGGGTATGAATTACCTGGTCGAGGATTGAATCTCTTGATGCTACGAGACATCCTATAGATGTCAGCCGTGGTCACAGGTGAGTGTGGTTAAGCTGGCTGGAAAGCTGGCGCGAACATCGCAGCAGCAGGTGGGTATTGTTGTGCAGCAGATAAGTATTGTTGAGCTGGCTGGGGAGCTGCTAGCATCACCGCAGCAGCACCGGCAGGTGCAACAGGTGGGTATAGTGTGGCTGGAGGCCCCAGTGGGTGTGGTTGAGTCGGCTGGAGAGCTGGTACAGTGGGGCAAAAAAGTATTTAGTCAGCCACCAATTGTGCAAGTTCTCCCACTTAAAATGATGACAGAGGTCAGTAATTTTCATCATAGGTGCACTTCAACTGTGAGAGACAGAATGTGAAAAAAAATCCATGAATTCACATGGCAGGATTTTTAAAGAACTTATTTGTAAATCAGGGTGGAAAATAAGTATTTGGTCAATAACAAAAATTCAACTCAATACTTTGTAATATAACCTTTGTTGGCAATAACAGAGGTCAAACGATTACTATAGGTCTTTACCAGGTTTGCACACACAGTAGCTGGTATTTTGGCCCATTCCTCCATGCAGATCTTCTCAAGAGCAGTGATGTTTTGGGGCTGTCGCCGAGCAACACGGACTTTCAACTCCCTCCACAAATTTTCTATGGGGTTGAGGTCTGGAGACTGGCTAGGCCACTCCAGGACTTTCAAATGCTTCTCACGGAGCCACTCCTTTGTTGCCCGGGCGGTGTGTTTGGGATCATTGTCGTGTTGGAAGACCCAGCCACGTTTCATCTTCAAAGCTCTCAGTGATGGAAGGAGGTTTTGGCTCTGAATCTCACGATACATGGCCCCATTCATTCTGTCCTTAACACGGATCAGTCGTCCTGTCCCCTTAGCAGAAAAACAGCCCCAAAGCATGATGTTCCCACCCCCATGCTTCACAGTAGGTATGGTGTTCTTGGGATGCAACTCAGTATTCTTCTTCCTCCAAACACGACGAGTTGAGCTTATACCAAAAAGTTCTACTTTGGTTTCATCTGACCACATGACATTTTCCCAATCCTCTGCTGTATCATCCATGTGCTCTCTGGCAAACTTCAGACGGGCCTGGACATGCACTGGCTTCAGCAGCGGAACACGTCTGGCACTGCAGGATTTGATTCCCTGCCGTTGTAGTGTGTTACTGATGGTGACCTTTGTTACTGTGGTCCCAGCTCTCTGCAGGCCATTCACCAGGTCCCCCGTGTGGTTCTGGGATTCTTGCTCACCGTTCTCATGATCATTTTGATCCCACGGGATGAGATCTTGCGTGGAGCCCCAGATCGAGGGAGATTATCAGTGGTCTTGTATGTCTTCCATTTTCTGATAATTGCTCCCACAGTTGATTTTTTCACACCAAGCTGCTTGCCAATTGTAGATTCACTCTTCCCAGTCTGGTGCAGGTCTACAATTCTTTTCCTGGTGTCCTTCGAAAGCTCTTTGTTCTTGGCCATAGTGGAGTTTGGAGTCTGACTTTTTGAGGCTGTGGACAGGTGTCTTTTATACAGATAATGAGTTCAAACAGGTGCCATTAATACAGGCAACGAGTGGAGGACAGAAAAGCTTCTTAAAGAAGACGTTACAGGTCTGTGAGAGCCAGAGATTTTCCTTGTTTGAAGTGCCCAAATACTTATTTTCCACCCTGATTTACAAATAAACTCTTTAAAAATCCTGCCATGTGAATTCATGGATTTTATTTCACATTCTGTCTCTCACAGTTGAAGTGTACCTATGATGTAAATTACTGACCTGTCATAATTTTAAGTGGGAGAACTTGCACAGTCGGTGGCTTACTAAATACTTGTTTGCCCCACTGTATAACCACATCAGCAGGTGGGGGCAGTGGGGCTGGAGGAGCAGGTAGAGCCACAGGTGGAGCCGGGAGGGTTGAAGGGGTCCCCCTTCTTTCTCCAATGAGCTCAGAAATCTGTTCTTTTAAATCAGCAATTTCAATATCCCGGGCTCGCACGTCATTTCTGGTTTAGAACATTTTTCTCATCCTCCAAAACAGCAACTTGACTTTCTGCTCTGTTTTTCTTATCCAACAACACTGAATTCTCATCATCTGCTTTATTCAGCTCTTTCCAGCAAGACTCCTCATCAGAAGTGGAACCGCTGGCTTGCTCCACTCCAGCCGTACCACTCCACAAAGAAAGGGGCCAAAAAAAGTCCTGTGACCGGTACTGTCCAGCAGGGCCGTGCAGAGACCTTTGACGGGGCGGGTGCTCAAAGTAAAAAAAAAAGGGGCACTTGTAGAGCAATCCAACAAGATAGAAAATTCAGATAATGAGACCCTTGGGTTCAAACAACCTAATAAAAATATATCAATTAGTGTCATTATGTTAATGTTAGTTCATAAATAATAGTTTTAGTTTATAAAGCTGACTTATATCTAGAGATGTTACAACCACATTTTTGCCCCTGATCCGAGTCCAAGTTGTTTGATTTTTGATTATCTTCCAATACTGAGTCCTGTTCTGATACCAGGTGGTGATGCAACGCATTATAAAAGAAGAAAGAAGTCATCCTTCTGTCTGTATTTGTCATTTTATTTTAGCCTGAAAAGGTCCCTCATTCAGGAAGTACATTTAAGATTCAAGATAATTTATTGCTATTGCACAGGTGTACAACCAAATATAGTTTGCGTCTACTAAAGACAGCTATAGTAAGAGGTAGTAAAATAAATGCAACCACAGAGAGTTATCCATTGTGATGGATAACTTTCTGGTGCTGCAGGACTTTCACTGGCTCCCTGAGGCTTTCTTCACAACTAAAAGTTAACCTTCATTTATTTTTGTCAAAGTGAGACTTTGCAACAAATTATAATTATTCTGAGCACCTTTTAATACAGTCCAGAGTTTGTACAAACTCCTATTATTAACACATAATGACAATTGACATTTGTGTTAGTCTTAAAACATTTGGCCACTGTTAGGATGAGTTACAGAGGTGTTGAGAAAGAAGCAGCAACACTGCAAATACCAACCCCTCACATAAATGTCCCGTAATGTTAAAGTATGGTAATTATTCTTCAGTAACCATAGAAACAGCTAAAATCTAAAAACATTGACGCACAAAAAATACCTCTCTCTAAATAAAAGCCATGGTTGTTTATCACATCAGGAGTAATGTTCATTGGAAATAAGTGATGTGTCTGATCTTGTCCACTAGATGGTAGCAGAGTGTGAAGAATTCTCTCAGTGGAGCTCAAAGCAGAGGGCTGAACTGTTGATCCTGATGAGGGATCTTACAGAATCGCTGCACAACAACCAGCTGAAAGGTGAGAGGAGGAGACCAGTAGGACTGACTTTACTGTAAAACTTTACTTTACTTAGCTCTGTTCGTAGGACTCACTACCAAACTGTTTCTCTCCAATTTACACTAAAGTATTAATTACTTTAATAGTCATAAGACCATGACAGAACAGTGACAAAACAGTGAAACCAGTACAACAATGTACAACCCTTTTATGCAACAGGCAATCACCCAAACCAGAAGTAGGACAAGACAGAAATAATGCTAAACAAAACAGTGAAACCAGCACAGAGAACTAAACTAATATAATGAATAACAGAAGAAATCCTGACCAAAACCAGAAAACTAATAGTGAAAAGTTACCGGAGCCTCAAAAGGAACTCCGGCTATGAGGACGTGTATGCCCTAATAAGTCACAAGTTTTCTGTTGTACCAAACTATGTTGTTAGAAACACACAAAACATTGTTGTTTATTTATAAGTCTATAATATTTAGTATACCTGTGCACTACTCATGATGTCAGATCAGCATCTTGATGTAGCACACCTGTGAGATGGGATGGATTATCTCAGCAAAGCACAGGTGCTCACTATCACACATTTAGACTGATTTGTGAACTATGTTTGAGAGAAATGGTATTATTGTGTATCTGGAATGAATTTTAGATCTTTAAGTCCTGAATTTTAGATCTTTAAGTCCATCTCATGAAAAATCGGAGCAGAAACAAAGGTGTTGCGTTTATATTTTAGTTGAGTGTAGTTCATAGTTCTTTTTTCTCATATATGTATGTATATATATATATATATATATATATATATATATATATATATATATATATATATATATATATATATAGTTTTATTTATATATATATATATATATATAGTTTTATTTATATATATATATATATATATATATATATATAGTTTTATTTATATATATATATATATATATATATATATATAGTTTTATTTATATATATATATATATATATAGTTATATATATAGTTTTATATATATATATATATATATAACTTATTAAATAATTTTCCAATAGTTGGCACCCGTTCAGTCCACACTCATACCCAGCTGCAGTTTTTACCCTACAGTATATTCTCAATAACGTGAGGAAAACATTATTTTAATGGGAGATTATTAAACAATCTTAGGAAGCAGGCTGAGGTAGCAAACTCAAAGTGCAATATTAAAAGTGCAAAACATTAGAAAATGTATAATCTTTCAGTTAAGTCCCTTTTCAATTTTTTCTGAATGAACTTTTGACTCCTGTACACAGCATAGACGTAGAAGAGTAGACGCTGCACCAACCGCTACTGCCTTTGTTTGGCCACAGTTGCGGGTTTTACTTTTTATGAACTCTATGATTAACAGGATGTTTTAGCTACATAGGTTTTAGCTCCGGAAAAGCTCCGTGGAGATCTGGAGCTAGAACTCAGCTCTGAAGTAGCATAAGATGACCCCACTGATTACTTTGCATCCAGAAAATATTTGTGCATCTGCAAAAGTCTCCTGCTCTTGCTGACAGAGGCTCGTCATATGACCTGTGTGCCTGCCAAGGTGGAAACCTTCATGATAGTCATTTTTATATGTGAGGGCCTCAGTTTTCCCATTTAAGGTAACAGGGAATTACTAAAACTAGATGTAGGGAAAAAACAGAAACAATGCAAACTAAAGCACTGGTAGTAAAACCAGTACAGAGAACTACAAACTTTCCATGTTTGAAGGGATATCATGCAACTTTTTCATATTTTTATTATTAGTACTTCAAATAAAACTTGTTATAAACAGTCATTTCTTTTGTATCTCTGCCCATAAACCATCATTTGTACGGAAGCACACAGATAAAAAACGAGTTAGCAGTACACATTTATTAAAAAGATGCCTCTTTATTCATTTGCAACTTCCCACATGCACATTTCAGCAGGAAATCTCTCTTCAGCACAGCTTCGGTCCAGTCTGTTGGGACTTAGAAAAAAAATCAAGCTGACGTACCTGGTGCTGCAGCCTGCTTCCTGCATGTTTTAGATCATGAACACAGCTGACCTGTTTAATTTAGTGATGAACTACTCTTGTACTGACCTGTCTGTCTACATATCTAGGCCACCTTTAAGGAGCTACCTGATGATTAAAAGTTTTGGTCTCACATCCACAAATTAGCTCCATAATGTAGAGAATTAAAGTCTTTCAAGGGTCTTTCAAAGAGCTCAAGACGGATTACAGTAAAAAAAAACAATATTGGATTCAAGATCATTTAAATAACATGTTTTTAATAAATATTGATTATAATATAGAATGTCAAAGTGCAGAGTGGAGGAAATGCCCACTGGCCAATGCACCGGCTAACGGAGGACTGGTTTGTGCCACTGCAGCCAACAGGACCTTCTGCAAACCCATGTGTAACTCTGTAAGACACACACACACACACACACACACACACACACACACACACGTTGGTGTAACGCATGATGAGTCTTATTGGGATTTTTCTGTCACAGGGTCATGATTTTGCCTTCCTGCGGCGGAGTCGCCTCTTTGATGAATGTAGCGAGCAAACGAATTACAAATGGAACAGCCAGTATGGAGGAGGAACCAGACTGGCTGTGTGCAACAGTAAGTTATGAAATTCAACCACAAGCATCGCTGTGAGATCTTACAAAACTCACATTTCATCTCCTCTTCTAGAAGAGTCCATTCAGATTTCAGGAGCAAAGTCTGCGTATTTCCCTAATGACTGCCTCACAACTAGGAGCAGCGACGGAATGCAGAGGAGCATCTTTGGTAATTTCACCAGTGAGCTGAAGGATGCAGGAATTACTGAAGATCCACAGCATCTCTGTCTCATCTGTGGACCAAATTAGAGTCAGTAGTCCGACTGTGTCAAAGGTTTTAGAGCTGTGCCAACTGGTCGATAAAGTATGACTCAGATCAGGCTTTTATTAAGTATGCTCAAACACTTCTAGTCTGCTTTGGGGGGGTTTCTACTCAGACACCACTGCTGTCTTCTCTGTCCAGAACAAAAAATCAAGGAAGGGACTCTTCTATGTTACGTCCCTGGTTCTGACCCACAGCCCATTTTTACTCATTTCACTGATTAGGGAGGCTGTGGTGTTTGAACCAGGCTCAGGTGGTAATGTGGAGTCCACCACCACCACCAGCAGCAGCAGCAGCCAGAAGCATTGATGGAACCATGCTTTCATGTTAGTGACACCAGAATCTGACCCAACCTGAATGTTGCAGCTGAGATCCAGACTCAGCTGACACCTATAAATGGGCCAGAACCCTGTTTTAATGTATGCATTTTACTGTAAAACATGCGTTTAAATTACAAGAAAAAAAATTCTGTAAATAAAACTATATTAGCAGCATTTTCAGCATCTTTCTTTTGCTTTTGCAACAAAAATCTATTATAAACATAACCAGAAGAGAGGAGCAGGCAGCATCAGCTGCAGGATGAACTACTGCCTTCATCTCTTTTTATTAAGACCACGTTCTAAATGAGGTTAACCACTCAGCCAGATGAACGGAGTGGTCTGCTGTTTTATCTGCCCTCCTCTGCAAACACCCGGGTCAAGGTTAGAGAGCCAAAACGAGATTGCAGGATCTCATTAGGCAGTTATTGACATTCCACATCATTCTATTAGGAGTCACTCTAATCAGAGAGAAAATGACCTGCAGAACGACCCCCAACACACCGTCTAATCATCCATTACAGGAGGAACCATCTGCTGGGGGCTTACAAGCTGACGTCTCAGAGCTGCCTCTAGGGGGCGAAGTTTTACCCTTTTTATGGTGCATGTGATTATAAATGAAGAAGTAAACCCTAACATTTCTTGTTTATGATGTCTGCTAAACTTCTCTAAATATCTTCAGTCTTGTTTGCAGCGGTTAAGGTCTGGAAAAACCTCCAGCCAATCAAATCAGCATATTTGTGGTTCTGAAGTAAACAGATTTAAAAAGGTCACATGAATGTCTGGGTGTTCCCGTACTCTCTCGAGACTAGTCCCTCAAACAAAAAGATGAAGATGAGATTAGAAACTCTTGTTATTAGAAAACCAGGCACCGACCCAGCATAACACACCAATACCACTGTTTGGGCACTAGAGGGCAGCAGAAAGCAGTTTATTTAGTTTCACATGTCAAGCTCTGCTACTACAACAATCAGGTTTAACCCAGCAAGAATCATCGTTTTATCTCAATAAATTACAAAACAAAAATATAAAACATCTAAATACAGATCAAAATGGAATATGAGTTTAAAAAAAAGAATAAATATTCAGACATTTTAAAATTAATAGAAATATGATAATTAAATTAAAAATGAAAATACATGCTTTTAAAACAGGATACAAAGCAGCCAGGGGAATGAATTACATTTCTGAATCAATAACACCAGTTTATAAAAATGAAGGTGACCATTATAAAGATAAACCAGAAATCATATATGTTTATATGATATATATATATATATATATATATATATATATATATATATATATATATATATATATATATATATATATAAATCTTGTTTGTGAACATGCAGAATCACATGTGTGTGTCTGCTTTAGCGCTGCTGATTTTCCTGCTGGTTGTTCAATTTCTGGAATGAAAAATAGTGTCCTTCGGTTCAATGCTTCAATGGGTTTTAAACATTTTTCCATAATACTTCAACATGAACCTGTGTTAGCTAAGGGGGTTCATTATGCTGGTTGATGAGGTCTCATTTATACAAAATGGTCAGAACCAAAACACCAGTGACTCACCGACTGGAGGAACTCGATCTGTGAGCGCAGTGACCCTCGTTGATGCTCCAGATTTTCGTCTTTAAGCATCTCCAGCTCCTTCCTCAGTCTAGTTTATAAAAATAAGTGAATTCAAACTTTATTTTTTGTTCTCTAAATTTTCAGTTTTATCTCTTCATTTTTCATTTTTTGTAGAATTAACAACTATTAGCAGCATTCAAGTCAGATTCACATCAAAATGACACATCAGACGTTCTTGTGAACATTTCCTCTTCAATTTGAGTTTACTGGTGTGACAGGTTATGATGACCAGTGCCAGACAACTGGAAGAAGCCTCCTAATGGTTATGTGGTTTCAAAGATGAGTTAATACTTTCTGAAAGAGTTACTTTATTCAAGAAAAGACCAACTGTCATCCTTCAGGATTTTATTTTTTGGTGCTGCATTTCAGGCCAATGGACTTGAGAACATCTTGGCATTTCTTGTCCTGTTCACCTTGTTGCTAGTACCTTCTGCTACCTGATTGTCAAAGTGAGTCTTTGGATTAGTTCCACCACCAATCCCACAGAGGTTTGGATTTTCTGTCCATTAGAAATGTCACAAGTCTAACAGACACCTTGAATTTAGTTCTGTTGTTTTACATTACAATAGTCCAACTTTTACTAATATAAAATTCTATGAGTATAGGCTTTACCCTTTAAGCCATGCTGATTGGGTAATCTCTCAGATGAACTGACCTATCCTAAGCTTTTAGTGGATACCTGCTTACTGGGCGGACCTTGGTCCTGTATAAAGCCTAATTTCTGCTTCTCCATCTGCGTTGGTACGGAGACGCGTAATGCCAACATCTGTCATTGCAAAGGTTCTCCAACAGGCTCCCAAGGGTGAACGGAGTCTATCCCACTTTCCTAAACATCCATTGGATGAGATGGAGAGCACAAGCTTGTGATTGGTCAAGACGCCACTTACCTTAAATTTGTCAACAACACCGCCATTCCCCCTTAAAAATAAAAACGGACCCAAAGATGTCCAGCAGCAGACATGGAGTAGCTTGAAGAATACCTCGCGGAAAAACTCAGAAAATATGAAGATTTTATTCACCCGTAACTGAAGTAGTAAAAAGATATGTAGCAAGAGTTTTATTGGTGGACAAATTATGGGAATCATGGTTTTAGAGGTGGTCTCCATCAATGGGTGTATGCCTCTCCCTTGCGGAGCTGACAGAGATGCATAAATTAGGCTTAAGAGGGACTGAGGAGCATAGCTTGACTCCAAAAGCTCAAAGTGAGGCCTTCTGCAAACCAGGTAGGCCTGTGTCCTTACAGGGCTATGCTTATACTCATAGAATCTGGGGTTACAATATGTAACCAACATTCTATTTCTTATAGGCTTTGCCCTTTAAGCCACACCGGCTGGGTTAAAGGCGAAGCAGGACGTAGTTAATGCAGATCTAACCAGCAGCAAAACATCCATTGATCTAACCCAACAAGTCAAATCCCCCTCACACAGCTTCTGGTGGGCATAACAGAGGAGTGAGTAGCTGAGGCGGGGAGTGAGGACAGTCATAAGTAAGGAAGCTGGTGAGGGGCTCCAAGCACAGTGTAGGTGCCAGACATTTCTCCCAGGTAGAACCACACAAAAGAACAAGGCGATGACCAAAACGCAGCCATACAGATGTCCTCCACAGACATCCCTCCTTACAGCGCCATAAAGGAGAAGATCCCTCTGGTGGAGTGAGCTCTCAGCTTTTCCAGTGTAAGGAATACAGTATCACACAGCCAGGATGAGCGGCACTGTAAAAATGGGGTTAAGCCAGGAAAATATCCCTAACTATAGGGGCTCTCACAGGGCTGGTTTGTGCACTAGCACAAACCAGCCCTGTGAGTGGCAGAGATTAGGATTGTGGGAGATGTGACATTTGATTGCATGCACCGGGCACAGCAGATGCGATCCCACCTCCTTGTCAGAGTTATGACGAGGTGAAAAGAATCCATGTAGTGCAATGGTTCTGGACCCAAAAGAGCTGGTGAGGCTGTTTGGTGTGAACGCTGGACTGGAGCACAAAACAGCGGAACTGACATCACCCAAATCCTGAGATAGGATGGAGTCACAGAAAGGGCAGCCAGGTCACTCACTCTCTTAAATGACGTCAGTGCCAACAGCAGGGCGGCTTAAAGGGACAAGAATTTGAAAGAGACCTGGTCCAGTGGTTCTAACGGAGCCTAAGTCAAACAGGACCACAGCCAAGTCCCACTGGGGGACAGCAAGCGGGACACGGGTCTGTCACCGAACGCCCCCTAGACTTAATTCAGTGAGGGAATGGTGGGGATAGGCAGCTGGGCTGTGAGACCGTAATGGTTTGTTGCTCACAGACAGAATGGGCTGCTTCAGGAGGAGAGGTGAGAAGCTGGAAGAGGCGTCTGGGCTGGTGTTTGGAGAGTAGAGGAGCTAGTGCACATCTGTGTAGCCACCAACCTCTGCCTTGGGGAAGCAGAGCCTGGGCCGTTCTCAGGAGGGCAGACGGGCCGCTACACATCCGTGTAGCCAAAAACCGTCCACCTCGGAGCGCTCAAAGAGCTACCATAACCTAAGTAACCGGGAAAAAGGGGTCTCCTGTCATCAGAGAAAAAACTCTGGCCAGCGCAAGCACTCCCATGCCATGAGAGTAGTGAAAAACAGGAGCAGGGTCTCCCCCAGTGCTTTTTAAGTCTGGTGGGCCACCCTTTGTGCACTTCTGCTCACCATCTAAGATGGTACTGGGGTGACTTCACACACATTCTCACTGGGATCTTGTTGCTGATTCGACCATTTTGCGTAGAAGAATGTTAACACTGTTCTCATCAACGGGTCTCAGCTGAAACACAACCGCAGTCTTCATGATGCTAGTGGTAAAGATCGGGACTTGAGTCTGAGGCATGAACTCAAGACACAATTCATTCACAGAAACAGACTGAAGACTTGGGCTAAATGACTTCTGAACCTCTCTGACTGATGTTAGGCAGTAACAGATCGCTGCTCTCACATTCATCCATGACACCCTGTAGGTGTTCATCGAGGTGCACGAGTAGGAAGTACTAGCAGGAGCTAAACTCCACTTCTTGATTTTGGATCAGGGAGAAACAGGATCAGGAAACCCTGATACTGTTATCTCAGCCAATAAATGTATTATTAATGTCGACCTCTGTGTCACATACCTCAGAGAAATGTTGAAGAGGACAGACCTTGTGTTTATGTCAACTTGCTTCTCAATTCAGCATTTTCCACCATAACCAATAAATGAATGCATGCATATAGAATATAAGTCATCTGTACACATCAGAGATCTGTTTTTAAAAACCTGAAAATGAAACCAATGTTGTGCTTCAAACTAAAACAATGGACCCATCCTCTCTTCTTGTGTTTGCTGGACTGAAAACATTTCACATAATAAGTCCTAAGCAGATAAAAATTACTGTGATCATTTTTTCTCGGGAGAAACCATTTGATCCACAGTCCATGATGTTCTGGCAGGTGTGTGGAGGATACACACCGAGCTACACACAAAAAACTGTCGAGCTTCTTTTTATTGGAAGTTAATGAAACAATAAAGCAGCCCAACTTAGATTGCATTTCTAACAATCTGAGAACCCGGTGAGGTGTTTAAAACTTTACACGTCTCTGTGGAACTTATAAATCAGATTGTTTTAAAGGTGAGTGTATTCTACTTTATTTTTTGTAAAAAGGATTATAATGTCTCCAGCAGTCAAACACATGCTGACATTCTGGATTTCTCTGGTCTTTGCTGGTTTTTATTACATTTCTGCAGAGCAAAGACATTTCTAAATGAGCTCTCACATTTACTTTAACAGTACAGTTTCCGTGAATAAAATTGCACAATACACCACAACAAATAGAAAAAGCTGGAACCATCAATCTAACCAGGGCAGACAGAATACCTCCATTGTATGACGTGAACAATCTCCAGCAGCAGCCTCCCGTTATGCACGATGAACACTTTTTAAACGACTGTAGCTCTCATTCAAATTGACATCCATTCAATTTCCAACAATCAATAGGCACAGGGTTAAAGATGCGTCTTAAAGAGACACCGGGACGGGATTGATGGTTTGGTTTCAGAATGGATGATCACATAAGGAGGCCCTCCATTCCTAAGATACGTCCTCAGCGCTTCCTGAGGCTAATAAGCCTCCTGCTAACGAAGAAGCAAGCGCTTAACAAGGCTGATGGATGAGCAGAACATACCTCTCACATGACAGATTTACAGCAGCAAGACAGATTAATGCAGACTTGTTTTCATTACTTCACCTTCCAAGATCCTTCCTTGGATCATATTAGATCTGTTCTAAGAAAGAATGAAAGAAAGAAAACAATCTTTTATATAGCGCCTCTCAAGAGAATAATCACGAGGCGCTTCACAAAAACAATTTCTAATATGAAAAGAATAAAAAATGTGTTTAAATTGATTAAAAAAACGTTGTTATTAAAAATGTAAGGAAATTGAAAGAGAAAATGAGTAAGGAAGAGGGAAATCAGTGGATCTCAGTAAAGGCAGAATAGCTAGAAAGAACAGAAGAGGGAAAGGGTGGAGATGAAGGTCACACCAAAGACTGAACAGGTGAGTCTTCAGCTGCTTTTTAAAGGAGACCACTGAGTCCACTGATCTCAGGCTCAGGGGGAGAGAGTTCCAGAGTCTGGGGGCCACAGCAGCAAATGATCTGTCACCTTTGGTCTTTAGCCTGGTGCGCTGCACAACCAGTAGGCTTTGATCACTGGACCTCAGGGACCTGCTGGGGGTGTAGGGACTAAGAAGATCACCAATGTAAGATGGTGCTTGTCCATGTAAGGCCCTATAGACCAGAACCAGGATCTTGAAATGAACCCTGAAGTTAACTGGCAGCCAGTGAAGCTGGAGGAGAAGCGGGGTGATGTGGGTGTGTTTGGAGGACTTGGTCAGAAGCCGAGCACAGGCATTCTGAACCACCTGTAGACGGTTCAGGGAGGTTCTGCTCAGACACGTGAAAAGTAGGGATGGGTACCTTTGACATTTGAATCGATTCGGTACTTAACCGTACCAATTTTCGATACTTTTGAGTGTTTATTTGTATTCTCTTTTATAATTAAATATATATTTTTCTCAATATATAACCTTATTTGATAAATATCACGATAAATAACATTCAACTGTTTGTATTTTAACATCGTCCTTGTAGTTTTATAAGCTGATAATTAAACTGAAGCAAACATCTTTACTGTGAACTAAATTTACTGTGTATCTTCATTCCTTTAACCGTCTTTTTTCATTTGATTTTTCCTACTGGGAAGTTAGAATTTCCGAAGAGAAAGCGAACGCACCATTAGCTGATAACAATGGTGGCAATGGAAGCTAACATATCAAGCTAACGTTATCTTAAACAGTTTATTTAACTGCTGGAGCAGATTAAAACGATGATGCCTCACACTTAAGGTTGGTTTATGCTTGACGCGTCCGCGAGGTCTGCACGGCTCCGCGCGGAAAAGTTGCGTCATTTTGCGTCATTTTAACAACCACGCCCCTCCACCGCGTCTCCGCACGGCCCAAGATTTCCGCAACGCGCACCTCGGAAACCACGCGGACGGTCGGACGCGGAAAAACATGGCGGACCGGCACGGCAGAGTTTCGTAAATACAGACATTTGTATGATTCAGCTCTCAGAGATCACCATGATCAACATGTTGTTAATAATTCTTGGAGAGAAATAGCTCGCACTGTCGGAAAAGACGAGAACGCTGTTAAAAATGCTGAAATACCATGTTGTAAACAGTGATTTCTACTTCTACTATGGTGTAGTGTTGGATGCATGCCGTAGAGCTCCATGCTGCCCCGTTCAGTTTGGGAGAATATTGGCTCACTGCAGAGACAAGCCGCACAAACCATAAACACTGCGAGTTGTGAAGCGCGTTCCAGCCGCGAGCCGCATCACCGCGCGGAAAGTGAATGTGTCAAGCATAAACCAAGCTTTAGATCGTTGTCACTGGTTTCATTTTCACCCAATCACCCGTCGCATTTAGTAAAGTGAAGCCAAACTTTAGAGCGCATTCATGTTCTTCTAGTCGGAAATTCGGAGTTCCGAGGAGAAAGCGAACGCACCATTAGTGAAACGGGTTAAATGACTTTATATATATAGCCATTCCCTGATGTGGGGGCTGGGGGGTGCGTCATCATGGTCGGGACATAGAAGGGGGTGCGCGGCTAAATAAGTTTGGGAACCACTGCACTAGATAAATACAATAAAGTTTATCTCTCACCAAATATAATATTTACGGTACTATGAAATCACAATATAACCATAGAAACACTACTTGGTGTGTGTGTGTGTGTGTGTGTGTGTGTGTGTGTGTGTGTGTGTGTGTGTGTGTGTGTGTGTGTGTGTGTGTGTGTGTGTGTCTGCTCTGTCTTCTTGATCCCCAGTGAGTCGTGGAGGATGGCTGCTTATACTGAGCCAGGATTCTCTGGAGGTTTCTTCCTGTTAAAAGGGAGTTTTCCTCTCCACTGTCGCTTTATGCTTGCTTAGTATGAGGATTGCATCAAGTCACTGACACTAGTCAGTGACTTGATGCAATTTGCTGGGTTCCTTATATAGGAAACATTTTTCTGATTGGCTTAATGAACTGACCTGATCTGGCATGTTTACTATGTGAAGTGCCTTGAGACGACTCTTGTCGTGATTTGGTGCTGTATAAATAAACTTGAATTGAATTGAAAGTTTAAACACACCTGATTTCAATCAGCAGGTGATTAACATGCTTCTAGAGAGCTTGATGAGCTGCTGCACAGGTGAAGCAGCTGTGTTGGAACAGGGAAACAATAGAACGATGCAGGATGCTGGCCCTCGAGGACTGGAGTTTGACACCCCCGTGATAAAGCTATGCTGAGTGAGGTAGCGAAATCAGAAACTAAAGAAACAGCTGGAGTTAGTAAATTAGCAGGATTAGATCCACGGTGTTTGTAAAAACCAATTATGGAAGGAACAGGAGGAGAAACCACTGAAGAATGAGGATAGACAGACCTTAAAAAACTTAGAAAAAGAAACCGTGCCACATCGTGACCTGGCGGGAACGTGGACGTGGCACTGAGGTCGCCAAACAAAGGACAAGAAACTAAAAGATCATGCCAATGTTTACTAGATAAATCACCAGGATTCCTGCTCATTTACCCCTTTTCCTCTGATGCTTTCCTGGTGTTGGATAAACATCGCTGGAGGCGTTCGGGTATGAATCAGCATTTAGCTCCAGGCCAGCGCACTGCTTACGTAAACAAATAGGTAGAATAATCATCGGCGCGTCTTGGGCGATCACAGATGAATGGAAGAACAAAAGAGTCTGGGAATCATAGGAGGTGGTAACCAGGACACCACCGAAGAGGATCACAGACAGAAGCAAGGTGGAAAGAAGTACAGAACCTCCAAGACCACCAGGGCCGGACGCCCCTGATTCAGATCAACACATTTTCATATTGAGAACATGTGACCTGTTTTGGAGCTGTTAAAATCACAAATTTTCCTTTTCTTAATTAAAAAAAAAAAAACATTTTGGTGGCTTGTGATGACTTCTAATTTGACATTTTGAAAAGTTAAAGAATAAAGTATAAATGAAATTAAAGCCAAAAACAGCCAGTCTCTCTGTGTTTGGTCACTTCAGTATAACAGCTAAGCTCATTCATTCACAAACCTTCTATCAATCACATCAGTCTCAGGTTGTTTTTTTCCTGCTTGTTTACTAATTGAAATACATCACAGAAGCAGATCAAGGCCTTCATTAAGCTAAATCCTCCTAATGCTCTGTTATTTACACGTCCAGATCTGGACCCCAGCCAGGAGCCGGTCCATTCAGCACTTCTCAGTGTGAGTCAGATCCACTCTTTTAAATAACACCTTTTATCAGACGGCTACTGAGATGCATTGTGTTTCCTTCTGCAGTCCTTTCCTAAGTGGCTTTTGAACTGTCAGTGACTGCAGCAGTTGCCGCTACCACTAACGTGGATTTCATCTGTTCGTGTAACAGAACAAGAACTTTACTGCTTCTCTACAGTTAGGACAGAAAGATAATGAACCTCTTCCTGATTAAACATCAAAGCAGCTCAGCAACAAGGTTAGAAACGTTCACTGCTAGCTAATGTTCAAGTGTCCTGATTCTCACCTGAGGCAGGTGCTGTCAGTCAGATGTTTGTGACTGGCAGACTGCAGCTCAGACCTCAGAGACTCTGTGGTAGTCCGAGCCTCCTCCAGCTGCTGATCCACAGCTGCAGTCAGGACAAACAAAGGTTTCATTAGAACCTGTCCAGATGTTCATGACAACATTCTAGCAATAAAGAAAATCATTTCACATGAAGACGAGCCATGACCCATCTCTGGTTGTGTGTGGGCAGTAGAAGGAGGTCAAAGGGCATGACCCTGGATCCTGTTTGACATGATTAGTGTGGACCTAACAACATGGCTCATTTATTAGGACTCAACATGATCGTGGACTTGTTTCTGCTGCAGTCATCTCATTTCAAACCCTAACCCAATTTAAAGAGTCTCTCCTTTGACTTTATACAAACTCGTGTTGAGTAAATGTTCTAAAGGGTTCATCAGACTCCATCCAGATGAGATGTTTCTTTGACTGACACACAGGTGTTCTGGTCCTCTGGGTCATATCTGGGTGATAACCTGAACAAATCATCTCAAAGACACCTCTAACCCGAACCTTCTTAGTGGTGTGGTTAGAGATGCGTGTGAGCTCCTCAGCTCGACCTGACCGAAGCTCGTTGGGCTGACCTTTCTGAGTGTAGTCCACGCCCTGAAGCTCCAGCAGGAGTCTCCTCATCTCCTCATCTGAGGACCTCGTATTGCTGTGGCTGCACCTCATCAGCTCCATCTCTGGGTGAGAAACAAGAAGACAAATGATTTAAAACCAAATGCAGCAAATCTGATCCCCTCTCTTCCAAGAGCTCTGTCTCTTATGACCTTTGTGTAAGGCTTCCACCTCCTGATCCAGCCTCAGGAGGTCAGACTCAAGCTGGTTCTCGGGCCCTGGTGCTCTGCTTCTCTGAAGACTGAAATCACTGTTGAACCTTGAGATCTCTTGACGAAACATTTCCTCCTCTTCTTTAGACGTTTTCCTTATCTTATCCTGGTGTAAAAAGAGGAAAACTGTTCTGTAGTTTTCCACATATAAATACTACCAGTAACTTATGGTAATATCACTGTAGAGCTAGAAGAGCTAAATCTATTCTCCAAAGACCATTAGAATTCTTTTGATGGCGCACGCCACTGTAGAGTTAGAGAAATGCAAATCAACGCTGACTTTGGGTGGTACAATAATTTTTATTAGGAAAAAGTCCAGTTGGCCTGCCATGGTAAAACTATCCTGGGAAATCTTTGCATCTTTGGGGGGGGGGGGGGGGGGGGGGGGGGGGGGGGCAAGAATCTGGCAATACGATATTGACCACGATACATGGAAGGCAATACGATACATCATGATTCTAAAAGCCGGACAGTACTTGCAATGTTAAAACGGGCTTTAAGTAGAAAACTCGGACCAGATGCTTTAAAGACACAAAGGCCCTGTCCCAATACTCATGCATCCAGCCTTGCACCCCTCAACTGCGAGTTATGTCCAGGGATGCGAGTCCTTGATCCATACTTCATTGAAGCCTGCATCAGTGCAGACTTCAGCGTGGGAATTTTGAGAAGATGATGGAGAAATGGCTCAAATGCCCTTTCCAAAAATATGAATCTTCTATTATAATTATCTAAATCAGTGGTTCCCAAACTTATTTAGATGCACATCCCCTTCTATGTCCCGACCATGTTGACACACCCCCCAGCCCCACATCAGGGCATGGCTATATATATATATATATATATATATATATATATATATATATATATCAGACGTCATGCTAAACCAGGGGTCGGCAACCTGTTCCCATCAAAGAGACATTATTACCCATTTCCCACAGTAAAGATACAAGCACAGAGAGCCGCATCAGATGGATGGAAGAGCCGCATGCAGCTCCAGAGCCGCGGGTTGCCGACCCCTGAGCTAGGGCATGTGCGGAGGACACACACACACACACACACACACACACACACAAGCAAAATATACTTGTTTTCAATTACATTTATTGGGCCCACTTACTTTTTCTTAGGCCCACCCACAAATGAGTTTCTGGCTACGCTAATGGTGACTTTTGACAGACTTCTCTGAGCTCCGCAGCCATTACACTTTTCACCTCGCGCAGCCCCTAGCGGCAGCTCGCGCGCACCACACTTTGGGAATCCCTGATCTAAATAACAAATATAACATTATAAGGTTTCTCTGTTGGAAAGAAACATCACATGTCTGTAACAATATTTTTAACAGTGCAGCTGTGTGTTTTCATACATGGTATGCCTGTAATTGAATCACTTGTTGTCATTCAGTTCATGTCAAGCAGCAAAACACACACAAAAAAAAAACACCGGCTTCCCCGGTTACGAAGACACAATGCTCACTGTTCCAGTTCTGTACTTATTCACTACGCACTCAGAGTGTTATGTGCACTTCCACCAAGTATACGTCACAGAGGACCGTTGCGGTGGCTGCAGTGTAGGTATTGGGACCATAGACATGAATACATAGATGCCCCTTTGGGTGCTGGAAAGCATAAAAGAGTGTTAGGGTTAGGGTGTCCTCCCGCCCCAAAAGCAGTGCAGAGTGGGAATCTATGCCCGTGTATTTGCAGCCTGTGATTGCAACAACCAGCTTACTATTGAAAACAGATCGCATGGGCTTATTATTGACCTTTCTAGCCTAGCAGAAGGGATTTTATATTTTAATGAATTTTGGTTAATTATATTTGTATTTTAATTATCATGCCATACCATGTGTCTGATTAGTTGGGTAGGCACCTTCCTCAGTAGAAATACATGCACTGGGGGTGAATAGAAACTCATCAAAGATGGCGGCCGGCAACTGTGGCTGCTCCAATCGGCAGTGAGTCCACGGGGCATATATGATATCTGTGATTGGGACTGGGCCATCCAATCTTGGCGCAAGAGCTCACTGTTCCCTCAGAACAAAGGCAGCAAAACCTGCTGCCACCTAGCAGTTGGAGTTTGAACTGCACCACACAAAAGAACTATTAGGGCTGCACGATATTAGGAAAGCCTGCAATATGCGATAACAGTGATTAATATTGCGATAACGATATTACTTGCGATAAATAAAAACTACTCAGGAACAAAAATAATCAAAAACAAAGACATTTTTAAAATGGCAACAAAAAAATCATAAGACTAAGAACAGCAAAAGATGTGAGGAAAGGGAAAAAGAAAATGAACAAGAAAAGGCAATCAGTGGATCCCGGGTAAAGCAGAATCAGCAGAAAGAGAAGAACAAAGCTAACTAAGGTGTTTGCTAACCATCAAAATTAAGTACTGTCTGCCTCGGGGCCGGGCATCTAACCTATGAGGACCCACCCAATTGGCCAAAAGGATGAAGAGCTCTATTTGATTTGTTAAAAAAACATTATACTTCAGTTTGACAGAATGCATTATGTGTATCAACCATTTGAGCTGACCATTTAATGCAATATTTATCTGTTCAATGCACTATGCATATTGCAAATGCTAATATCGTGATAACGATATATTTGCGATATACTGTGCAGCCCTAACTACTATGTATGTTAGCATGTAAATATCCAACAAAAAAAATCAATACGCTGGTTTTAAATATCAATTTAGTATCATGACATGAAATTAGTGCTGTCACTATTAGTCGATTTGCCACGATGACGTCGACAAACAAAATAGTCACCAACAAATTCAATAGTCAACATAATTTACTACAAGTGTTGTTTAATTTTTAATCTGCCTGCTGCGGCACCACTACTGCTTTCTACCGCTCTGCTTCGGGCACACGTGCAGTAGTGACCATCCAGGCGAGCCGAAAACGCAGCTCAAATGTTTGGAAGAATTTTACAAAGACAAAAGAGAAGCACGTAGAGTGCAAAAGCTGCGAAGTAGAACTCTCCTTTCACGGGAGTGTAACAGTGATGCATTAACACGTTAAAAGGAAGCCCGTCGTGGCGGAGAATGAAGCGGGGCGGTCGCCTCTGTAAGCTAATTACATCTCGTTAGCTGGGAGGTACTTGTGTTTATGGCAGTAGCAACAATAGTAGTGATTGCAATTTCATTACCTTTAGCACACCTGGGTCACGTATTTGCTCTGAGGTGACAAACACTAATGGTTTATTGCATCCTGCTACAATGTTAAAAACCCGCTCCTCTTCAGTGGATGAGTTTGTTACAAACCAAACCTTCTGACCGAGGCCATTTTGAATATGTTGGTGACAGATTGAGACCCACGTAACAGATCACACTTCAAACTAGAAGCTAATGATGGGTATGCTAGAGCAGCTGTGTCCTGCTGCATTAAGCTATACTTATGCATGACACGATTAGTCGGCTAATCGCCCAAATAACTGAAGATTTGTTGACTATTGAAATAATTGTTTGTAGCAGCCCTACTTGAAACATCACAACATTTTGACATTTCCTTACATCCCTACTCTGCAAGCACATTTCTTGTCAATAAATGCATTTGAAAGCTATTTCTACCTTTTCTTTTCATCCTTTTCTTATTAGGGTAATAGCTGGTAGTGTTTGACTTGTGATGAACGTGTACAAGAAAGCTTGATTTAAAGAAAATCAAGAATCAATTTGAATAGGGATGTAATAAATACATAAATACAGTAAAATATTGTGATATTTCGTGTTATGATACAGAATTAATTTTCATTAGAAGTGAATCGATTTGTCATTGAGAAATTTTATCCAGTCATTTACTGTTTTTCTTTTAAGTGGTGAAATTCAAACCCCGACTGCTAGGGGGCAGCAGCTTTTACTACCTTCATTCTGACAGAACTAACACTGGATGTGTCTTGGAGGCATCTGGCCTGAGTTTTTCAGTTGAACTCAGTCTTTTATTTAACTTTTAGTACCACAACATATCATATCGTCTCCGCTTATTGCGATATATATATATATATATATATATATATATATATATATATATATATATATATATATATATATATATATATATATATATATGTATATATATATGTATACTAGGAAGTTTTTGACTGTTCACCAGCAGCTTGAGATGCTGGTGAACAACATGAAAGAGCGTTGGTCCCAAAAACCAGAGAAGTTTCTGTTTAGTTGTGAAAAGAATCTGCAGGAATCTGTGGTGAATTGAAACATGGAGAGCCGTTGTCTGTTTTCTGATGATACCTCAGCACAGGAAATGTGGTTTCTTTCGCTTTCATGGTAAACACTTAAAAGTTATCAACAGGTCGAGTCACACCTGGTCTCCGCTGAAAACAGGTCTGTTTCTAGGCTCAGGGTGGAGAAATGTTGTGATCTGAGATGTAAATTAAAGCTCACTAGATGTTCCCTGAGGTGGTTCTTCTGACAAAGCAGTTCCTCGATTTGTTTCAACATCTGCTCCTCACTTTTCTTCATCAGATCACACTGCAGCCTCATGGTGGACGACTGCTGAGCCTGGAGCACAAACAGATGGCCGGAACGTCGGAAACATGTTCAGACACATTAATGAGAGGACAGATTCACAAAGACTTAATCTGCAGCATCAAGTTTTCACACTCGTTCTAACAGACTCAGGTCTTCCTTCCAAAATTTGGCTCAGTCCTTGCTGCTGTGTAATTATACAGTAATATCTTCCTGAAGAAAGAGGAGTACCACGTGATAAGAGAAGGTAAAGTCTGGCCTCAGGTGTTTCTGCTTTAGGATAGCAGAGTTTATTGGTTCCCACGTGGTGGAGGAAGAGCGGAAGGCAAAATGAGCATCTAAGTTCTCTAAACAGTGTAATTAAAGTTCTGAAAAGCAGAAGGCTTCCCACCGCAGAGCTGTAAACGCGCAATGGCGTAAACACAACATGTATATCTGAGAGATGTAAACAATATCAATATTCCTTCCTCGGGAGGAGCAGGGAGCCTCCCGCTGGCTGTTTTAGTGCAGATAATGCAGAGGCTGATGGTGTTTCTGAAGATTCAGCAGCTTGTTTTAATTAAAGCCAGCATTCGGCTCTTTTCACCACTCTAACAACAGAAGGAATAGTAATATTTCTGCGGGGTCAAACATCATATCTCACACATGCTGGAGGGGGTTCACTAATGTTATCCGGTGGAAATTAGCCATTGATTTTACAGAAGCACTCCGTATCGATCGCTGATTAAACGGATGGCGGGGATGGACGGTTTTAAATCAAAAAGCAAATCAGCTCATCAAGATGCCAATGAGAGCCTCTTTATCTCCTGTGTACATGTCGTTAATACGTCACACTGCTGCAGGTTAAAACACCGCCTTTATCTTTAGATTCCACAACGCACGTTAACTTTTATTAGATTGCTCTGCTGGGAACATTTTCAAACCCAAAACTCACCTCCACTTTATTAAGAACACCTGTTCACATCAACATCTAATCAGCCAATCAGCTAACAGCGTTTATTCATCTATAAGAGCTGCTGAAGCTGCTGAGCATCAGAATGGAGAAGAAATGAGAGAAGGCATGGCTGTTGTTGGTACCAGACTGGGCTGATCCACTGGGATTTGAACCCACAACCATCTTCTAAGGCCTGACAAACTGAAAGCATCCAGTGAGCAGCAGCTGTGTGGATGAAAATGTCTAGTTGAGGCCAGAGAAGACTGGTCAGACTGAAGAAGAAGAAGAAAATATCATTTCTGTAGCGCCTCTCAAGATAGAAATCACGAGGTGCTTCACAAAAGCAAAAAATGTAAAAATATAAAAAATGTAGAAAATGGTTAAAAATATATTTAAAATGAGCAAAAAATTGACAATTGTGATTAAAATAAAAAAATGGTTTTGGATAATAGAAAAACAAATCCCTAAAACATATTTTACTATAAATACTTAAACAAATCAATAAACTCTAACTTATTAATCTATAAACTCTAATTTATTAATCTTACTACGACATTTATGACCCACTCTATCAAAGCTCAAATGAAAACAAACATGAGCAGTATGGGTGAATAATAAATCCAGACCTTTAACTCCAGCTGCTCTTTGGTCTGCTGGTAGTTAGCTCTCTCGTTGTTGATCCTCTCGTTGCTTCTCGCGATAGCTGCTTTGACTGAAGTCAAGGCAAAGTGGTTAATAACTTTTTACAGAAAGAACCAAAATGTGATGACAATTAACAGTAGCTAACATTAGCCCTGAGAGATAGGCTAACGGGCTGAAATCCTACCATCTTTCAATTTCTGCGCCCGCTCGCTCAGCTGATGTTCACTCAGAAGAATTTGTCGATAAAGTGAGTCTAAACTCATGTTCACTCAGTGAATGTCACCAAGAACATCAAACAACTCCTTTACTACGAGTTTTTAAATCACGATAGCTAACTAGAGCTAAGAGACGTTATTTAGTGATGCTAGTAGACGAAGCTAAGCTAATCTCCGCCTCTATAGCAAAATTGTGGCAAGCAGGATTATCATATAATCGGTAGAATCTGACTATTTGGATTGTTCATGTGGATATTTTTAGACAGAAGGAACAATGAAACTTCCAGGCTTAAGTCACAAGCAACATTTAACTAGAAGAATGGATCACTTTCTACATGTATTTGAGTGTCATTTCTAGACTTTTTATGGAAGGAAATTTACAAATTTCTTCTGAAAAAAAAATACACGCACAGCAGGGAATGTGTTCTCAATCTGATTTCTACATGTCATGTGTTACATCCTATACAACCATAAAATATAACTTTACCGAAATATTTAGTTTTCATATAGTTAAAACAAAATGAATAACAATTCTTGTTAAAATTGAATATATGTCTGGTATTCACATGACTTGTTGATTCAAACTTAGACATAACTTATCCTTAGAAAGTTTTCAGCTTACAACACTTTATAAGAAACATAAAAAGTACAAGCTATTATAAAAATACATAGGGCACACTCAAAATAACTATTGTGAGACAAAAAAGGGAAAAAGCATAAATGATGTAAATTTTAGAAATGCATTGAAAACAATTTGCTAACACTGAAAAACTACTACTAGTACTACTGCTGCTGCTACTGAAATATGCATAATTAAATCGTTATTAACATCACACTGAAAATAAACGCATCATGTGTTTACTTGTTTAGAATTAAAAGATTATGAATATACTTGTTTAAACCTGTGTTTCTTCACATTATATTTTGTACATAAATTAGTCAATTTGTTGCAGATTTAGGTACCATGAACCTTTTTGTGTAGGTCTGAAATTGTAGATATTAGATGAAAGCCTCTGAGTAAGTATAAATGATCTTTTGACAAGGAGAAACTGAATATCTGCAACATACATATTTATTGTTTTATAACTACTTAAACCTTTAAGAACTTTTTAAAGATTATGAAATGTCTCATTTTGGAGACTAAATGGAAGCCCATTGATGCCACTCTGGTGAAATAAATAGTATTTGGTTATTATGACTTGGTTATCTCTTATGAATAAGGATGCATCTCATAATTATGGTAAATGGCCTGTATTTGATATAGCGCCTTCTAGAGTCCTGGAACCCCCCAAGGCGCTTTACAACACAATCAGTCCTTCACCCATTCACACACACATTCACACACTGGTGGGGCTGAGCTACAATGTAGCCACAGCTGCCCTGGGGCACACTGACAGAGGCGAGGCTGCCGAGCACTGGCGCCACCAGTCCCTCTGACCACCACCAGCAGGCAACGTGGGTTAAGTGTCTTGCCCACGGAAACAACGACAGCGACAGACTGAGCGGGGCTCGAACCTGCAACCTTCCGATTACGGGACGAGCACTTAACTCCTGTGCCACCATCGCCCCGTGCCAATTTTCTTTTATCACAGTGGCAGAAATCGGCTCCCGTACAATTGGAGTTGTGGAGGCCGTGCACTTTTCTTTTTTCGACCGGCAGGAAAAATGCAAAGTCATGTGTAAAAAGTGGCAGATGAGAATAATGTATAAAGAAATGCTATGACTTATCGTAAGAGGGTGTTTTAGCGTCTGCAATTAGGAAACACAAACGTGGACAAGACTCGGATGAACAAATGAAATATTTTCACATTTATTACTTTCACCTTGCTATATCTGCTTAGTCACAGAATTTGTAGTTGGCACAATAACCCCCCCCCCCCCACACACACACACACACACACACACACACACACTGGGATGGAGAGAGCTTCTGATCCGGTGCCATGAAGAACATTACTGCACGAGATGTCAAAAGACCCGAGGACTACATCATCCTGACATTCATTTGCAAAATTAATATCACATATTGATTGAGGCTTGTCATAAATCACCAGCCTTCCGCTGACTGCAGAGGCTCCCCTTGGAGACTTTAGAACAGCAGACTCATCAGATCGGAGCCAGACTATTATCCCACAAAGAGCAGGAGTCTGTCGCTCACTCGTTTACTCAAGTTCTCTGTGAAAATACAACAGCTGACTAAAAGTATTTTTTAAATGACTGAGTGAAGGGTGAAGGAATGATTGGTTTGTATCTAATGTGTCTTTTCATTGAATCTGACATTCAAGCAGGCCATTTTCATCCCATCCCTGAATACATCCTGCTCTTTCAGCCCTCCTGTGTGTGTGGGAACTGATTTATCGTGCTGGGCACCAGCATTCATGATTGATTGGGTCCAGTGTTTAATGCAGAGAGGCTCATTGACAGGTCCCTTGAAGTGGATTAGCTTCTGAATAGGCTTTATGCGCGATCAATGGGCTGAAAGTCCATGATGCATCGTCCCTGTGGTTATATAATATTAGACTTCAAGTTACTGATCAAAATGTTCAAATGGAGTCAGAATTAGATTTGAAAATATCAAACATGGTTTTATTATTCCTTCCAACTGATTTTACTCTGCAAACCACCAGTAGGGGGAGACAGACTCACAGTGTCTGATGAGAACAGGTCTCGCTTTCTCTCACTGTAGCTGATCACATTTCTCCTAAACGGACCTCTATAACTTTGCTTTTTGTGGATTCAGATTAAGAGTCTTTAAAAGCAGTTGTTCACCAGCCATACCGGGTTTCATTAATGAAAAGGCTCAGCAGCTGTTCAGGCAACACACATGGCCCATAAAGGTCCCTCCACATGTTGCTATATTAATCGTGTCATAAAAAGGCTCTGGGGTCATGCACTTTGACCTCTCCACGCAGCCCACAGGCATTACATTATTTCACTCTCTGTGATTTAAACGTTGTGGCTTGAATCCAGTTAGATCAGAACAACGTTGCTCTTACTAACCACCAATAAAATGATGGCGGTGATGGTTCTGCACATGTGCGTTAGCAATCAAAGTACTGCTGTGGACGTTTTGATGAAACAGACATTAAAAACACACAACTGGCCATAACTCAATCAGTGTGACAGATACTGAATTAAAAATTATTTCAGATTTATTAAAAGTCGTTCACATTATTAATAAGTGCCAAGTGATGGCCCAAGACCTTTGCTCCAAACCAGTAGAAAGCCTTCTTATTTGGGCAAATATAGCCGAGTGACCTTGAAAAACATCAACGCGGCTAAAACTCTGCCAGTTTTACAGATAAAATTGGTAGTTGGCAGTCATCCCATTACATCTTCTGACTGCTAATGGTCCTTGTGAGGTCTTTGCTGAAAACTTTTGGCAATAACTGTTGGAATTAACCCCTTAAAATCCCAGGTCCCATGAACACAGTGTGTCATGTGCCATGGGTGGGATGCTGGAATTAATTCAGGATGGCCACCACGCCTGATCGACATTTCAAAACTGGTGCCAACGCCATCAAATTCACAGATATCGAGTCATAATTCCATGTGGTAACAACAGAGAACAATCACCAACAAAAAAGCTGAGTGATGATTGAGATACCTTAGTTTGTTGCTAAATGACAAAGAAGAGGGTGTTAACTCTGTTAGATTTGTGGATACAGTCGCTTTCACAACATGAACTCCTGAGTACTGAGTGATATCTGCCATGGGTAGTAACATGTTAGCTAGCATGAAAATGACAAATATGAAGCTACATTTTAGCTTAGTGAAGAGTGATAAGCAGCACATACAGATGAAACTTGAAAATTAAATATCATGCAAAAGCTTGTTTATTTCAGTAATTCAACTTTTAAAAGGGGAAAGTAATATGAGATAGACTCATTACGTGTGAAACAAGATTATTTAATCCTTTATTTGTTATAATTATGATGACTAGGTTTACAGCAGCCATCTCAGGCAAGTAGAATAACATTCTAGACTCAAAGTGTCTAATCTTCTATCAGCTAATGAAGCCAAAACAGCTGGCTCCTGAGCCTTTAGATGGTCTCTCAGTCTAAGGTAAATTACTGAAATCAATGGACTTTTGCACCATATTCCAGTTTTTTGAGTTTCACCTGTACTCTGAATGCTACAAGGATTAACAAGATTTGACCAGCTTAATAATTTCTTGACATAAAATGGTGGCCCAGAAGGTTCAACGAAATACAAAAGTGCTAGCAGAAGTAATAATAAAAACTTCACTGAAAAATGCTCAAATAATGTAGCATACATTCTTAAATAAAGTATCTTATTTGCTTTTGTTTTGATGTAATTAAGGTTTTAGCATTAGCAGGGCTCTGATTACACACATTTCTCAGCCTCCCGTGGATCAGTCAGTTTGAGGGCTTTAGAGGAGCCCATCACCCTTTCGGGAAAGCCGTTCTCACCTGTTATTTGAACCTTGAGCACAGGCTAACTTCTGCTTTAATCCACAAAACACTTTGAGAGTATTTATTGTATCTGTACCTCTTCTAAGGCAATGTTCAGGAATAGTTAGCTAAATGAGAATGATGTAGCCAATATAAAGGTTTGGGGCAAGGCCCTGGGGGGGGGGGGGGGGGGGGGATGGGGTGCCCCCATGTAGTTCCGGCCCTGGTTCCTGTTGACTACAATTTTAATGTAAGGCTATTTTAGTTTAGTGCTTTATTTATTTGAGTGCTTTCAGTTTTGCTCGTATTGTGGCTTTTGTATCTCTTTGTACCTTTTGGGCCACCGTACAACGATTTTAGGTGATAAGAAAAACTTTCACAGCTGCAGATGAAATAAAGTGCATATCTCATGCTGGACGGTTTAGTGATTGATGAACTTCCTGCAGTTAGAGATATGTGTGCCCTCCTCGCGCTGCTGGAGTGAGGTGGGGGAAGCTGCTGACTGCGCTGCGGAGGCTCAGCTGCGGGACTCCAGTTGCGCTCTGAGGCACAAAGGCAGCAGCAGCATCCCACGGACAGACTGGCTGGACCACCGCTGCTCCTCACCCGTTCTCTGTGGTGTCCCGGGTGCTGAGGCGGATGACCACCCGCACGGTGGACAAGCGACTCAGGACGCGCTGGTTTGAAGTGAACGAAACTGAGCAGAAGACTGACTGGACACTTTCATTTGAGGGTTTGAGCGGATTTCTGTTCGCATGAGTCGGACTGGATCTGTACTCTTCAGCGGAACTCGCTGCTTCTACTCAATGGAGTTTTCTACAGTGGGAATATCGTAGGAATTAAACTTCTAAGTCGCATTTTGTTCCCAAAATTCCTCTCTGACTAGAGGTTTGCTTTCACGCGCACAACAAAACGATGATCCTCGCTGCGCTCTACGTCCTTCTGCCTCTTTTAGGTAAGTTAAACTTGACTGGCACCAGGAAATATGACACCTTAAAAGGAAAAACGAAGCTTTTATTCGATCTTATAGAATAAAAAGGCTGATTTTACGCACGGCACTGCGCAGGGGTCCAAAACAACAGAAAAAGTCCACCAGGAACCTTTTTACTGAACTTCCAGTAGAATCAAATAGATGAAACTGCTTTCGTGTAATGTTTGTTACAACCTAAATCTGTTCTGGTGTTTTAACCCCTAAAATCAGCTTTCAGAAGTCTATAAGCTCCTGTTTACCACCCAAAAAGTGATGGAATCCTAACAGAAAACGTTCGAGATGCTGATGTTTGTGCGTAAACTCTGCCTCCAGATGCGCTGTGTAGCGCGGAGGAGAAGCTGCGCACCGGGGCCACCCGGCTGGACTGTGTCAGGGCCAGTGAGCAGTGTCTGCGGGAGCAGGCGTGCAGCACCAAGTATCGCACCATGAGGCAGTGCGTGGCCGGCGGGAAAGAGAGCAACTTCAGCATCGTGGCCGGCCTGGAAGCCAAGGACGAGTGCCGGAGCGCGATGGAGGCGCTGAAGCAGAGCCCGCTGTACAACTGCAGGTGTAAACGGGGCATGAAGAAGGAGAAGAACTGCCTGCGCATCTACTGGGGGATCTACCAGACTTTACAAGGTGTGGTGATGACACGTTCACTAGCCCTCCCCTTTGGGGAGCCCATGGCTTTGCCTCCCCAGGGGTCTTTTGTTTGCTGCACTTAGAGAACTCTCCTGGCTGCAGAAGGGACATATTAATCTACAGATTAGTCTCCCCAGCTTAGTGAAAGGGCCCATTAGCCTCATACCCCACCAGTCCCAGCTCTATTTAAGGGGCTCGCCCACTGCAAGGACAGAAACATGATCCATTTGTCTGATTTTAAATGTGCATCTGTTAGTGTGCTTGAGTTCAAACCCACAGCTCAGCATGTTTGACTTTTAGTTGTTCGTCGTACATTGGGCTCTCCCTCAGAGTCAAGAGTCGTCAGATACAACATGTGTACAACTGACATGGGTTCATTATATTTTTGTTGAGGTCACACCATCCACAAGGTTCTCCCATCGGCCACTTTTCTCAAGTTTCTCAGAAGCCCTCCAGAGGTTGATGAGATGTTTTTCTAAGTGAAACTGATGAGATGATGGAGTGGAGGTCCTGCTTGACCTCCTGAGTCCCTTACAGCTAATGAAGCATGCTGCCTCCCAGCACTGTAGCAGTGTGTGTGTGTGTGTGTGTGTGTGTGTGTGTGTGTGTGTGTGTGGTTAAAGCCCTGAAATTACGCTCCTCCATTTGCAGCTGACCAACCTGTCTAATCAAGCGTGCGGCTTAGTGCCAGCCCGACCCAGATAACCCCGTCACATGCAGGCCAGTCAGGCCCAAGGAGATGATAAACAAATGGGGGGGGGGGGGGGGGTTAAACAGTCCAGCTCTGCTGTAATTCTCATCTCTGTCCCAGGTAACGACTTCCTGGAGGACTCTCCGTACGAAGCGGTGAACAGCCGACTGTCGGACATCTTCCGCCTGGCTCCCATCATCGGTAAGGATGAGAGGACTCAGAATCCTCTCGCCCGGCTCTATTTCTCCTCTCTCTCCTCTTGTTCTCACCCTGCATGTGAGCTGGAAGCCACCTTCCACAGGAGCTATAGTTCTGAGGCCTACATGTGCAGATCTGTGGTGTTTGTGGGATGTTTTCTGTGCTGAGCAGAGGATCTCAGAGCATGACCAGCATTTTTCTGAGTGTGGAGGACACGTGAGCCTCTAGATGGCGATGTTCCCTTCTTTACAGCCGTTCAGACTCAACAGTGACAGCAGCTGTGCTGCTGCTGCTCAGATGTTTATCCTGCACAGCAGGTGACAAAGGCCTCATCAAACCTGATATCAGGCCTCCTCATCTGTGGATAACCACGTTTCTCCCGTTGGGATGGACTTTTAGTTTCCTTTGCTTTTGCATGTGAAGACTTTTACAAGAGTTCAGATTCAAGCTGCTTGTGTGAGGACGGCTTCGCTGTTGTGTAAGGTCCAACTGTGACATCCCGATCAGGTCAGAGGTCAGGACCACATGATGATCATTAAACACGTTTAAAACCAGAAGAAACGATTCTGGTTCCTAGCTTCAGACATGAAAGCATGATGTGAACTGGAGTTTTAGAAGAAATAAAAAAAGGATTACCTTAGTGAAGAAAGCAGCATTAATCTGTTTCCTTCTGTCTGAATGTGCTATTGTTCACATCAGCCTTTTCTGCTTTGCTAATATCATCATCATCATCATTATTACTACCCATAATTTAGGCAGAAATCAGCTTTTAAGTGATCAAATTTAATTTGTTGTTTTCTGATTTAAACAGTAGACATTACGCTGCCTCTGGTTCTGTTCCTGCTGGTTCCAGTCTTTCGCTGACTCTAAGAACTATGAATGCCACAATTCCATTTTATTCTGATTTCTGAACAACTTGAAGGTTTTGTGTCTAAAAGTAAAAACTTCCACATGGAAGAGTGAGTGAACTCTTGTCTTCACAGGCCAGGATAGTTTGTTTCAGTGTTTGGAGAGGCTGCATTCACAAACTGTTCAAAAAAAGATGTTTGGGTTTCCAGTTAGGCCAGTCATTCTGATTACTCCGGTCCAGGTCTATAAATAAACAAGTTAAAACATAGCATTGCATGCTGTTTTTTATAGTGTGCAGAAACTTTCAGAAGAAGTTCAGCATCTAATAAATGAAACAAGCTGTTTCTAAGCTGCAGGATGCACCATCACGTGTGTGTCCAAAGCGTGGTCTCCAGTTACGATTCTAGAGGAGTGTAACTATAGCTGTTTTTACAGGACAGTAGCGTTTGCAAAACGGGATTTGCCGCGTAAAGGTTGTTTATAAGATCAGACCGTGGCAGTAATGTGGCGTAATCATGGCAATTTTATAAAAGATTAGGTGATGGCGGCATAAAGGGGGTAGGGGGGGCTGTCTCTGCGCTGCCGCAGATTTCCGTTTATCTTGGACATAACTTGCTTTTTATTGCAAATGAAGCCGTGATCGTTAAGTTTTTTTTAACAAGCAGCTCCTAAAGGTGTCTGTCACCATCAGTCCCTGTGCAGTCTCTGGTGATCTGAGCTTCAGCTCCAACAGAGAGGCTCATGGAGCGCTGCTTTGCTCCAGTTTGGCATCTCAGCTGATTTTGTTCAAAAAGCAAACCTTATTGCCCGTGTTTACTTTCATTTTCAACAAACTTGCCAGCCGGTGCTCAGCAATAACTCCCCACGTCATCATGACATCTGCCTCTGTTGCGCCAGGGTGCATACGACAGACCATTACCGCAAGATTACTACCAAGCGAGGCGGAACGAATGCCGCAAAATTCGTGCAACTCCATGCCGGCATGGCGCGTTAATAGACATACCATTGCGGTAATATTACGCCGATTTGCTGGCATGGTGTGTCTTGTAAAAAGAGCTTATGTCATTCCAGTAGGCTGCAGATCTAGACCAACATATTTTATTTTCAGGTTTAAGGCTTTTTTAGGGTTTTGTGTGTTTTTTTTCACATTACTAATTACAAGCCTATTTTTGAGGAGTTAAAAAAATCACCAGTAAAAAACTTGTAGCGGTTTTCTAATCAAAGAAAAGCCAACCCACATTTTTGTGGCCTGCATGGACATTTAACGCAACGTTATTGGCCCTTGTTTTAAAAAGTTTGGACAGCCTTGACCTAGTGGGTTAAAGTGTCCTTTAAAAGTTCACTATTAACTCATTCACTGCCAGACGTCTCCTGATCGGTAAAGCCCTTCGCTGCCAGCGTTTCTCACCATTTTTACAGTTTTTTTTAAGAGTCACAGAACATTGCGCACTAGGATGTTGTTGACGCCAAAACTACCAAAACAAAGCGGAGACTCACCTCTTACATCAGGAAGAATCTGCGTGTTTCGAGCTTTATCCATTCTTTCATAACTCGTTGTTGAATTGTGATCGTCAGAAGCTTTTCCGGTTCGCGCCTCACTTTTTTTTTACAGCAGCGGCCCAAAACGATCTCCTAACACATGGATTTTCTGCTTCCTGATCACGTGACATGTGACGCATGCGGATGAAGATCGGCTTTAGAGCTGGGAAGTTTGTTCTCATGGTGCGGGGGCTCGTTCCAACCCCACACAGTAAAAAAAAATGCAAATGAAGATTTTAATCGTCAATGGCAGTGAATGAGTTAATGATCAGGATGATACACCAAAGTGCTCAACAGTAAACAAAACCACATTAGAACAGCATTGTGAAGGGACTGCACTAAAACCAAGGGGCAAGCTCGACCGGCCAGAAGTGAAGCCAACCAGAAAGTGATGAAAATTGCAGTTCCACCCTCATCCACTAGGGGCTGAATCCAAAAACAGAGAAAATCCCATGTTAAAAAAAGACAATTTCACAGCAGAAATAAACATGTTTACAGCCTAGTTCAAAAAACCATTTCAGGTTTAATAGATCTAGTTCACATTCATGACAACTCAGGGGGTGAATTTTTTGTAACCCTTCTGTTTATGGGTAATTAAATGCTTGAAAGTATGAATAATTAGATTTGGTTACCAGGCAGCATGAGCGTCAGAGCTAGCATTAGCGGCTAGCTCCGGGGAAGGCCTCAGTTAATCGATGTTCGGCCGGTTTGACTCTCTGAACTTCAGCTGTGTCCTCCGTGTGTTTGTGTTTGGATGTTAATCATGGAATTATTTGGACAAACAAGGCAAGCTGTGGTTACTGACCGCACTAAAGATCATCCAAGCAGTTTCTACTTCATTTTTTTTCAGTAAGTAAAATTATATTTCTTTCCTTTATTTTGCTGGTTGAATGGGGGAAATTCTTGTGCATGTATTATTACGCTGCTTGGTCAGAATGGGTGTCAGTATGATGCGTTGGTAGGGTTGAGCATAGAAAATCGTGGCCAAAGCCCCAAAGCAGCAGCAGCCCCGCTGATCTCTGACAGCTGCGAAAAAGCAGAGTGTGGTTCCACGCGGCTCGGCCGCCTAGCTTCGCCACCTCACCCCAGCCATCCGACCGCTGTAGAGGAGCGGAGCATGGGCTCATGCGTCCCAGGCGTGTGGCTCTGATCACTGTGGTTTGAGGCTGTGCTTGTATTTTAACGGTCAGCGGTTAGGTCCTAGCTCCGTGTTTGCTTTGGGTTAGCTCCTGGTTTGCTCAGTTAGCTCAGGTTCATACAGTATTTTAGCATACAGTGGGTAAAACGTTAGCTAGCTTAGCATTAGCTGTAAAGCAGCAAACATAGAGCCAGCTCGACTTATGTCAAGAGTAGGCAATCCTGGTCCTGGAGTGCCACTATTTAGCATAGTTTAGTCTCTTCCCTGCTCCAACACACCTGATTTAAATCAGTAGCTGACTAACGGGCTTCTATCAGCTCAGTGGCCTAGTGGTAGAGCGTCTGCCCTGGAACTGGGACATTGGGGTTCAAATCCTGGTCAGGTCATAGGGCTGGGCGATATGGCCAAAAATCGATATCACGATATATTGAGGATTTAACCTCGATAACGATAAATGGACGATAACTACAGGTATGCGCAGAAACAAAAGTTGTCCACTAGATGGGGCTGTCACATGTATCACGTTGAGTCACATTTTTACGTGACTCAAGGTGGTACAGCTTCTTAAAGGGACATGAATGTTGCCAACCTACACACATCTTTTCATTTTTTTTATTATCAGTTTTATTTACATGGGAAAAATGATCACGATAAGAGTCAGAAATTTCGATAACAATAAATTTTCGATTTATTGCCCAGCCCTAATGGGGACCCATGTCTCCCTGCTTGACGCTCAGCCTTGAAGGGTTGGACTGGGGGTGGGGGGTTAAACCACCAAATCGTTCCCGAGTGCGGCCGTGTTTGCAGCTCACCTCTCAGGACGGGTAAATCAACCAATCAGTTAGGTGTGCTGGAGCTAAAAGATGCTGGATAGCAGCACTCCAGGACCCCTCCCCATCACACTTCTACACAGACTTGGTCCGGTCCTACAAGAAAGTGTGTACCGGGTGCTCCAGAGGGCCTCTTTTCACCGGATTCTGTCTTCTCTTATATCTGCTTGTCTCTGAACGACGGAGACGCTCCAGCTGCAACGTGAGCAGCATCTCTGCAGCTTTATCAGAAACAAACAACGCTATGAGTTTATGAAGCCAGGAACAGACAGAACGTTCCTGTAGTGACTACACACTCTTAATATGTGACACCCTCCTTACTCTAATTTCACATTTAAGAAGCTGCAACAATATCCGGCTTTGGGATTTTGTTAAAATGTGAGATTCGACTGATTTCCTATATTGTTCTGCTGCTTTCAAGACCCACTGGTGATCAGAAAGTGTGTTTGTATGAATCTGTGTGGACTGTTTCTTCTTCAGCAGAGCTCACGATGGACGTGGCACTTACCAAGGAGGGGGGGGTGGGTGGGGGGGTGGGGGGGTGCATGTATAGTAACCAGGAAGGAGTTGTGTCTGGTCATTAGGGAGTTAGAGAGGGAGAGCAGCGGAGGGAGGGGTAGGATGTGGTGGCTGCAGGGGTCAGAGGGTAATCAGTGGATTGTAGGGTCGAAGCCTCAGAAAGCATGAGGTCACTCAGCCTCTTCGTGCGGGAATGAAGGCTGGCAGCTCACAGCTCAGGCTGACTGTTTATGTGTCTGTCTACACCCGAGACAATAAAAGACACCAAAATTACAAGACAGTCTGAAAGGGATTTCTGTTTTATTTTGTGTAAATTTAGTTTTCATTCATTTTTGTTTTTTATGATTTTTTTTCTTTTGTGTTTTTACACCAAAGTTTAAGATCATTTTTCCAGTCTGAACTTTCTTTTTTGCTCTATCTTTGCTTAGTGAGAGACACGGGTCTGTGGTTACCAGGTTGACCTAATGAGCCACTGACAGCAGCTTTAACATTTCTCTTCATACGCAAACGCAGGCAGATTATTGCTAAATTGATCTTGGAATTACAGACAGTAGCTGTAACTCTTAAACGTAGGAGTTTTTCTTTGTCATCGGCAGCTTGTTCTGGCCTTTTCTAACCGTGTTGGTGTTGTTGTGACTCAGCGATCTCTCGTCGTGTGTTGCAGCCATGATTTTCTGTAATCCCATAATCATCCCTCGCGTCTCTGGCTGACATCTCTAATTTGTGGTGAAACCTGTACACTCAGATACTGCAACGCAAACTGCTGCGCTGGACGTCTGCTTCTAACCACACTCCTAAAACCTCTTCCCTACGGACAACAATCATTCTGATCTCCAGAAACAAACCAGAGAGACTAGTTTCTAGTTCTCTACTTTTTAATATTTACTGTGTATTCATCTGCCCTTTCCTTGTTCCCATCATTAACCTTCCCGGTGGAGTTAACATTCAGATGTGATTGTGATTTTATTCATCCAACAGAAGAAAGGAAAGGAGAGAATTCCCTGACATCAAAGTTCTGTCTGCAGAAAAGTGACTTTTCATATGAGCAGATAGACGTGCACACAGACAGCAGAGGCTTTGGGTTTGTTTTGCTAATTATTTTCAGATTTTCACCCGAGGCGGGGCGCTTTTACCTCGAGGAGTGTCCGGTGAGTCACCATCGCGTGTCACGTCTCAGCACCAGTGTGAGCAATCACATCGGTGGCAGCAGCAGAGTGTGTTGGTGACGAATTAACCAGGTTTTACAAACATCAGTTTAGCTGAAAAGAGAGGCCGTGGTCGGCATGTGGACATGATGTTAGAGTCTTTACTGGACTTCAAAATAGTGATTTCATGTTTTTGGGAATTTGAAATGAACTAAACCTGCTGCCAACGCACCGTCACAATGACTGACACAATGATGGAATTAAAACGTGTATATCTTATATTCTTCAATGTTACGTTGACTTTCATCTGTGAAATAAGATGCTGAAACCTGTTTTTGTTTGGGATGTTATTGTTGGAAACTTCTATCCAAACCCTCCAGTTGGTTTTGTGAATAAAATCAAAAGGTAAGCGTCACACGGAGCAGAAAACCAATCAGTCTCAGCCGCGCCGCCTGAGTTCCTGTAACCTTACGAGAAAGGACAGAGCCCGGTTTAGATGAAATGGTGGTGTTTCTTTCACCAGTCGGCCATGTTTATGAGTCAGTGATCCATGCAGGCAGGAGCAGAGCATTATTCTGAGATTCAAGTGGACTCGGAATTACTTCCACACCATTTGACTTAGGGTGCTGGAGAGCAGAGCGGCCCAGGAAATAGATCAATCCCAGGCCTGGGTAGGTTTGATTCTGTCTCCGTATTCATGAAGATTTAGGTGCTTTCATCACATACCTCACATTTACTTTTCATGTATTTATGATTCTCTACTTCCTCTGCTGCATTTGAAGGTTATAACTTTCATAAATCAGATTTACCACTGAGTGTAAATTAATGTTAGTTAGTAGGTCAAAGTCTGAGTTGAATGCACATTTTGGAATTGATGTTGGGTGTGTTGTATCATGTTTGGGGACCAAACAGACGCCATGCTGTCCAAAAGGGGGAGTCTCGGAAGCTTCTATTCCGGGTTTTCCAATAATAGTCAGCCTTAACAATTACAAGTATCGTCTGGCTTTTAGTATCGCAATGTATTGTATCTCCTCCCCTGCATTGTGAGATATATCATATTGCCAGACTGTTGCAGTACACACCCCAGCACGACAGTATGACCTTTGACCCTCCTGGTTCTTGTCTGGTTTGTGCATACATATGAGGATTGTCTGATTCATGTCAAACTGGGTTTCCCTTATATAGGCGTAGCCGTGGCGGCTCGCCACAGCTCAAATCCCACCGCCACGCCTACAAGATCCCAAGTTTTTTTTTTTTTGCGCTGTTTCCCGAAGAAGCAGCGGGAACTACTATGTTGTCGCTTGTGATCACAGCCGGTGGGCAGCAAGGAGGAGCAGGCAGGGCAAGGTGAAGTTACAGCATAAGTTACTGAGTTTAAAATTAGAAAGGTAGCAGTGGATATAATGCTTTTTGGTTTACATGTTTCAATAGCATTAAGATAAATGAGTGTTGACGATCTTGACAGGGTTTCCTCCAGTGCTTATTAGGCCAGGTTCTCCTCCCCCCACCAGGCTAAGCATCACTTATTCATGTAAAATTTATTTTTTTTTTCATGTCTGACTTTAACCGCATCTAATACTGTATTACGGCGTGAGCGCAACAGCGACAAATTAAGATTGATGTGTGAGCAGCATGAGAGGTTGGGTGTTTTCATCTGAACCCTTAAAACCTCTGGCAGGCTACGCTGCACTATTGATGTGTTAGCGCGCGGCGCTAACAACTTAGCGACGTGACATGTCTCGGAGAAAGCGTAAAAACACGTTGGACGCTTCTTCTGAAGCGGGAAAATAACACTTCTTCTTAAGCAGAGCACGACGTCGCCTCGGCTCGTTCACGGCCGAGCCCGACTGAGCTTGATAACATTGACCCAGCACAGCCACCCCGTGACTGCCTGATAGAAAATCAGCGGGTTTCATCAGACTTGTAAAGTTTCTTGTTTTTGCTGGGGACCCCCTGTATTTTACCGCTCCCTCCTGCAGTCTTCCCCTATTAAAATTTAAAATGATTCTGTAAACTCCGTGTATCAATAGAAAAAATCTCTGCCTCTGCCAGCTGCAGTAAATGTAGTTTCCAAATAATAAATAAGAGGTGCATTCATCTGTGTATCTCCTTTGATCCACATTAGTGATATTCTCAGCACCAGAACAGTGAAGCAAAGACACAGATTCCTGAGTTTGTTAGTAATTTTATTTATTAGGTGCATCTAACCTGTTCTATTTTTCTCTGAAATGAGATCAAATCAGTGGTTCTATGGGTTGTCTCCACTCTGCACTAGAAAATGTTACTTTGTTTAGAGACGTGTCTGGGTCACTCCTGTTTTCGGTTCTTTAAACAACTCTGGGATTTTTTTGCCTCCTGATGTCGAATTACAAATGTCGGCACTGCAGGGTTACCTAACCCTAACCCTGTCTGCTCAGCGCTCAGACAGGAAACTGTATTGTTTTTGCTGTGCTATTTAAAAACACCCAAAACCCTTTTTCAGCTGCAGGTTTTAATACTGTTTTACACATGCCATTCAAAGGAAAGGCCGATAACTTTAACATACAGTAAACCTGCCTTTAAAGGACTGAAACACAATTTTCACCTACATGAGCTCATGTCAGAAGACATTTGCTTGTGATTTGTACAGATTTCACTGATGAATTACTACTGCAACTGTTTCTAACATCCTCCCACATGTCTGTTTATTGGTGTTTGAGAATCGTTATCAGCCTTTGGAACAGATGCTTTGATGATTTTATCAAAAAGATGAAAGACTACTTAATTATTGTTTTCTAAAGCCGCCATGTTGGATGAGAGTGATAGGTGAGAGGAATGTTTTGTGGAGCAATCACTGACTTTGGGGAAGAGCTTGGTGAAAGTGACTGAAAGCAAAGCTGCTGCTGGTAAATAATGGGGTGAATCTAAAGGAGGTGCAGCCTTAGAATAAAGAGGAGTTTATAGGACTATCATTTTCATTTGGACTTGAACAGAATGACCTTATTCAGCTGTTTTCTCTAGTGATGATATGCTATTTAGGTTAGTGGCACTTATCTTAAATTGCTTGTGCTCAAAAACTTGATCGTTTTTATGAATTGAACCTAAAGGTGACAGAACTGAACATTTCTACCTGTATTTGTCAAGGGCACCCGGGGCCCGCGTTTAAAGTTTTGAAGCTTTTCATTTGGGATCTCTTTATGTTCCACAGGCAGTAGTCAGGACTCGTGTTCTCCAGCTTGTAATGAATTTTTGCCCTTGTTGCGTATTGATGTCTGCTTGGCTTAAACTCTCCCCTTAAGCTCTGTCCTCCCCCCGTTGGCTGCTACAACAGCTCTCTGTAAACCACCCACTCACCACTTAGAAGCCCCAATACACCCAAGCTCAGCATTGTATCTCCTCCATGTGTCAAGACTTCAAACACATCTCGTCATCCTCCCTCCTACTCGTTGCTGCAGTCAACCTTGAAGCGGTGTTGCAGCGATGTCTGCATATGTGTGAGTGTGAAAACATCTGTAAGTGCGTGGCCCGGCTGTCAGGCCGAGGCAATGCTTGAAATCCCCATGTGCTGACACCCAGTGCTGAGAGGCTGTCAGCAGCTCTCAAACACAGGCAGCAGAGGAAGTCACTCCTGTTATGAGCTGCCAGTGTTTAGAGATAAGAGCGTGTGCCGATATCTGGATGCCTACAGATTAATAAAGGCACCCTCACAAACATCTGAATGTTCTTTTAAAATGAGACATTTTCTTATGTTCTTTTTAATGTGACTATTTAGAGCAGTCAGTAGTATATGTCCTACAGTAGACAGCAGTGAAAAGGAATTCAGTGTTTCAGTGTCTTGACATTATGTGGATTTGACATCACAGTTATTTTAGTTGAAATATTAATACTTCCTGCCTGACTTGACCCCCTGGGTGCACCAGAAGTGCTACCTGTCTTTGCTGTTGATGTTTATACACATAGATAACCAGAGTGCCATGTAAATAATTACATAATGTAATTTTATAAATGTTCCGTTCATCCATCCACTTTCAGCCGCTTATCCGGAGTCGGGTCGTGGGGGCAGCAGCCGAAGCCGAGAGTCCCAGACTTCCCTCTTCCCAGCTACTTGGGCCAGCTCCTCCAGGGGAATCCCAAGGGGTTACCTGCCAGCCGAGAGTCTTAGTCCCTCCAGCATGTCCTGGGTCTTCCCTTGGGTCTCCTCCCAATTGGACGTGCCCAGAAAACCTTACTAGGGAGGCGTCCAGGAGGCATCCTGACCAGATGCCCGAGTCAACTCAATTGGCTCCTCTTGATGTGGAGGAGCAGCCGGTCTACTCCGATCCCCTCTCGGATGACCGAGCTTCTCACCCTATCTCTAAAGGAGAGTCCAGCCACCCTGCGGAGAAAACTCATTTCAGCCGCTTGTATCTGCGATCTCGTTCTTTCGGTCACTACCCAAAGCTCAAGACCATAGGTGAGGGTAGGAACGTAGATCGACCGGTAAATAGAGAGCTTCGCCTTCTGACTCAGCTCTCTCTTCACCATGACAGACCGGTACAACGCCCGCATCACTGCAGATGCAGCACCAATCCGCCTATCGATCTCACACTCCAGTTTTCCCTCACTCATGAACAAGACCCCGAGATACTTAAACTCCTCCACTTGGGGCAGGACCTCATCCCTGACCCGGAGAAGGCATTCTACCCTTTTCTGAATCAAGACCATGGTCTCAGATTTAGAGGAGCTTATTCTCATCCCTGCTTCTTCACACTCGGCTGTGAACCGCTCCAGCGAAAGTGAAGATCACATTCTGATGAAGCCAACAGGACCACATCATCTGCAAAGAGCAGAGACCTGATCCTCAGGTCACCAAAACGGATGCCCTCCACACCTTGGCTGCACCTAGAAATCCTGTCCATAAAGGTTATGAACAGAATCGGTGACAAAGGTCAGCCTTAGCGGAGTCCAGCTCTCACTGGGAACGAGCCCGACTTACTGCCGGCAATGCAGACCAAGCTGTGACACCGGTCATACTGGGACCTAACAGCCCGTATCAGAGGGCCTGGTACCCCATACTCTCGGAGTACCCCCCACAGGGCCCCCCAAGGGACGCGGTCAGTCGCCTTCTCCAAATCCACAAAACACATGTAGACTGGCTGGTCAAATTCCCATGCACCCTCCAGGATCCCCCTAAGGGTATAGAGCTGGTCCAGTGTTACACGGCCAGGATGGACACCACATTGCTCTTTCTGAATCTGAGGTTCAGCAATCCGATGGACCCTCCTCTCCAGAACCCCTGAATAGACCTTACCAGGAAGACTCAGGAGTGTGATCCCCCTGTAGTTGGAACACACCCTGCGGTCCCCCTTCTTAAATAAGGGGACCACCACCCCGGTCTGCCAGTCCAGTGGGACTGCCCCCGATGTCCACGCGATATTGCAGAGCCGTGTCAGCCAACGCAGCCGCACAACATCCAGAGCCTTAAGGAACTCTGGGCGGATCTCATCCACCCCTGGAGCCTTGCCACAGAGGAGCTTTTTAACCACGTGAGTGACCTCAGCACCAGAGATTTGAGAGGCCAACCCAAAGTCCCCAGACTCTGCTTCCTCACTGGAAGATGTGTCGGTGGGATTGAGGAGGTCTTCGAAGTATTCTGCCCACCGATCAGCAATGTCCTGAGTAGTCAGCAGCACACCGTCCCCACTATACAGTAGATAGTGTTGGTAGCACACTGCTTCCCCCCCCCCCCCCCCCCGAGGTGCCGGATGGTAGACCAGAATCTCCTCGAAGCCGTACAGAAGTCTTGCTCCATGGTCTCTCCGAACTCCTCCCATGCCCGGGTTTTTGCCTTGGCGACCACCTGAGCCGCGTTACACTTGGACTGCCAGTACCCGTCAGCTGCCTCTAGAGTCCCACAGGCCAAAAAGACCTGATAGGACTCTTTCTTCAGCTTGACAGTATCCCTAACCGCTGGTGTCCACCAGCGGGTTCGGGGGTTGCCACCACGACAGGCACCAACGGAACATTTTGGAAGTTCTGTCGGAGGTGGGAATTGAAGCTCCTTCTGACAGGAGACTCTGCCAGATGTTCCCAGCAGACCCTCGTGATACGTTTGGGCCTGCCTGGTCTGACTGGCATCCTCCCCCACCATCTGAGCCAACTCACCACCGGTCAGTGGTCAGTTGACAGCTTTGCCGCTCTCTTCACCCGAGTGTGCAAGACATGCGGCCGCAGGTCAGATGAAACAACAGCAAAGTCGATCATCGAGCTACGGCCTAAGGTATCCTGGTGCCAAGCACACATATGGACACCTTTATCTCTGACCATGGTGTTCATTATGGACAATCCATGACTGGTACAGAAGTCCAATAACAAAACACCTCTCGAATTCAGATCAGGGGGCCGTTCCTCCCAACCACACCTCTCCAGGTCTCATTGTCATTGCCCACGTGAGCATTAAAGTCCCCCAGCAGAACGAGGGAATCACTGGAAGGAGCGCTTTCCAGCACCCCCCCCCCCCAAGGTCTCCAAAAGGGTGGGTAGTCTGAACTGTAGTTTGGTGCATAAGCACAGACCACAGTCAGAACCCGTCCCCCCACACGTAGGCGGAGGGAGGCTACCCTCTCATTCACTGGGGTAAACCCCAACGTACAGGCACCAAGATGGGGGGCAACTAGTATGCCCACCCCTGCTCGGCGCCTCTCAGTGGGAGCAACTCCAGATTGGTAGAAAGCCCAACCCCTCTCAAGGAAACTGGTTCCAGAGCCATGTGTTGAGGTGAGTCCGACTATATCTAGTCGGAACCTCTCAACCTCACACACCAACTCAGGCTCCTTCCCCACCAGAGAGGTGACATTCCATGTGCCAAGAGCCAGCTTCTGGAGCCGAGGATCAGACCGCCAAGGGCCCCGCCCTCGACTACCACCCGTTGCACACTGCACCCGACCCCTTTGGCCCCTCCCGTGAGTGGTGAACCCATGGGAAGGGGGACCCACGTTTCCTCTGCGGGCTGTGCCCGGCCGGGCTCCATGAGTGAAAGCCCAGCCACCAGGCACTCGCCAACGTGCCCCTTCTCCAGGCCTGGCTCCAGAGGGGGGCCCCGCTGACCCACGTCCGGGCGAGGGAACACGGTTTCCATTTATATAATTCATCATAAGAGGTCTTCGAGCTGCTCTTTGTCTGATCCCTCACCTAGGACCTGTTTGCCATGGACGACCCTACCAGAGGCAGAAAGCCTCAGACAACTTAGCTCCTAGGATCATTCAGACACTCAAACCCCTCCACCACTTTAAGGTAGCAGTTGGGGTTAAATAATTTGTTGCCAGCTAAAAGATAACCACCCATGCAGTAATTATCCAATAGGTGGCTCGTACCTGTTTGCTTAGTTAAATCTGGGTGGTGACGTTTTTGGGCAAGGCAGTATATATTAGGGTTGTCACGGTGTGAAAATTTTACCTCACGGTTATTGTGACCAAAATTATCACAATGCTCATTATTATCATGGTATTTTTTAAACATTTTACATACTAAGTAAACCCTCTATATCAGGAAAATATTATCCCCAGTTTGTGTCTAAATTTAGCATAAAGTTTGTTATTTTGCAATTATGTGGTTTATTTGTTTACATTTTTCCCATTTAGTCTTTAAAATATCAAAATTTTCCCATAACTTCTTGTTTTTTTGTTTGTCATCATTTAAAAAATATGAGATCAGATGACACTCAGTGCTCAAGTAACCTTCTCATCAAACACTTTTTTATCGTTACTTGAGTAATTTCTTGGACAGCTTTGCTACCTTTACTTGAGTAAAAAGTGTTGAAGTAGTGCTGCTCTTACTTTTGTACAATTGTTGGCTAATCTATATCTCCCACTCCTGTTTATTATTTCATGATAGCTATGTGTTGTTGGTCGTTTCAAGGGTATTACATGTACTAATTATAGCACCAGAAACATGTTCTACTTTAAGACAACTATATAAACCCTCTATTACAAGAAAACAATGTCCTTGGTTTGTGTCCTTCTAGTGAGATTTGGGAAAATGTAGTAATTGTTATTAAATTCATAATAATTCGGCGAGAGTCAATCTATTGCATTGACAACCTTACTTGCCTTCTGAGAGCCCCATAATGTGTGCCATCATTTCAATATGGGGGTGTCAGCGACATGGTTTATATACTGGCAGTGGGCGCTGCGGCTGCACTATAGGGCGATTCTGGTTCTCCCTCTACCCAAAATCCTCACATAATGCCTTTTAGCTAAATGCTAACATTAACTTAACTCGCATTGACTGTAGAGTTATAGGTGATGGTCACGCAGATGTGTCATGAGATTCGAGCTTTGCTGTCTTTCACAGACACCTTTTTCCTGCAAGTTCTGCAAACAGGACAGCCGTCTTCTATCAACTGTACCTCCGCATTCTGCAAATATCCAAAATATGTCAATACTTCCAACTTCCTGAGACATGCTGTCTCCTCCTTCAGCCATCATTTCAGCTCCCACTTCAGGAAAATTTTGGTTGTAAACTGCAAAGTGTGCATGTGCGGCAACTTCAGCAAATGAGGCGATGGCTGGTAAGGGTCACCACGCCTACACTGCGGCCACAGTAATCCACCGAGATAATATATAAAAAAACAAAACAAAATGGTTATTATTATTGTGAACATTTTTACCAGGGGTTTACCACCACACTGGTTACCGTGACATCCCTAGTATAAATGTACTTGTTCTGGGGCTTCATTTATCAAGCTTGCTTACGCACAAAATGGGGTTGGAAAACTGCGTAAGCAACTTTGGGATGTATGAAAGAAAACTTAGCGGAAAAATGTGTGCAACTTTAAGTTGACTAAGGACCTGGCTTATGCACATTTTGGACATGGAGAGCACCTGCAGTGCTGCTGCTGAGAAGGATAAAATTATGAAATCCCGCAGCATTATCACTTGTACTGCTTCGTTTTCACACAGAACAAGACCCCCCATGCACATGCGCACACACTCACTCACACACACGCGTGCGCACACACACACACAGCCTGAAGCGCAGAATACGGAATGCAGAATATCTGTAGGGGGACAGATTGAGACAGAATGTCATGCGTCTGTGACAGTCCTGTCACTGTGACCCGACTGATCATGTGCCCTGGCTACTTGGACAAGGGAGATCTCCATTTGGGTGCCTGGTTGGCGCGTGCGACTTTCACCTGGTTGTCTGGGGATTGAATGCTGATTGGACTATTTTTTTATATCCGCCACAGATCTCTCTGAAGAATTCACAACATTGATGGCTTCAGCAACGCTCTGTGGGTGCCTGGTTGGCGAGCGTGACTTTCACCCGGGAGTCTGGGGATTGAATCCTGATTGGACCATTTTTTTTTATATCCGCCACAGGTCTCTCTGTAGAATTCATAACATTGACGGCTTCAGCAACGCTGTGCAACTCTGTGGATTTTCGATTATTTGTTTTGCAAAAGCACTTCCTTTCATTTCTCCACCTCACCCACAAGTACCTGAATTTCTGTTTCTGTGAAATAAAGCTTAGGTTAATTGGTCTGTCTAAATTGTCCTTAGGTGTGAGTGTGTGTGTGCATGATTGTTTGTCCTGTGTGTCTCTGTGTTGCCCTGCGATGGACGGGGCTCTCTGTCCAGGGTGTACCCCGCCTGATTGCCCATTTACCGCTGGAGATAGGCACCAGTGCCCCCGCGACCCTACATGGACAAAGCGGGTCCAGACAATGGATGGATGGATGGATGGATGGATGCATGGAGGGAGGGAGGGAGGGAGGGAGGAAGGAAGGAAGGAAGGAAGGAAGGAAGGAAGGAAGGAAGGAAGTGGTACAGAGTGAAAAAACAGGCCTGGACTCTGTATGGCCTCCAGAAAAGCAACTTGAGCTTCCGCTGACATCCTGTACTATACCCCTTCCGGGGAGCCCAACAGGAAGGGGAGGAGTCATTGGGTGTTTGGGTTATTTCTGTGTCTGGTTCAATGACTTTCTTTTTTTATATCTCGCTATCTACTTTTTTGCCTTGTTCTATTTCTATATTTCTATGTAACCATCTCTTATTATGCACCTTCCTTCCTTCTTTTTATGCTGCCTCCTTCCTTCCTTCCTTCCTTCCTTTTTTGTTGTTTTTTTTCGCTCTCCCTGTCTCCACCTCTTTTTTTCCCCTTATCTGACTAACTTTTTTCAGTTCTTTCTCCATCTATCTTTTTCTCTATCCATCTACCCTCTCCTGTCTTTCTTTCTTCCCTTATTCCTCTCCATATTTCTTCTTTTCCTCTGTCCACTGCTCTCCGTCTGGTAAAATTTCCTAACCTGTAAACATTTAGCTAACATTTACCTTTCACTTCCAGGAAGTTGCATCAGACGAATGGCCTTTAGCTAAAGTTGTTGAAGTGACAAATGAGCATCAGAGTGCATCTTCATTTTTGAGGACCAGATCCACACAAACCCCCTGAGTCAGCCCTCATTTACAGATGATTGGTTTGTGATGGTGGCCAAGAAGCTCCTCCACGTTTGATTTAAATGTTTTATCTCCTTCACATGGGTGGTTGTTAAAGACTCTCAGGTCCAGAGCTGATGCTCCTGTCCCTGATCCTTGAAGCCTAATCGATACAGCACTGTGTTAGATTGGAAACTCGAGGCCATGCCTACAAGAATCTATTGATTGCTCCCTATTTTCCATTGCTCCCTCTTTCTTTTTTCTGCTCCAGCTCTTCCGTTTAGGCCGAGATCAAAGGTTTTATCCTTGAGGTGTACAGTTCCAAGCTGAGCCACAGTGTGAAGCTCGAAGAAGAGGACTCAGCCTGTTAGGGATTCGTGTTTTCACCGATCTTTTCTCTAACAGTTACCTGTTCAGACTGGGCACAGAGATATGTAGTAGAGGTTGTTCAGTTGGCCTGCTTCTTTAAGAATAAAGTAATGCTCTTTTCAGTCACAAATTTTAGCATGATTACACGCTGACTTGGTAATGTCTCATTTACTACTCTTCAAACAAACACACACTGGGAAGACTGCAGTGGGGCTCATCAAAATAAGAGCATCACACAGAAAGTGTCACTCTGCAGGGCAGACTAGACTTTGTTCACTTTACCAAAGCTTTCCTCCACAAATAGTGGTTTATTCTGATTAACTAACATCTTACATATATAATGTTTTTATCTACAATTTTTATCCCTAATGTCCACAGCTCCTCTAATAAAAGGTAATAAAAGCTTATATGTGTGCGTGTGTGTGTGTGTGTGTGTGTATGTGTGTGTGTGTGCGTGTGTGTCTGTCTGTGTGTGTGTGCGTGTCTGCGTGTGTGTCTGTGTGTGTGTGTGTGTGTGTATTAATAACTGTCTAGAAAACATTTATTAATGTCAGGAAAAAAAAGTTCTTTCTAAATGTTTCATAGTCAGTAATCGTGACGTGTTTAACAGTTTACAATAAGTCTCCCTCTGACTGGTGTGGCTATATATAATGCAGTGATAAAGATATTATTTGTTTTTGTTTAGTTTATTTTATTCAATCAATCAAGGAAAAGTTACATTAAAACAATTCATGTTCACAAATAATCATAAATGAAAAGGAGCAGAAAGAAGCAAAAACTTATAATTAGGGCTGGGACTTGATTAAAATTTTTAATCTAATTAATTACAGGCTTTGTAATTAATTAATCTAAATTAATCACATTTTAATCGTTCAGGAAAATGTGCTCTTAAAGTAAAACTTTTAATTAAAATTATGAGACAGAGAATCAAACATTAGACATGGTTATTACTGTAAACTAAAGCTTTTAATAAAAAAAAATGCATTTTAATTATTCAAATGTCACTGTGTGATATGAAACAAAACCCAAATCAACTAAAATTTATAATTACAAATAGAAAACACCTGCAAAGGGTTCCTGAGCCTTTAAATAGTCTCTCTGTCTAGTTGAATGACTGAAATAAATTTGACTTTGCACCAGATTCTAATTTTTCCAGTTTCACTTGTTTGTATAATTAGGAGTTTTTATTAGCATTTCTACTCATAACGTAGCAAAAACACACACATAAATAATAATCCTTCAAAATAACAGTAGAGCAGGCACAAATATGATCTAGGACTTAATTGTACTAACTTTTAACACCAGACCAGGCATGGCATATTCTGAGAATGATCAGGAACACTAACTGGTTCCAGTTGGATGACTGGAGGATGATGGGAAGATAAAAGATCATGGCGAGGAAATAATGATCTGACGAACAGGTGAGCAGACCTTCCTTACATGGGAAGTCCTGATGTCACGTTAAGAAGGGGATGCTGCAGACCCGCAGATTCACGCCTGCAGCAGCAAATCTGGTGTGATCTCCAGCCTGATCACAACTTCCTTGTTCCTCGCTGCCCCTGATACACTTAAGCATCCGCCTCTTAGCTGATGACAGCTTCAACACACCTCGCTGCTTAATGATAGTAATGCATGTGATGTTTAGACAGCGACTCGTCTCAGAAACATATAACTCCCCGACAGAATTGTTTAGAAAATCATCAGAAAAGTTTCAGAGTGTTTCTGTTTTAACTTAAACTTCTGTTTTCAACTTTAAGACACTTTGTTTGTGATTGTTTACAGAGTAGTGAGAACACGGAGCGTTCTCCCAGCGGCAGCCAGGTGCCTCTTGTTTGTCTGACTACTTTCATAAACTACTGTTAGGGCACATAATTATTCTGTCTGGTGCTTTCAGTGCTGCACAGATGCTACGTAAATGTTAAAAATATAGCTTACCGCTACTTTTGTAACGTTTCCGGTGCCACCGGGCAGCCGCAGCAGAGTCGATCCCTGAAAAATGTCCGCGACACGGACTCCGTTGTTGTCTGGAAGTTTGTTTTTTCCAAGTTAAGAAAAGAGGCGGACGTGTTTCCTAAATCCTGCATCAGTCCAAGAAAGGCAACTTCTTTCAGTTTTTATTTCGTTTTAGTAGCCATTAGCACTGTGCATTGTTGTGTGCGTCAGTGATATTCAGTCTACGAGGAAATCGTGCAATGACAAAGGTTCCGCCGTGCTTGAAATGCAAGCTGCGATTAAATGCGTTAATTTTTTTTACACGTTATTTTTTTTCTAATTAATTAATCGTAATTAACGCGTTAAAGTCCCGGCCCTACTTATAATATCTGCCCCCTTTTCACATCAAGACATTAGCTGTTCAACTCAAAGCCTGTCGTTCACCTACCCCCCATCCCCAACACAAGTCTATCAGCCTACTTAAGGCCTTATTATTTCATCATGAGACATTTGACACTTTTTGTAAATACAGAAAAGGATTTAGATTGTTTTATTTCACTGTCGAGACTATTCCACAAATAGGCATCTTTAACTGAGATACATCTTTTCCATTATTGCTGTTCGGAATCTTGGTTTTTAAAAAAATATCAGTTCCTTTTAGATTATAATTACTTTCTCTTTTTACAAATTTCTTTTGAATATGTATTGGTAGAACTCCTTTATGTGCTTTGTACATAAGTTTTAATAAGTGATATTCTACTAGTTTGTCAAATTTCATTAGGTCTAGTTGTGAAAATATCGGATCCGTATGATACCTGTATCCACTTCCACTAATAACTCACTGCTCTTTTCTGTAAAAGAAAAATGTAATGTGTATATGTTTTGCAGGTACGTCCCCATTCTTCGATACAATATGTCAGATATGGAAGAACTAACGCTTCTTTCCGGAGTATTTCTCTTATCTGATGGCACCGTCTAGTGGCTGACAAGCATATCACACAAAAAGTCTATTCCTCTGTTTAAGCTCGTGACTTAACGTTTCTGTTTATAAATGTGCTTCTTAGCCGACAAACGGAGCTAAAACACATTGTTTTACGAGTATTATTCTCATGTCATGTTGTGTTTTTATATATTTGCATTTTAGAGACTTACTTGTCCGTGGAACGTTAATCAACTCTGCATCAGCTGAGGTATTCCTTAAATTTGAAGCCAATAAGCGGTATTCTAACGCTATTGGTTAGTTCTGGTCGGTGCTCAGTTCCCTATTGAATGGAGCTCTGCGGGGCAGTCGGCGTGCTTAGCAAAAATTTTTTTAAAAAGAGCTATTGCTTACATTTTATCACAGTACATGATGAGATAATCACTTTTACGGATTACTGAAAAATCATACATTATTTCTCAAAGTAGGAAACTCTGGAATGCAGCTTTAACGAGTTATACAGAATATACAAAGCTTTAATGTTCAACAGTTCCTTCATCTTATTTAGGACTGCAATAATTCGAGATATTTAAATTTTAATAGCATTTTTGTGAGACTTCCACGATAAATGTTCGTCAATAATAACACCTAAAAACTTAACTTCTGTTACTCTTTCTATCTCAATTCCTTCAACATTTAATAATACATCAGCACTTTTTTTACTACTACAAAAAATCATAAACTTAGTTTTATCTATGTTTAAAGAAAGCCTATTGATATCAAACCATATTTTAATTTTTGTAAATTAATTTTCAACTACATTTAAAACATCTTTTATATTTTCTCCTGAACAAAATAAGGTAATGTCATCTGAAATTTTTTTGCACTTGAATAATTTAGAAACCATAGCAATATTGTTAACGTACAATCATAAGCTAATAAATGATATTTGACTTATAGTTGGCAAGAAACTGCTCAGTTTTGTCCCATTCTTGCTCTTAATTGTTGTGAAGCACCTTGGGGGGTTGTGGAATCCTAGAAGACGCTATTCAAGCACCGGCCATTTAATAAATCCATAATAAACACTTGTTAATGGTTTACAAAGTGTTACAGATCAATTATTCTCATAACATATCTCTGAACTGTTAGCCATTATAAGGGAAGCCTTATTGTGAGGTGATATTTTAAGGCCTAAAACATCTTGGAGTTCACATAAACATCATCATGTAGCAGAAGTTTTATGTTTATTAGTGTTTAGACCCGAAACTTACAGGTCAAAGTTTAAAAGGTGATTTGTTTTGGCTCAGAACAAAAATCAAAGCTTATTTACTTGAATTACACAGCTTGAATGTTTAGTCAGTCATCGTTTTTTTCGATGTTTCAGAAGGAACTTTATTTTCTCCAAAATCCTTCGGGGGAGGTCAAAGTACACCTTTATATTAAATCAACTTCTGTCCAGACCTTTTAGAAACATAGCTCCCTGCATGGTTTGATGACGGCTGACCACTTAATGCCCTGTGCTGTTTTTGAACTGACAGATCCAGCTGTGGGCCACTGGCAGATCCATTTTAACAGCAACTGGTTGCCAGTCCAATTGCAGGCTGTCGCACCATGAGCCAAGAAAATAATTTACCAGAAGGTGACCAGATCTGAGTCCCTCTGAGAGGCCTTTGATTGGATGTGAAGTGGAGGGGTGATTCATCATAGTTAATAAACGTGGCTGACAGCTGGAATCAGCAGGAGGGAGCGTGTGCCAGGTCCACCGCCCGCCACGGCTTTGTACGGCGTGCAAATATGGACAATTAGCTTTTCACATACTGCTCAAGACACCTACACAGACACTTACAGAGAAATTATGCATTCATGCAGTCAAGCAAGACTTATAGAAGGTGGAAAAATGTACTGAACGCCTGCAAGAAATGTTCTTTTCTTTTTATTTTAGTGCTTTTCTTTATGATGTCGATCATCTCACACACAGACAGTCCCTGCGGACGTCTCGGGTCACACATCAACCCAAAGCTAAGCACTCTACACATTTTTATCTTTATCTCTTACAGTTAGTCTGAACATAGACTTCCAAAACTTTAAAATATTTTTACCCAGAAGGAGACCAGGCGTCATTCCTTCTCAAAGTTAATCCCCTGCTATATTTGTGCTCTTGCACAGGAAGTATCCTAAACATCGTGAGACAATATAATTAAGCCCTAATCATTTACTAATGCTTATTAAGTCATAAACTACAGCTGTGACTGACTGAAGTACTTTTATTGTTTAAAACAAAACAGGAACGAATACTTCTGCAACAACAGAACAGTAAATTATAAAAAGCCTTACCATCCCAAACGAGAGGGAATCCTAATCCATATCGGATTTTGTGCCCTTTCTTAGTTTGATTCTCTCGTCTTTATTTATTACCAACCTGAGATGTAACATCCATCAGGTCTGTTATTTAGCCACCTGCTTCTTCCAACTACCCACTTCCTGATGCTGTTAGATTGTCAATCCAATCCAAATGAAACTTTTTCTCCCAGTGGATCCTATTTAAAGTCAGAGCTTTGCAGTTGAATAAGTGTTAAAACACCCCTACAGCATAATCGTACCTGTAACTTTGTTCATCTTTGTCCCATGTCCATCAGAAATGAAGGCAGGAACGTTTTTATACATAACATAAACACTCGGATATGTTACAGATTTATTTCAATAAGCTTCTGAAATATCCTGCAGCTGCCTCCTCCAGATGTTTTGCTGCACGTCCTGAAAAATATTCCCCGGTGTAAAAATCGTCCAGTACGATTCAGCCAGACAACAGTCTGCTCAGTCATGAACTTGCATTGTTATGATAAAAGCTGAGCATCTTAATTCATGAACACACTGCCAGTACTAAAAAACAAGGTTTACAGGGAAATAAAATGGGACTGTACCGCATTCTCCCTCTCAGGGGCCTTTTCTTGTAAAACCCAAATTATATTTGAACAACAGCATGTTTATGATTGTTTGAACATGGTAACAAAGTCCTTCAGTCCCATTATGTTTCACTCAGCTGGCAGAAGAACCCAGAATGTGACTGTTGGCAGGTGCTCCAACACGCAGACTGGTGTTAATCTGCTGCTTTAATCTGTCAGCTGCTCACGGCCGACTGTCAGGATTAACTCACTTGTGCCCTAATAGAATTTTCATTTGACTAAAGCAAATCAAGCTATATGCTGTATTGTGTTGTTTCTTCACTGAAGTGTTTTGTAAAGTCGTGAAAGGTTTCTGAGATTGTGGTAAATTATTTGTTCAAAATGAAACATCAGCTAGTTAAGAGGCAGAGGGACCCACATCGCTCCTCTCTTTTCTTCTGGGGGTGAATTAGGACCTTCATGGTAGCAAAACATAAGTTGAGATGTTAATGTTGAGAATCAGTGAAGTTTTGCTCAAACCAGTTGTGGGCATGGGTTAGGGTTTCCAGAACGGAGCTCAGACTAGTGTACTCTAAACTGCTGCTTTTATTCTGAAAAACGCGTAATTTCATCATTTATTTTGTTCAGGGTATTTAGTTGAGCATCAACAAATGCTGAACTAGGATCAGTTTTATTTTCTGTTACTGACCCGCTCCATAAACCTCTAGCTTCAGTCACTCCTGTCTTTTGTACACCTTTTAGAGTCTAGACGTATTGCCTATATGTGCAATATTTTATTCATTGTTTTGATTTCATGATTTTTTTTGTTCTGTGGTTGCATTCATGTGTCTCAGAATTTCTAGTTTCCAGCTTCTGACCAAATACGACACTGGATAATTCTACTGTGAGTTGGTTCTGACCAATGACATCAACGGATCGCTGACATGGCACCAAAGGTACAGAGTTGTGTCTCATCAGAGCTTCAGAGAACCCAAATCATTTTAGATGAAGTTGTTTTCCCAAAAGTGTTCAAAGTTTCCCCCACTGTGACTTTTGGCAACCCACTGGAGACAAAAGTAGCAGAAACCAAGTTTATAGTTGGAATCACTGAATTTGTTTGTATGATTGACACTTCAGTTGTTTGGGGTGTAATGAGCTGTTGGTTCAGCTGAAACACAGGAGCAGTGTGGAAACATGAGGCTGGCTGATCTGTTGCAGGAAACGAGACAAGAGGTGGAAATATGGAAACCAAAAAGGTGATAAACTGACGCCGTGCTCTCCTACCCTGGGCCTGGAGGGAGTTCCCCTATCCAGCAGGTTTTAGTTGATTTTATTCAGTAGGTGTTAAACAGGCTTCTGCAGAGCCTGATAAGCTGCTGAATGGCTGGATCAGGTGTGGTGGAGCAGGGACACAGCTAAAACATGCTGGATGGCAGGGCTGAATAATCTATCGTTTTTGGACCAAAACAGTGATCAACAGTGATTTCAAATGTGATTGCGTGATCATCAAAGCTGAGATTTTTGTGTAGTGTTCCTGACTGATCCAGGATCTGTGGTGTCAACTTTTTTAGACATCTGGGGTTTTCCTGTGTTATGGTGGTAGCAGAGTGGGGTTCTTAAGTTGTTTAGCCATTTTATTTTTCCTTGCATATTTCTACAAGAACTGAAAATAACACCTGTGCCCGTCCGTCTCTGCCGTGGGTGTCGTTTCTCAGGACTGTGGGTGGTTAAGGGACAGAGTGTCACGTTGAGAGTTGGAGGAGTAGGACCCGATGTGCAGATACCCAGAACGACACGGAGCAGGAGAGGATGTAAAATGAAACATCTTTATTAAGATGATTAGTCCAACGAAAAACAAAGCGTGGTACGAAGCCAAAAATTCCAAGTAGGGCAGAGCTGGGGGTGGGGGGGTGGGGGTGGGGGGGGACAACACTGACACGAAACAATGAACCAACACCACACTGAGGCCTAGTCCACTAGTAGCCGGGTTTTTGGAAAAACGAATATCCGCCCCTCCAGAAACTTGCATCCACACCACCTCGTTTAAAACAAAAACTCTGTCCACACGTACCCGGATAAATACGTTGTTAAGGACATGCCAGACCTGTAGGCGGCAGTATTTCCCCCGTTCTTAACCTCGTCCTTCGTCTGTGGTCTTCCGCAAGGAGCAGTTATTCCGCTTGCAAAAACAAACAAGCAAAAAGCGCTTGGACAATTGATAAAGCGAGCGCAGCTCTGAGGGCATCCATGCTGTCAGCTAGTGTAAAAACAGGTCGCACACGTGATGTCAGCATTTTTTGTCGTGGAAAGTGAAGTTGCGGACCTTAAAACTCCGGTTTTGTCCATCCACACGCAGACACCCAAAACGGAGACAACGCAGATTTTCACTTTGGCCGGAGTTTTTCAAAAGATCCGTTTTCGTGTGGATGACAGGCCAAAACGTAGAAAAACATCTACGTTTTGGCAGATCCCCGGCTACGTGTGGACAGGGCCTGAGACGCAGACAGGGTTAAATACGCTGGGGCAGGATGAGTGGGGGATGAGCTGCAGGTGCGTGGGGGAGAGAAACCTAGTGAAAACAATTAACTAATCAGGGAGAGGAAAGTGAGCTGAGGAGGGGAAACTAACATGACCTAAGAATAAAAACAAAACCTGAAGACAAGAAGAGCAAGATAAATAACTAATGATCTAAGGAGGGAGGAGAACTAAAAAACCGGTGGGTTAAGAAACACACTAAAAGAGACTAATTAAATGAAAAGCTGAACCTATAGAAAAACTACAGAGGGGTGACTAGGGGAGACCAATGGGAGCACAGGACCTGGGGGGATACCTGGGGGAGAACCTAGAGGGGCTGCAGACAAGGGGACACATGAGGGGATCCTAGAGGAGGATGGAGAACACAAGGAGGCACACGAGTGAGACGCAGACCATGACACAGAGAGGCTTCTCCAGCAGTGGAACGGGGTTCACCATAACACTAAAGTCAGATTTATGCTTCTCTGTCAAAAAAAAAAGGTTTTTTAATGTTTTTATGGTATGATTATATATATATATATATATATATATATATATATATATATATATATATATATATATATGTGTATATATATATGTGTATATATATATATATATATATACACATATATATATATATATATATAATCATTATATTCAGGGATGCTCCGATCTGGCTTTTTGCTGCAATCACCGAAAACATTTCTGCTATGATTGCCGGTATGATCAACGAATCATGCATTCGCCGTTATGATTGCCGTTACTATCACCGATACATTCGCCAATACGATCGCCGATATGATCACCGATACATTTACCGATACGATTGCTGATACAATCCATTACAATCACATGGATTGGCGTAAAATATTTCTTTGAAGGTATGACTGCTAGAGACTACACAATTTGGGAAAAAGGGACAGTAACATTGCATTAAATAGCCTGTATTAAATTAGACAGAAATATGTTTTTACTTTTCCAAGAGAGAAAACAAAGACTTGCAGCACAATCAGTGTTTTTGTTTCTGAGTACAACTTCTAAGCTTCCTGCTCACAACCCAAAGTTTAGAGCTGAAGGAGCCTCTTGGATGAGGGGTTAAACATCTTCAAGATAACCAGAAAAGTCTTGGGGCATCATTCATCAAACTTTCGTAGAAGAAGTCCTATATTCCTTCCTCTCAAGTCAAGTTCCTTTGCTCTGATCCGGAGCGCTGGCAATAAAATTCATTCTGATTCTGATTCTGATTCTCAACGTAATGTTGAATGTTTATATGAACAGTCAAAATCCTGATTTATAAAACATGTGGTGGTCTCTCATACGCGTGGTTCTCTGCACTCGTCTGATGATAAATCCCACCTGTGCGTACCCAGGTGCTCGTGGCTGTTGCCAGTCATTTACATACAGAAACGCCCCCAATAACCACATTTGGTCATGCTACGTTCTCAGCATGTGAGGGGATTCCCTGCGTTCTACCCAGACAAAATGAAACTTGCAAGAACGAGACACTGGCTGCCGAAGTGCAAAACAACCAAACAAGTTGCAGAGGTTGTAAACGGGGTCGGGACAGAGGAGCGGTTCCCGTCAGGAATAAAAAAAAACTTTAATGTGATAAATCGTAGAGTAACGAGTTATTTACATCTTACATTTAAGGAGGCATGGCTTTGAAATAACTTTTTACATCTGAACTCATCTAAGTTGGAGACTCCTTTTTTGTCCCTCCCACTCCACCTGCGGTTAGCCCTGTCCTGACTTCCTGTTTTGCAAACTTAGTGAAGCCAACCATGACTAGCCTTGGGGTAGTTTTGGACCCAGAGTAGTGGGCTTCTTACTTCGTCTTTGTTTTACTTTATTCATTGTTGATTTTATAGTTGTTACTGAGCTACTTTTATTACTTCTGACTCGTGCATTTTGGTTTCATTTGTTCCACCCTTATTCCAGTGTACAGCACTTTGGTCGGCCTTGGCCGTGTATAAATGTGCTTTATAAATAAAATGAATGAATGAAAAGGAGTCGTTCTGTTCAGAGATAGTTTTATTTGGAAATGTCTGAGTGCAGCCTCTTCTGAGCTGTCACTCAGTCTGGTTACCTTGACAACACGTGGGATCAGGGAGCAGAGGAGGTTCTCGTAGTTGTAAAATAGAGTATGGACTGGAATCAGATTTGTGCGATATATATGTCGCTCCAAAAAGGGTCCTAGATCACAGCAACTTTAATAATAATAATAATAATAATAATAGTAATAAATTTTCTTATATCTAACACATCTCAAGCAAAATGACAAGGCACTTCACAAGCACAATATAATATAATGAAATTAAATAAAAAATAATATTAATTGATTAAAAACAATTAAGAATGTCAGAAAGCATGACATCCATTCTACAATGTCAGGTTGAGTGTTTTAGCACCAACTATGTGAGACAGCTGTGTGGATGAGGGACGTGTTTTTTCGTTCCACCACTAGATGCTGTTCCTACCCATGGTGTACTCAATAGGCGCCCCGCGGGATGGATGTGGCCCGCGAGCCCTCCCTTTGTGGCCCGTGAACCCTGTGCGCACCCCCCAACCCTGGCAGCTAACCGGGGGGGGGGGGGGGGGGGTGTAGGATAGAGCTGAGGAAAATAATCAAATAATCGATGTGTCAAGAAGAAGAAGCAAATATTTCTATAGCGCCTCTCAAGATAAAAATCACGAGGCTCTTCACAAAAACAAAAAATGTAAAAATATAAAAAAGAATTTAGAAAATGTTTGAAAATATATTTAAAATGAGCAAAAATTGACATTTGTGATTAAAAAACTGTTAAGAAAGAGAGAGAGTGAACAGGAAAGAGGGAAATCAGTGGATCCTGAGGAAGGTGGAATAGGTGGGGAGAGCAGAATAAAGAGAGAGTGGTGAAGAAGGTCATACAAAAGCCAGCTTGAACAAGTGAGTCTTCAGCTGCTTTTTAAAGGAGTCCACTGAGGTAGCAGTCACACAGCCGAGCTGGAGGGGGACAGGTGTTGTCCTTTATATTGCAAGCTTGTGTGTGTTATGCATTACAGCCAGCAATTCAAACAGCAGCACCCCCCCTCCGTCCGGCCCTCTTACTTCTGGGTCTTTTTTGTGAGTGGCCATCGGACCATTATAATTGAGGACCCCTGACTTAAATGTAACAGCTGTCAGTAACAATCGAACTGAATAATCAAACTCTCAACAGGCTAAATCAGGGGTCGCCCACCTTTGTAAAGCTGAGAGCTGCTACATGGGTATGAGCCTCACGAGGGGCTACCAGGTTGATACAATACTGACCTTTGAACTAGAAAAGATCAGAATTAAACAGAACTTTGTGTACAATAAACAGATTTTAAAGGTGTTTTAAAAGAAATATGTTGATTAAAATGTATATTGATGCATTATTCATTAACAAATGGCATCAGATTTTATGTTGGATTTGTGCTATTTGGGGAAGTGGCCAATGGGCACCAGGTCTAAATAGTGCAGAAAAGCAAAAAAAAAAAGCTCAAAACTTTGTGTGTTGTGAGACTTATTATTATTATTATTATTATTATTATTATTGTTATTATTACTAAGAGGTATGACACAAGAGTAATGTAATGTTTAACAGTTAGTGATGTGATGCTCTGTTGGCTGCAAAGCCTGGTGACAGGTGATCGGCTGGTACAATCAGCTCTGAAAGGAGTAGATTGGAAATTGGCCGATTTTGATCGGTGGCCTATCCATTATTAGCACATCCCTAATTATAGATTATACTATTTTGTGAAAAATGTGTTGAACCTTGATTTGAAGAAACTAGTGAATTGAACTTAAGTCACAATTTCTCCTTGAAAAATCACAATTCAATCTTTTCCTCCTCCCATCCATCCGTGGATGCAGGAGCCCCTCCAGGGCCAGGATAGGAAAGCCCCGGTGACTAATGAATAAATGCCACCTATGTTTGAGGAAGGCAGAGATGTTCATGAATGAATGTCCTTCCCGTCATTTTATCAGTGTCATGATTGTGAATGAAAGACTTTGTCATGCTGACCCGGAGACAGACTAGATGGATGGAAACTTTTTTTTATTTATTTATTTGTTTTTTGCAGAGGCAGGATGTCAACAAGAGTTCCCCTGTAGGATTGGTTCACTCAGGAGGGAGGTGTCCTTTAGAGAAGGGGATACGTTCCAGCAGTCCTGGTTGGAGGAGAGTGAGCAGAAATGGATGAAGCAAGTTGGGTGTGACAGTTACAAAACGGCACCTCTCAAGCTGCTGCAGGGTTTAGTGTTATGTTGAAACTGGCGCTGGAGCAGAGCCTGAGGAGAATTTATGAAGTACTGCTCACAGCTGAGACAGGGAGACCCATCAGGGAGGGCTGATGAGGACCACTGGGGAAGATGGTGTCCACAGTGTTTGTCTGAGGAGCTGAGGGAACAGACTACCAGGAGACTGTCAGCAGGTCCTGATTGTGTCTCATTTTGTTTGTGAACCTCTCCCATGGCTCTTCCTGACTCACACGGACAAGCTTGAAAAGGTTCCCAGACACACGATGACTGTCTGTTTTAAAAAGGAAGGGCATTTGTGTCCGAACATATTTGATCACTTTGTATAATTTAAATCTCCATCTGCAGCCTAAACTTAAAACCTATAAAAAAAAGGTTTCAGCCAAATGAATAAATAAAAAGGGAGATCTCTGTAAACACGTTGTGTCTGTCTATGCCGTGTCAGATCCGGTTCTGCAGCATCACACACACACACACACACACACACACACACACACACACACACACACACACACACACACACACACACACACACACACACACACACACACACACACACACACACACACACACACACACACGCGCGCGCGCACACACACACACACACACACACACACACACACTCCTTTTTGATCACAGCACGCCCCTGAAATCAAACAAGTCCCTTGCTCTGGGCCCTGTGCGCTCTTTGGCTTCAGACGTTACATAAAGGTTCTGATACACGTTTGCATTCATTCCAAAGACAACCATCGTTAAAACTAAAATCTTTAACCACGAGGCCCCGATTGGCACTTCAGCTACAGAAGCCTCTGTTCTTGAGCTCGTTTCACAAGAGCCTAACGTGACCGCTGGATCGATTTGCCTTTGTTAGCTCTCAACAGGGATCCATTGCCACACCGATTGTGCGGCTTGTCAGTCGGTAATTTAGGTAAACGGTCCTCAGATCGTTCTGTAGTCAGGCTCCTAATCTGCAGAAGCATTAGTTGTGTTTCCTTCTCCTCATTATGTCTGCTGCAGATGAGAACTATACTCCCTCAGAGATGTTTCTACTCTCCTCTCTGCTACCCGCTGTCTGCTTGTCTAAATCTGTTTGTGCTCCTTCTGCTTTCCCAAACGTAAACCCAGAGTGTGGCTCTCCTCCTCCAACCCACCAATCCGAGTCCTGATTTCTTTGACTTGTGAGCCCCCCTCCCGTGATCCCTGTGAACCCTGATGAGCCCTGATTGGTTCCTGAACTCAGCACATCTTTTACAGAGAGCGGGGAGCCGTGGAACGGCTCTGCCCCGTCGGCTCCAGACAGGGGGGCTTCAGAGGGCAGGGTGTCCCAGGGCCGAGAGCCCATTCTGGGTCGAGGGAGCCCCCCCTCTACAGATCTCCAGGATCCCAGTAGAAACAGGAGAGCTCATCCCAATTGGGCCATACTGGGTAATGTTTTTGTGAATGTGTTTGTGCATGAATGTTGAGATGTGGATCTATCTGAAGAGGTAAACCATAAAAACCCATGTCAGGTCTTCTGACTAGTGTAAACCAGAAAGGGTTTGATGGTTTTACGAGTTCACACAGAAACAGTGATCGGTTTGGGTCTGTATGGACTGAAGTTTGATCCATTTAGTCCTGGCTTGTGTTTACTCCTGAACTTTTCATTTTTAAAGCTATAATAATCTTTTCCAAACAGATGAATTCATCATCACTAAAACTAAAACATTTTTGGTGACCATTTGAAAACAGAAAAATTGCAGGAAAATACACAAACCACAAAAGTAATTCTGTGTGTTAGAGCGGCATATTTTCTAATTGCAGGTCAGTCACACGGCATCTTTATTTCTTAGCAAGTTCTTCCTATTTTGTCTCTGTTTTGTTTACTCTAAATGTCAGATTCTTGTCTTTTTGTCTCCGGTCGGTCGTCCCGTGGTCCACGTGACTCAACCAGACTCAACCAGCGTGGCATGCTGGGAAATCTCCCATCCAGTTTGTAATCAGTGTGCTGAGTCATAAACGCTAGCTAGCACGTATCTTATCTAAACTTTAGGTTACTATCAAATGTGATACAACTGGTCATTTGTTGTTTTGCTCTGAGGCTGCACTTACAGCAACGTTTTGTTGGATATCAGTTCCATTTTTTCTTTTTCGGCCGGTCCTACAGTGAGGTCATGGACAGCTCGGCTCAGATGAGGGAATATGGAGTTAACCAAAACCTGACACGGGTAAGCTATTTCTTATTTCATGGCTATTTTTCTGAGAAAGCTTGGAAGCGCTGCCATGTTACAGAGGTTAGGCGCTCATCTTGTAATTGATGGTTTGTGGGATCGATCCTGACTTTTTTTACTTTGATTTGTTGAATAAAGCTCTCATTTCAGTGCATATTATAATTAAACGTCAAACAAGCAAATACTTAGATATAAAAAAATTTAAAATAATTGTCCATATCAGTCTTCAAGCTACATGTTTATGCATATCGTCCCTAAACTCAGCACAAGCTGGTTCTCAAAGTCAGAGACTCTCTTGGTCAGCTTTCTTCTCACACCAAACCCTCTGTCAGGAATCTTGGTGTGACCTTTGACCCAGCTCTAATCCTGGAGTCTCATGTCAGTTCTCTTGTTCGCTCTTCCTTCTTCCATCTCAGGAACATTGCTAAGCTGAGTCCCATTCTGTCTCGCTCTGAACTTGAGATAGTTCTCCACACCTTCATCTACTCACGCTTAGACTACTGTAACTCTCTTTTCACGTGTCTGAACAGAACCTCTCTGAACCGTCTACAGGTGGTTCAGAATGCCTGTGCTCGGCTTCTGACCAAGTCCTCCCAACACACCCACATCACCCCGCTTCTCCTCCAGCTTCACTGGCTGCCAGTTAACTTCAGGGTTCATTTCAAGATCCTGGTTCTGGTCTATAGGGCCTTACATGGACAAGCACCATCTTACATTGGTGATCTTCTTAGTCCCTACACCCCCAGCAGGTCCCTGAGGTCCAGTGATCAAAGCCTACTGGTTGTGCAGCACCAGGCTAAAGACCAAAGGTGACAGATCATTTGCTGCTGTGGCCCCCAGACTCTGGACCTCTCTCCCCCTGAGCCTGAGATCAGTGGACTCAGTGGTCTCCTTTAAAAAGCAGCTGAAGACTCACCTGTTCAAGCTTTGGTGTGACTTTTTGCTGATTGTTCTAGACTAGCTTCTCTCCATGCTGCTGCAGGGCTGCCAACTCTCATGCACTGAGTGTGAGACACACGCATTTGACCCTCTTCACACGCTCTCACGCCACACCTCCAATCTCTCACCCTAAACCAGCGCCTGCGCTCCCCAAACGCGTATAGCACAGTGTGTAGGGCTTATCAAAAAACCAGATTATATTAATTATTGCATTAGCTACTGAACAACATGCACACAAACAACACTTAAGTAATAGTTTTACTGGCGTTATTTCACACACAGAATCCCATCTGTATAATCGAAGCCGATGTGTTTTTTTCCGCTCTGGTTGTGAGATGGGCGGAGTGGTGAGCTCCACCTGCTGTTGATGGAACGGGCATGCCCGGTTCTCCCTGAACCGTGAGCTGCAGCTGCGTGCGCCACCAAAATGACATGCTTTATTTAGAAATGCAGCCACGTCGCCAGCCGGTGTTGACGGAGCTTCAGTCCTGAATGTTTTTCTTTTTTTTTTTTTCACTCATCAGCCACAGATCGCTCGCTCACTGCAAGCTGGGCTTTCTACCATGGTGACTCACTCACAACTAGGGATGGGTACGTTTGACATTTGAATCGATCCGGTACTAATTCCCGGTACCTAGGAATCGATACCGGTACTTAACGGTACTAATTTTCGATACTTTTGAGTGTTGAATATTTTAATTCTCTTTTATAATTAAATATATATTTTTCTCAATATATAACAATATTTGATAAATATCACGATAAATAACATTCAACTGTTTGTATTTTAACATCGTCCTTGTAGTTTTATAAGCTGATAATTAAACTGAAGCAAACATCTTTACTGTGAACTAAATTTACTGTGTATCTTCATTCCTTTTGCCGTACTTTTTCATTTGATTTTTACTACTGGGAAGTCAGAATTTCCGAGGAGAAAGCGAACGCACCATTAGCTGATAATAATGGTGGCAATGGAAGCTAATTTATCAAGCTAACGTTATCTTAAACAGTTTATGTAGCTGCTGGAGCAGATTAAAATGATCATTGTCGCTGGTTTCATCTTCACCCAGTCACCCGTCGCGTTTAGTAAAGTGAAGCAAAACTTTACAGCGCGTTCATGTTCTTCTAGTCGGATATTCGGAGTTCAGAAGAGAAAATGAATGCACCATTAGCGGAATGGAAGCTAACATATCAAGCTAAGGTTATCTTAAACATTTTATTTACCTACCAGAGCAGATTAAGATGAGGATGTCTCACTTAGATCGTTGTCGCTGGTTTCATCATCACCCAGTTACCCATCACATTTAGTGAAGTGGACCCAAGCTTTAGCGTGCATTCTTTCTACCATGCTGCTCTGTTTACAACTGGCTCGCAGCGACCGACGTAATGCTCTTGCGCATGCACAGCTGTCTAGGCAAGTTCTTGTTATGAAGGACAGGTACCGAAACGAGGCACCGTTTCAAATGATGTGAACCGGTGCTCAGTCGGTACTATGGAATTCGGTTGGTACCTTAAAAAGTACCGAATTTCCATAACCAGGTTGCTGGTATGAAAGCCTGGAAAGGCCAAAATTCCTCAAAAGTTTTTTTCCCTGCTGGCTGATATGAATTAATACAATAGACTAGAGTAGATGTTATTAGTCCCACAGTGGGGACATTCACTCATTACAGCAGCACACACACCTAGAGAAACAGATTACAGTAAAACTGATTCCTGTCATGTTTGCTTTGATAACTTCAATAACTTCATGCTGATGACCCACATGAACATAATCCTGTTTAGTGGATGCAATTACATCATGAAGTTAGCTTAACATAATAGATTATTTTTTCTTGGCAGAAATAATAACTGGTAATATTATGAATGACATGATATTGCCCACCCCTAGATGGAATTTAATATATTTACGTTAATTATATTTAAAAGTTCCTGTAACTCTTTACTGCTGACAGACAGATAGATAGATAGATAGATAGATAGATAGATAGATAGATAGATAGATAGATAGATAGATAGATAGATAGATAGATAGATAGATAGATAGATAGATAGATAGATAGATAGATAGATAGATAGATCGAGGGACGGACAGATAATGTGAAAGTTGGATGTTAAATTTTCCTCACGAAATGAAAAATTGTATTAAACAAAGGTCAGTTTCCTCTGTAAAGTCAGAGGTACGGAAGAGGATTAGGGCCACTGAAAAGAAAAGAAAGAGAATTCTGACTTTTTTCCCAGAATTTCTTGTCAGAATTCCAAGATTGAAAGTCAGAATTCTGAGAAAAAAATAAGAATTCTTTCTTTTCTTTTTTATTTCTTGTCAGTGGCTCTAATCCTCTTCCGTATAGAGTAGAAATAAATACATAAAATGTAGAGCACGGAAAGTCTCAATATTAATACATGCCCCCACCCCTCCTGTCCTAAAGGTCGGCGAATTGTCCGCGCCCTACTCCATGACCCCGTCTCACTTTTTGAAATGTTCAAAAGTTGGCAGCCCTGTGTTGTTTCTACCAATTCTGCCTTTCCTAAGATCCAATGATGATGTTTTTCATATTTCTTATTCTTTTTCCCTTTTCTCACAATTTTTACTTTTCCCGGTTTTTATGATATGTTTAGTAGTTTTCTTTATGATTTGTAGTTTTTGTTCTTGTGAAGCGCCTCGTGATTTTTATCTTGAGAGGTGCCATGTAAAAGATTGTTTCTTCTTCTTTCTAACGTGTTGAAGAAATTTCAGTTTTCATCTATTCCTCTGGAATATTTCACATTCTCCCAGGCTACTCCAGAAATGAGAGAATACGACTTTGGAAAGACATTAAACCCAATAAGTGCAAATCAAGATGTAATGTTTGGGATCTGATGCTGAGTTTCTTCTTGTTTCAAATTATGTTAAAAGATTGAAGTCCATCTGTTCATTGGTCCGTCTGCTCCGTCAGCAAGGACATAACCGTCCTTCAACTCTGGAGCAGATGTTCTCCAGTGTAAAACCCAGCAGCAGAGCTGGATGGATGGGATGTGAAGGAGGCAGGAGACAGGGTAATGTGTGAGAAGGAAACAGCAAAGGATACGCCATGTTTTGCTATTCCCACTGTGCCATTTTGGCTCATAAATTTCCATTTTAGAGGGCAGTCAGTCTCTGTTGCTGCTACATTAGTTTTATGACCAAAAACAGCTTATTAGAGCCTGTGTTGCAGGGAAGAAAATATTTTATTTTACAGCACGGCCTGCTGAAACCCGCTGTGTCTGAATGAATTAGTTTATGACAGACTGCGTTTGGAGTTGATAAACATCCTAAAACTCAGAAATGCGTCTCAGACCGGACTGAGAAGGCGTGGAAGTCCGTGACAGAAGAACCAGGGTGGAACATTACTTATGTACGGATGAACATCTGTTTGCATGTCAGAAACACACACACACACTCACTGGTGAACATTTTTCTGCTACTGGTGTTGCTGAAGGGGAAATTACATCAATGAGGTTGGAAGGTTGAATCACAAATGTTCTGACTCAAAGCTTCAGGCCTTTTCTGCATTTACTCACATGATTTCTCTTCTCCCTCCACCTTTTAGTTATAACAAGATTTATGGGAAGATGAATGGTTTGTTTCTGGCTCTTTGTTGAAAAAAATCTGAAATTTTGCATCAGTTTGTTCTTATTTGTCTTCAAATTGAGTACAATAGTGCAAGCTGAAGCTGACCCACTGTGCAAAGACCTTGTTTGGACATCCTATAGACATGGGCTGGACAGACAGTCAGTATAGACATGATCTTCACGTCCATGCGACATTGACTGTTTGCAGGGGATTTGCTGAAGCTCTTGAAAGCCATGTGGCAAAACCGACCTGCTTGAAGGATACAGGGTTTCAAAAATTCTCCACTGTCAGCAATCACAAATGTAAGTAACTGTGGTTTTAGGTTTCGCAGCACCAGCGACAAAAATGCTCTGACATGACGTGTGACTTGTGTTTACACTCGCTTGTTTTCATGACTTCTATTGCTGCCCGATGTAGACCGGCAAAGGATAATGTTGCCCACTCCCTAGTTATTCCACAAAATGTTTTTAGGGAAAGATTTGGGGAACTACTGCCACCTACAGGATAGGCTTGCCTATAAATGATTTACTGAAAACACGGCAGTGTATTAAGTCAGAAAAGGGTAGAATGTCTTCTCCAGGTCAGGGACGAGGTCTTACCCCAAGTGGAGGAGTTTAAGTATCTCGAGGTCTTGTTTGCGAGTGAGGGAAAGATGGAGCGTGAGATCGACAGGCGGACTGGTGCTGTGTAGTGACCGAAAGAACGAGATTGTGGATACAAGCGGCCAAATGAGATTTCTCTGCAGGGTGGCTGGGCTCTCCCGTAGAGATAGGGTGAAAATCTCGGTCATCTGGGAGGGGCTCTGAGTAGACCCGCTGCTCCTCCACATCGAGAGAAGTCAGTTGAGGTGGCTCAGGCATCTGGTCAGGATGCCTCCTGATGAGGTTTTCTGGGCACATCCAATTGGGAAGAGACCTAAAGTTAGACCCAGGGCATGCTAGAGAGACTCTCTTGGCTGGCCAAGGTACGCCCTGGAGGAGCTGGCCCAAGTGGCTGGGGAGAGGGAAGTCTGGGCCTCTCTGCTGCCCTCTGAGACTTGACCCCTTATAAAATGGATGGATAGAGGGAGGTGGTGTGTTTCCCCGAGATGGGCGGGGGAGGGTATTTGGTTTCACAAAACCCGGCTTTGAGAGTTCATGGCTTCAATTTGATCAGGTCACAAAGGACATGTGAGGCAACTGTAAACAACAGGCTACAGTCAGGCTATGTTCTTGTAGTAGTTAAATCACAGGGTCTTGTTTTGTAGGTATCATCAGGCGTGTGTGTGTGTGTGTGTGTGTGTGCGCGCGCGCGCGTGTGTGTGTGTGTGTGAAAACAGGTTTTTCATGACTTTGTTCTATTTAATCTGTCTTTACACACGTTTGTTCTGATAAACTGTCTCAGAGACCCTTGAGCTGTTCCATCTTTGCTTGTCAAACCCAAAAGGGGGGGGGGGGGGGGGGTCTTGATGTGCGTGTTTCCTCTGGGATGCACGCGTTCAGATTAATTAAAAACTTCAGCAGGAATACAGAAGCCTCTGCAGGTTTGACTGTAAATATGGTTTCGCTTAAAACGATCGATGGTCTCCGGTGATGTTTCTGATGAGTTTCAGACGAAAGGCACGGAGTTTGTTCACATTCACGAGTAGACAATCTGTTTAAAGCTGATAGCCAAACAGTGATCTGATTTGTTTGTTCCTCTGAGGTTTCAGACCGATTATTGACAAAACCCTGAAAAGATTTTTTTCAAAGCACAAGTGGTTCATCTTCACAAATCGGAGATTAAAACTAAATACCAGCTGGACCTGCCACCCGAGGGGGAGCTGCCGCTCTTCCACCTAGCATCAAAGATTCTCACAGATGAGGACGTCAGACCGGCTTCTACATCACGATGAAGCTCGTCATTGGGCTGACTGGAAAACCTCAGAAAAACAAAGCAGATGGCTGTCAGGATGGATGACATCACTGTTCAAACACGTCAGCTGTCATCAGAACACATTTATTCCCTTTCAAACCTGTCAGGTGAACAAATGCATTGGGTCAGATTAAAAGCAGAGCCATTTTGAGATGGGTCAAACCCTCTGAAACCAGGAGAGCTGCAGCTTTACTCAGAAACAGTAAAAGATGGAAGGAAATGCGTTGACTTTTAGAGACGCTTGGCAGCTCAGAGACAGAATAACCCTGGAAGAATCAGCGCATGGAGTCGGGCCTTTTAGCCACTCTGATGTGTGAAAGCTGCTGGTTGGGAAGGAGATGCAGATTTTATTTTCATTTGATCAAAGCTTTATGTTAAAAGCGAAGAGTTTAAGATATTGGGCCACAGTAGAAGGCGCTGAATCACAGAGCCGTGAAGAAATATTTCCCAATCTTACAGATTTATTTTGCTTTTGATTTTTTTTATTGTCTCAGATGTTTCAGGTCTGCAGACAACTTTTAATATGAGACATAAAAACCCAAAGGGCCTCTGTGGAAAAAGAACGTTTGACCTTTGACCTTCAACAGGCCGTATATATTACAATTGCTTGCATTGTGTGGTCAAAGTGGGGGTGGGGCTTTAAGATGCGTTAGTGTCTCCTTTTTGTCCTTTTACAGCACCCATACAGCACCACAGAACACTATGTCTGTGTGAAGCAAACATTTGGCTGTGAGCGAGTGTCGCCTGGCTTCTAATGAGCGTTTTTGACGAAGACTCATTATCACCATAAATCCTAAACTTTTCCTGCCTCTCTTTGCCCCTGGAAACGCTGTCATCATCTCATAGTTAACTCAGAACATTTACCCACCTGTGAGCTTTCTGTCAGATGAGTCATAATGAAAAAAATCCTCAAATCTCCTGAAACAAATGAGTCCTGATCACGTGAAAGAGCAGATTATTTTAGATCAGTTCTCTGAGTTCCAGAAGCCTCCCTCCCTGACTGTTTCTTTGTTCTTTTTCTTCTTAAAAATATTAAACAGGAAATGAGATCCAACACTAATATGCTTATTTGAACCCAAATATGTAAAAGAAATTAAGACGAATATTGAAGTGAATAGCTGCTGTTTAGCTGTGGTTGGGATTCAGACTCTGTTAGTCATGTCTGAGTCAGAATGAAGGAAAGCATGTGACTCTAATGTGGTTAATGCATAATTCATGAAAGTGGCGTGTTTCTGACGGATGACCACACAAAGAGATAATTTTATTATTCTGGATCTTAACGACTTACAGAACTTACATCAGAGTGTCCCGAAGACCTGGCTTCCCTCACTGATGTGGTCAAGTTTTATTTTATTTCTAGTTTTTTCTGGTTTTGATGAAAATAAAGCTGGCCATAATACTGGCCAAAACTGTTGATAAAATATAAACAAACCTGGTTAGATACCTAAACCTCAATGGGGCTAATAATAATTTTAAGATATAGAAAACGATTTTCTCCACATTACGGGGCATTCTTCATTTTAATTTAGTTTAGTAATAAATATGAAAACATGAATCATAGAAAAATGAAAAAATACACTTTTGCTTCTTTTATTCTTTACTTAATTTTGTATTTCATAGCACAGTGCAGCCATTTGATCAGTATTTTTTATTCCTAGGGGAATTTTTTTGTTTTGCCATGATCCCGGACAAGCCCCCCTTTTGTCACAACTTGACTTGTAAGGTGACAACAAAAGAACAGAAGCACCCAGAATTGCAAACCCGTGCTTGTTTTGTTAAAACAACTTTAAGTAACCTAACTACAGCACCTGTGTCAAACTCAAGCCCTTGGGCCAAATCTGGCCCGCAATCAGATCTTATATCAAATAAAAAATAATAATTATAATAATTATGTCAGCAGGAATGCAGAAATATAAAGTTATGGACTGGTTATGGCATTTTAAAGACTAACATAAAAAAGATAGAAATACTCTACATAATTACAAAATGAAAAAATTTAGGCAGAAGAAACTTGTCTCAGTCAATTTTTTAACATACTATCAATGCCTACATTATGCAGTGTCTCTGGATTTGAGGTGGAGGTCGACACTTTCTAGTTTTTATTTATCTTGCTTGACTTAACTTGAGACGTTTACTTTTAATATGAGAGGTTATTGTGACAACTCTGTTTTGCTTGTATGTACTGACTTGTGAACATTTGTGGTGTGTTTATAAATAATCAAATGTAGGGTGGTTCAATTGTAGTTTGGCAAGATAGGGACCCCGGAACAGCATCTAGCACAGGGCCCCCACAAAGCTAAAAACAGCTCTGCTCTACCTACTCAAGTGGCTACTCATGTTCAGCAGCACATACCTGTGTGAGCAACTGTCTTCTTTGATGAAGATGAACAGAAGAAGACAGAAGTCTGACTGATGAACTCCTTCTTCAGCTCAGAGCCCGACCCCAGGTGTCTGGCTGGAACAGGTGAGCATCACAGTGAATCAGAGTGGAGCAAACCGAGCTTGAATTACTGTGGTTTAATGCACTTTTTCTGCTCCAATGCATTAAAATTGATAGATCTTACATTTTCATTTGAGGAAACTATTATTTTTATTATTTTTTGTTGTTGGCCTGTGAAAAGAGATTTAGCCTACAGTAAAACCGGGACTGGAAAGACTACAGACAGATGAACAGAATAGAAAACCCCTTTATTGCCCCTGACCCCGGGTTTCCACGGGAGCCGTCAGCAGCACGTTACTGCAGCAGCACGTCTTGCTCGCGTAAGCTGCTGCTTGGCCCTTCCCACGAGACGCGAAGCAGCCGGGTGCAGCTGTCACCGACCGAGCACGAAGTCACACGAGTGACTTCATCAGTAAACACAACAACAAGCAGGAGAAAACTACAACATGGTTTGTGTTTTATGTTCTGTCCGTTTTATAATCGCCAATACGGACCTGAAAAACAATGGAGACCGCTAGCTAGGTGATAACTTCTCACGGGGACGCTCATTTAGTAACCTTTTTTAAAAGTAAAGCAACCGGAAGGCAGTACGTTCTTTATTCTGAAAATCTCGGTAGCTTCACTCCGTTTCCGCGTCTGATTTCCTGTCTTTCCGTCCCCAAAAATGTCGAACTTGACCCGTTTCAGAGGCGTCGCGCGTAGAAAATAGAACCGGCGCGTAAAGGCCGCGACATGCTGCTCCTGAGACGCAGCCGTCTCGCTCTGCTGACGGCTGCCGACGGCTCCAGTGGAAAAGGTTCTGTTGACCACAGCGGTTCCTATCAGCAGCTATGACGTGCTGCTGCAGTAACGTGCTGCTGACGGCTCCCGTGGAAAGCCGGGGTAAGTGGGGAAAGCTTGGTGTCACAGCAGCAGTAACATTCATTACAAGGAGAAACAATTGAGAGTAAAAAATAAGAATAAACAACAACAAAACAGAAACATTTAAAATTCAAAGATAATGAATACCTAAAGATTTTAAGAAATTAAAAGATATAAAGCTGAAGCACACTGATGTGTGTTTTATTTCATTATTTATTTGTGTAATTTGGTTATTCCAGATTCTGTGTCTATGTAAACATAAGTTTGTTTCCTAATGAAAAGGTTCAACAGCACATATCTGTAGATGTGCACATTTGGCATTACTTTTTCAATAGATATTGAGTTTTGCCCACGACTTTGTCCCAGTTCGATTTTTTGTTTGACACCCCTTGCCTGAACTACAGCATGTAAGCGTTGATAAAAAATATTCTGCGAACACAATTTTATCGAGGAAGAGCCAGAGAAGGACAATAATTACAACTAATCACCCACAGAGAAAATTTAGGAAAACAACAAAATGACGACAAAAAAATGGTAAATAGTCAGGTTAATAATTTTGTATTTACTAAAAACCTTAAACATTTCCTCCATCGGCATTTGTTTGTTGTTCAGTACAGGCCAGTGAACGCATCCCTGAGCCTGGAAGTCAGGACGACTAACAAGGCAGGAGCAAAAAATACCCCGAAACACCCCACAGGTTACTGGCGCCGAACACCTCGCTTAATGTCACGCCGACTGCTCCTCACTCGGCTTTCACACAAACCTGCTTCATGCATGTTTAAAAAAGGATTCCAGCTCGAAATATCACATGTAGCTTTAAAAGAACGAGATGTGACATGAGCACAGCAGCTGAAGGGCTGGATGTGTGTGTTTGTTATTCGTGCAGTGAGGCAGATGGGGTGTGAGTGGTTTTAAGGTCAAAGAACACCGTAAACAGCGAATCTGACCCAGGGTCAGATCACTCGAGGCTGTCGGAGAGATGACCACTTCCTGAGTTGAAATTTATGCTTTTTAATGTTTTAAAAAGTAGCAAATTATGCTTGTTGTTGAGATGTAAGGGAAGTTTAAAAATGACTTTAGCTGTCCCTGTCTGCTTCCTCTTCGTGTACATCAGGCTGCTACTCTGCTGCAGTCGCACACAACTTGTACTTCATCCATTATTCACAGCTTTGCATCGACTGAGAGCGGCGCACTTATCGCTGTCCAGCCAGAGGGAGGGAGAGGTGAAAGGAACGTAATGTGCAGCCGGGCCAGACGTGCTAATGTGCATCCTTCTTGACGGCGTTGCGCGGTCTTATTTTTCACACCATGGACAGCCAGGTGTCCTGATGGGTGATTCACAATACGCCGCTCCGCGCCTGTGGAGCAGATCCATTTAAATCAGTGCTGATGACACACACATGAATGAGTTCCAACAACGCTGCCTCTGCCCCGTTTGGTGAGCTGATGAATGAGCAGGGGCACCGTCTTCCTGCTGGTACCCATATACAGTATCAGTGGAGAACCGGTGGGCTCTCTGACGTGGCGCTGCTGAGCTCTTTTTTTCCACTTCCGGTCGGTAACCAGATGGCGCCTGTGCTTGGCTTAGCCACAGTCACCGGCCACTTTTTCAAACTTTTCTCCACTAACCTCCTCTTTTCCACCTTTCCACCTGTCTGCTATCCTCCAGTAGTGTCCCTGCTACCATCTCCTATGATCACCAGACTCTTTTGTCCTTCCGTTCGTTCACGATCGCCCAAGATGCACCAAGGACGTACCTCCCTGTTTGTTTATCTGAGTAGCGCACTGCCCCGGAGCCAAACGACGATTCCAGTGATGTTTATCCGGTCGCGGTAAAGCGTCGGAGGAAAAGAGGTAAACGAGCAGGAATCCAGGTGAGAATAAGACTTCTCTTAAAGCGTGGTTTATCTAGTAAACATCGGTGTGATCTTCTAACTTCTTGTCCTTTGTTTGGCGACCTGAGCGCCACTTCCGCATTCCTGCCAGGCCGTGTTGCGGCGCGGTTTCTCCATCCAAGTTTTTTAAAGCTCATTCCTCAGTGGTTTATCCTCCTGTTCCCTCCATAAGTGGTTTTTATAAACACCGTTGATCTAACCCTGCTAATTTACGTCCACTAACTCCAGCTGTTTCTGTAGTTTCTGATTCCTCCACCTCACTACCTCACTCAGCATGGCTCTATTAAATACCCGCTCTGTTAACAATAAGACCTTCCTGCCCAATGATTTAATTCTCTCTAAAAATCTGGATTTTCTGTTTCTGACTGAAGTTTGGCAGCAAACATCTGATTATTCTGGTCTGATTGAACTCTGCCCGAATGGTTATTCTTTTCTTAGCCAGCCCCGGGGTTCTGGTCGTGGTGGAGGCCTAGCTGTTGTTTTCAGAGACCATCTTACATGTAGCTCTACAACCTCTGGTCACTTTGCTTCCTTTGAACTGCAGCTGATTAAAGTCGGGCGTAAGGACCCGTTCTACTGTGTTGTGGTCTATCGTCTACCTGGTCCAAACAGTTCTTTCCTCCACGAGTTTAGTGACTTTCTATCCTCCACTGTGAAACTATACAGACTGGTAATTGTTGGTGATTTTAACATCCACGTTGATGATCCCTCTGATCACTTTGCCATGAATTTCTCCAGCCTTATGGACTCCTTCAGCTTTACCCTGCATGTTTCTGGCCCCACACACACCAGGGGGCACCCTCTGGACCTTGTTTTTACCCTGAGTCTTAATGCTGGCAGTGTTTGTCCTGAGGACGTTTACATTTCAGATCACCACAGCATTTTCTTTAACTTGTCAGTTTCTGCGTCCCCACCTCCTGCTCGCCGTATTGTTATGTAACCCATGAGAAGTATTGGGCTACTAAACCTGTTTATGTTGTCTGAACTGTAGTACCACAAATGCCCACCAGGGTGCAGCTTACACCTTCTGAAACCTGAGCTATAGATGTGCAGCATACTCACTTTTCACCTCCAAGCACATGCGTCGGCTGTGCACTGAACGGAGCAAGCTGGAACCCTGTGAGTCATCTGTGAGCAACTGGAATAACCGTTTGTTGAGAGCTAGCTTGTGGTGATCCCATGCTGTCGTTCTTTTTAAAACACAGAAACAGTTTTGTTTACCTGTTTTGACGCTACGTTTCGCCGGCGGCTGCAGGCTTCTTCAGGCTGACGCTGATGGTGGCGCGTCACTTCCTTCTCCGTTTAAGTTGTGGAGATCCCGATTGGCTTTATAGTGACTCTGCATTCTTGACGTGATGGCGAGCCGAGCCCAGATTGACTGCGGACAGGTGTAAACGGTGTGGCCAGCCGAGACATCCTTTCGCAGAGGAACCTTCACGAACTGGAAAAATCCATATAGATCTACAGATAAGACACAAACACTACCCGGGTAGCAACGTTGCTCAAGAACTGAATCCTAAAGATCAACATCTATTTTTATTTTTATTTTTTTGGGGAAATGAGCTCTCTTATTTTGGGTATTGTATTTGACTTTGAAAATATTGTAACCGCACATTCTCTCTTTTTTTTGTATGCTGGGCGAAGCAATAAATCACCGTCTGTTCAACTTTCGGATTGTTATCCTAATTCTCTTTGTAGATAGAGCCTAGTAGATGTCTAGTACCTGACTAAAACTAGTCCCCTCTATAGGTGCTACAAAAAACTTGGCAAGCCAGCCAGGATCAAAGTAGGAAATATAAATATTTCCGAACATTCTGAGCAACTGGTTTATTGCTTCACCTGTAACCTTTTGAAAGTAACCACCATCGAGAATGGAAGTTATTGAAACACAAAATATTAAAGTGCCCAACTCTGTTTTAGTGAAACCTATTACTGGTGCTGTGCTAGACAATGAGGTACTTGAGTATTTAGCAGATTGGTTCTGTAGAAAGGGTTGTTAAAGTAACCAGTCACGATGTGCTATTTAAAGATTCTGCCATTGTCGAATTCAAATCAGATGAACCCATTGAATTCTTACTGGATAGTTTACCATGTGATAGACCCAGCAGCGATCCCAATGTTTTCCATCACATTGAGTTGTTGCCTTACTGGTTATTACCTCACTGAGCTTCAAAGTATGGCTAAACGTGGTGGTGTTAGCTTTGAAGACGTCTTGCTAGAGGAGTTGGCTTGAATCCAAAAGTCTATTACTAATCCTGGGGTCATAAGTGACTCAGCTGCAGTTCAAGAACCACAGTCCTGTAACAATGTAGCTTTACTAAAACAGGACATAAATGGAAGCCCTCTTTCTAGAGGTGATGACATTTCAAACAACCTACCTTTTAACAACATGCCGCTGTCCACTACAAGCGCAGGAGCATCTGCTTCTCCTAGGAAACGGACAGTACGTTTGATTTCTGAACAGCTCATTACTCCAGAAGTCCAAAAGGTAGTCGTGGAGCATTTTATAAACATTCCAGACTCACCTTCACATGGGCATGTCAAACTTCGACTTTTTTTCAGGAAAAATTCCATGTCCCTATCCTGAATCTGATTATGACACATGGCGCAGCAATGTTGCATTTTACCTTGCTGATCCCAATGTAACTAACCAGCAAAAAGTCAGAAAGATTATTGAGAGCCTTGCCCCACCCGCTGCTAACATTGTAAGACACCTTGGGCCAAATTCAACTCCTCACGAATACATATGCCTCCTCGATTCAGCATTTGAAACAGTCGACAATGGAGATGAACTTTTCGCAAAATTTTTAAACACCAATCAAAATCCAGGAGAAAAGCCATCCGAGTACTTACAACGTTTACAAATAGCCCTGAATAAAGTAGTGAAAAGAGGTGGCATGGTTGCCAGTGACTCAGATCGTCAACTGCTCAAACAATTCTGCAGAGGCTGTTTGGATAACAGTATTATTACTAGTCTGCAGCTTGAGCAGAGGACAAACAAACCCCCGTCATTTCCTGACTTACTTCTAATGCTCAGAGTAGAAGAGGACAAACACGCGACTATGTCTAACCGAATGAAACAACATTTTGGCACCTTTAAAAGCAAAGTTCAGACAAACTCACTAAAGGTAGATGAAGCAGCGCAGTGCAACCAGTGGCCTAATGACGAGACAAACCCCTCTACTCTTACTGAAAAGCCACCCACCCCTAAAGCCTTTGACACTGTTGACCATCACCTGCTACTGGAGAGGCTGAGAGACTGGGTAGGCCTATCAGGGTCTGCTTTGGAGTGGTTCTCCTCTTATCTTTCTGAGCGCTCCTTTTCTGTGGCCATCTCCAAGTTTAGGTCCTCCACCACCTCTCTTACCCATGGTGTCCCACAAGGTTCTGTGCTGGGGCCTCTGCTCTTCCTCCTCTATCTGCTTCCTCTTCAGCACATCCTGAGCTCCTTCAAAGGAATCTCCTACCATCTTTACGCAGATGAAATCCAACTGTACATCTCCTTTAAGCCCCATGAGAGCTGCAGCTGTTACACACCTGCTTAGACTCTATCAAAACCTGGATGGCTGGGAGCTTTCTTCAGCTGAATGAAGATAAGACAGATCCTCATCTGTGCCCCAGACAAACTGGTTCCCAAAGTCAGACTCTCTTGGTCAGCTTGCTTCTCACACCAAACCTTCTGTCAGGAATCTTGGTGTGACCTTTGACCCAGCTCTCATCCTGGATTCTCATGTCAGTTCTCTTGTTCGCTCTTCCTTCTTCCATCTCAGGGACATTGCTAAGCTGAGTCCCATTCTGTCTCGCTCTGAACTTGAGACAGTTCTCCACACCTTCATCTCCTCATGCCTAGACTACTGTAACTCACTTTTCACGTGTCTGATCACAGGGGCGGATTTAGGACTGAAGAAGATCCGGGGCTTAACACACACACACACACACACACACACACACACACACACACACACACACACACACACACACACACACACACACACACACGTGACACGCACTAGTCAACATCATATATATTTGTCTTGTACCACATAATTTTTAATCTGAAGCTACATATTAAGCATATTCAGGGCAGAATATTGTTCCTGTTAGTGTTTAGTGTGAGATGATAGTAAATATTCCCTTTTTTTCTCCAACAACTGATAGTCAGCTAACTTTAGGCAAACCAGCAGCACAACAAATATTTTCAAATAAGACTCACAAACCTGAGTCAACACCAGTCTCATCAAAGCTGGGGTTCTGTCGTTGTACTTTTTGTCTAAAAAACGTCCTCATGTCCATCTTCACTCATGCGTTTCAGGCAGAGACTGCAGAAGAAGCCGGCTGCTGAAGGGCTTCTTCTTCAGTGGTGGAGGCTCAGGCAGGCTGTATACAAACTACTGCCAGCTGCTCCCTCTTTGTTGGACTTTGGTACTGCATGTTACTTCCACGTTTGAGATCCGGGACTTTTCATAAAAGATTCGGTGCTTGAGCCCAAGTAGCCGGGCATAACGCCGACCCTGTCTGTGCAGAACCTCCCTGAACCATCTACAGGTGGTTCAGAACGCATGTGCTCGGCTTCTGACCAAGTCCTCCAAACAGACCCGCATCATCCCGCTTCTCCTCCAGCTTCATTGGCTGCCAGTCAACTTCAGGGTTCATTTCAAGATCCTGGTTCTGGTCTATAGAGCCTTACATGGATAAGCACCATCTTACATTGGTGATCTTCTTAGTCCCTACACCCCCAGCAAGTCCCTGAGGTCCAGTGATCAAAGCCTACTGGTTGTGCAGAGCACCAGGCTAAAGACCAAAGGTGACAGATCATTTGCTGCTGTGGCCCCCGGACTCTTTAACTCTCTCCCCCTGAGGGGATAAAACTCACAACTGCCAGCAGGTCTGGTCTTTGTTGACTGATCTCTTTGTCTAGTCATGACTGACTCCGATTATAAAGCAGAATATTGATGAAGTTCACTCATCCAGTCGCAAAGATTGACACTGCTCCAGTGTATAGCATCAAACAGCTGGTGCTGCAATTACAAGCTCCAAACGCTGGGTTTGACATTGGTTTCTCAATCTTTGGGACATGGTAGACGTAGAAATAAGGGTAAAACATCACTAATGTGACAGACGTGGCAGCAATGTAAGAGAAACTGTATAAAGCAGCAGATGCCGATGCGTTATGTATGGAAGTCAAAGTGTGCCACATAATCATAAAAATAGCATTAAAATATTAAATCTAAATTTAAAAAAAGCTTTATATATGTAAATGCAAATCAGAAATTTCTAAATATAATGGAAGTTTCAAAATAATATGTAAAAAAGGACAGAACATCTGTAAAAATTATGCATTCCAATATGGCAGCCTGATGACATCATAATAGGCAAATTTGACGAGTGAATTTGCTTCCAACTCAAACTTTAGGTCCTGCTGAAGATTTTTCTCATTTACAGTTTACCTTTATCTCTAACCGTTTCCATGCTACAACCTTTTGAAATAGTCTTGTCAAAATTGAATATTTCCTTGAAAAACCTCCGGCGCCCTAAGGGTTAAGGCTTTAGACGGACTCAGATGTGCATGAGAACGCGTTCAGTAACCACTTGTTTACGGCTTAGTTTCTATCAGCTAGCCTCATTAGCAGTCCAATCAATGATATTGACGTGTGGTTACTATGACGACCTTGACGGGTACTGCTGGTTACCATGGTGACCTTTATGAGTCACTACCAGCAAGTTTAACATTTCTGTTAATCTTGGTTCTCTTTACACTTATACAGTTCATTCATCAGAACATAGACACAGTCTCGCACTAGAGCTCATGCTTCATACGTGATTCTGTTCTGAACATTTTTGTTTTAGTGAGATTTGTAGAAAACCACCTTGGCATCTTCCAGATTTTTTTTACAAGCTTGTTGAATACTGATTTGTCTGTGTAGGTGTCTGTGTGTTGTTGTTGTGTAGGACTTGGAGCTGTGTTGTGTGTGTGTGTTTGGTTGTGTGTTTGATTCTGCACTTCTGCCAGTGACTCAATTCAGAATTGCCCTGCAGTGCATTTTTAAGGGAAATCAAGTTATAGAGTTCCTGAGAGTTGAAGCTGGATTTGTTGTGCAGCTTTGTGCATGTGTGTGTGTGTGTGTGTGTGTGTGTGTGTGTGTGTGTGTGTGTGTGTGTGTGTGTGTGTGTGTGTGTGTGTGTGTGTGTGTGTGTGTGTGTGTGTGTGTGTGTGTGTGCCCGCAGTAATGAAAGGGACAGACAGAGCAAGCCAGTGAGCGTAGGCTGTGTGCTTAACTTGAGAGATTTACATGCAAAGCGCTGCTGCTTCTGCATCTTAACTTAACTTGAGGAAGTGAAGGTTGAAATGTACTCAGTGCAAATGCGCTTACGACTGGAAAGGAAACCAATTTCATTTACAAGTGGGAACTCAAAGTAATGTATTCCTACACTCAAGCACATTCCATCTTAAGATGTTTGACTTGTTTTGCTGCTCAGAGATTTGGAATAACCAGACCATGATATGATAACTTAATTCATCTGCAGCTCTTTAGCTGCTGCACGTTGTCCACACACAAAATTAGTTTTCTATGAGTGTGACAACATAAAATAAACTGAAATTACTCCATGATTGCAGGTCTGGTACAGAAACACTTTTTTAAATGAAAGTAAACTGCTTCAGTTTGTCCTGAGCCATAGAAGTGAGGCACTCCTTCCCCGTGAGTTTCAGCGGAGTGATGAAAAAAATAAAATGAAGGAGGGATTAGGCAGCCAGAGCTGGGGCTAAGTGAACGTAGAAGTCTGCATTAGTGCTGCAGCTCATTGGCTGGACAAGAGCAAATATGTTCCCTACGGAGCCTGAAGTCATTGCAGCAATTTTGCTCAACATTCACGAGGGAACAGAGCTCCTTAATTTTACGGTTTCCTGGGCCTTTAAACTCGGGCTAAATGTGCATGAAAGCAGCAAGTTTACATATTCATCATCTTTACTTTGTTTTGCCGCTCATTAAACTTTAATAACGGAGATTAATATCAGGAAACAAAAGGTAAATATAGTTTATTTATAAAGCAGCCCAGCGTACGTAATGTGTCCACTATGTAAAGATCAGCAGTTTAGTTCTACTCAGTTCTTATATCCATATCTCTGTTCCCAAACTCTCTTGGTCTACTTGCTTCTCACACCAAACCCTCTGTCAGGAATCTTGGTGTGACCTTTGACCCAGCTCTCACCCTGGATTCTCATGTCAGTTCTCTTGTTCGCTCTTCCTTCTTCCATCTCAGGAACATCGCTAAGCTGAGTCCCATTCTGTCTCGCTCTGAACTTGAGACAATTATCAACACCTTCATCTCCTCACACTTAGACTACTGTAACTCTCTTTTCATGTGTCTGAGCAGAACCTCCCTGAACCGTCTACAGGTGGTTCAGAATGCCTGTGCTCGGCTTCTGACCAAGTCCTCCAAATACACCCACATCACCCCGCTTCTCCTCCAGCTTCACTGGCTGCCAGTCAACTTCAGGGTTCATTTCAAGATCCTGGTTCTGGTCTATAGGGCCTTACATGGACAAGCACCATCTTACATTGGTGATCTTCTTAGTCCCTACACCCCCAGCAGGTCCCTGAGGTCCAGTGATCAAAGCCTACTGGTTGTGCAGCACCAGGCTAAAGACTAAAGGTGACAGATCATCTGCTGCTGTGGCCCCCAGACTCTGTAACTCTCTCCCCCTGAGTCTGAGATCAGTGGACTCAGTGGACTCCTTTAAAAAACAGCTGAAGACTCACTTGTTCAAGCTTTGGAGATGCCTTCATCACCACACTCTCCTTATTCTGCTATTTCTATCAATTCCGCCTTTCCCAGGATCCACTGACACCTCTTCTTAATTCATTTTCTCATTCCTCACAATTTTATACTTAAAAAATAATTTTTTTATCTTTTCCATTTTTGTTCTTGTGAAGCACCGGGTGATTTTTACCTTGTCTTGATCTGACTTCAACAAAGAATTCTTGATTTTAAAGGATTATTTGCAACTTTTTCATATTTTAAATCCTTTTCCTTAGCCAACATGAGCTAAAGTGACCCTTTACAGGTTAATGAAAAGTCAGAGCCCTCCGCCCGCTGTGGCCAGTAAACTGCTCCTATACTTAACTGGAACAGATTACTGGTCTGTGTTTTTATCTCCAAACTAGACGGGACAAATCTGATGAATGTTGAGGTTAGCGGCCTTCGAACATTCTCACAGAATGTTCTGGTTCACCTTGTTGATGCTCCCTGCAGGTCATTACCTGCTCCTCTTTCCAGCCGAGTACAGATATAATTGTGTTTTGAGTGAAGACACAAACACACGAGCTTTCCCTGTCTGTCTACACCTTTATACAGATCAGTTTATTTCTCCTCTGGATTATCCTGTCTCTTTATGCTCCTTCCCTTTACTCCACCCTTCACCTTCACTTTCTCCTCCCTCCTCATCCTTTTTCTTCTCCTCCCTCCCACTTTAATCCCTCTCTTTCCATCTTGGTGCCATGTTGTAGTTGGGATTATGTTCTCAAGCTGCCTGTTAACGCTCCACTGCGTGCCCCGCAGCGTGTTTGCACCAGAACCTGAATAAGTTAAAGGTCTGAAACCATCTCTTATTACCGTGAGGCTCCCGCGGTGTCACGGATATGAGGATTTTGTTGTCAAACTGGTTCGTTTGGAGCCTTTGTAATCTGCAAACTGGATAAATGTTTCTTCTTGTGCTTATTTTTTCCTGGTTCAAGTGTTTAATTTGTGTTTAAATTCATAACCTGATCTGTCTTAAGAAACCAGCTGATTACTGAGTCAGAACCGGAGCTCCAACTCTGCCCCGATGGTGTTTTTCTGATTTTAAAAACCTTAACTTCTGAGCAGTGAACCAGAATGAAGAAAACATATATTGCTGGGTCGGGTCGCTCCTGGTCCGAATGCGACTTCAGCTAATCTAGTTGTCTACACAGAGGATCATGTAGCAGCTAAGCATGGGTGAAGCTAATCACAGAGAGCCAGCATGAAACCCCAAAGGAGCCGTTTGTGTTAGTTCTGGGTTTCTGCCTCAGCAAATGCATAGACAGGTGGTGAAAGACATGATGGGACTTCCTTTCACAGGATATTTCATTAAAATTAGAAAATAATGCATTATCCTACCAGCTGTTGTGTTCTTAGAAAACATTAACAAACATGTTACACTGTCTGTAATCCACAAAAGTCAGATTTAGTCCAACTGAACACAGAGAGGCTGAACTTCATGTTTCCTGTACTTCTGTATCCACTTCAGAGCCAAATTACATTTATACCAACTTAACACATAGCTACTGACAGAATCATTTAGTCAAGCATGTTGATTTATTTTACTGATGTTTTTATTTCCTGTCGCACATTTTCACAATAAAAGTTTGAGAAAGTTTGCTTCCAAATAAGCCATTTGTGTTCAGTTGAATCCAGTTTGTTTTAAATGAATGACATTTAAATCAAATGAGGAAGGTCTTCACTCAGATTATAAAAACTGACAAGTGCTTTAATAATATTTTGTTATCTCTGACATTCTGGTCCATTATTTGCATATTTTAGTCAATTTATTTAAGTGCAGCATTCTCAGATTTTCACTAAAATCCAACGTCCAACAATAAAATAAATGAAATGCAAACTAAAGGAGTGATTGAGTAAAAGGTTTAAACTAGGGCTGGTACTTGATTTAAAATTTAATCTAAATAAATAGATGCATAGTAATTAATCAATCTTGTTTAATCACATTTTGGTTGTTCAAGACAATTTATACCCAAGCAGTTTTTTAATCAACAAAATGTTAGTGAGGCACAGAAAACACCCCACACTTTAACGAGTGTGTTCCTGTCACCACAAGGTCTGTTTGATCACTTTGGTTTCATTATAAAGGTAACCATCATGGGATTTGCTGTGATGTGTAAATATCTGTATGTGTGTTATTGATAAAGTGGAACATTGTAACTGTTGTGTACTGAACTGAATACTAGGTGGCAGCAGAGCCCTACTGAAATATATAGAGGTGTAGTGTAGAGTTCAGGGGAAGTTCTGCTGCAGGTTGCAAGATGAGTCCTGTGTGTGTGTGCTTGACCCTCCTGCTGTACTAAAGTTCATACGATTAAAGTTACTGCCTGCCTAATTTCTACTAACTAAAAAAAAATTACAGTAAAAAGTAGATGTTTTTCTTCATGAAGAAGCTTTCATTGCTCCAAATCAAGATTGTATAACATTGGAAGATCGTGCGAGTTTGAGAATAAATATTCTGGGTCTAGATAAACTGTAATGATGTCATGGAGAGGGGTGAGGGTTCATCTAGGTGCCAGATTTAGAAACAGATTTATTCATTTTTTTAGTTATTGAATAAAAAAAATTATTTTATCTCGAGCTTTTAAAACATGTGAATTATTGCATTGAAATTCTTTTAAAACGTATGCACCACCAGCTAAAATAAAAATCTTGATAAAAGTTCAGGTTTGTTTTATTCTGTGACCAGGTTAGCTCAGACAGCCTGATCAATTCAGAGGGTCAGGATTTAATTTTCAATATTCTACTGAAGAACTTTTAGGTTATGCTGCGTTAAAAGACATGGACAGGTATGAGTGCGTCCCACCAGACCTGAGAGGAGACTTGACAATGTCCCAGACTCTGTTCTTTATACTGAAGGAAGTGGTTTCCTTCTGAAATTAGAACAGAAAATGCAGAAGAAACGTGAGCTGGAGAACAGCCTGACCTTCTGATTCAGTCTCCTGCTTGACCTCCTGTCCACCCGCCTGCTGCTCCCATCATCAGCTGCTCTGATTGGTCTCACAGAGACAGAAGCCAATTAGAGAACCTCTCTGCAGGGAAGCTTTGACAACACAAGGCATGCTTGCTTTTATTTCATAAATGTGCACAAAAAGACCTCTTAAATGGTCAGTTCAGAAATGTCAGGATTTCAGCTGAGATGGAAAGCCACAGAAAACAAGAATTTACAAAACTATTTAATGACAAATGAAACAAGGTCAATGGTTTCAAAAGCAGGTCTTGTAATTGTTTTGAAGATCCAGAACTAAAAGTAAAATAAAATGAAGAAAATTTAAAAAATGAAATATTACCCAAAAATCCAACATTTGTTTTATATAACAATGTATAATAATTTAAGGTGAGGCACAATGTTTGATGAATCGTGTACAAAAAGTACCAAGTTCAGCTAAATGTGTTAGGGCTACTGCCAGTGACTCATTAAGGGTCACCATGGTAACCATTCAGGCAAATTAAGGTTTACCATAGAAAGCACCAGTGGCCCATTAAGGGTCACCATGGCAACCATCACTGGCTTGTGTAGGTCGTCATGGTAACCACCATGGCAACTACCTATATTCTCACTGCCATTATAGTGAAGAAGATAGTTTGTCACAGTTTTTATGACCTTTTTCCATGCCAAATATCACAAGGCAAAGGTCTCAGCTGCCGAACTTTCATCTTTATCAAAAGTGGGAAATATATTAATGACCTCAAACTAAGAAAATTATGAGCATATTGTTTTGAATAAAAGAGCCACAGCACTTGATTTGGTCCCATCCATTAAGCTGAATCAGCTCATTGTGCTTTAGAAGAGGCAGGAAAATATTCGTGGCTTCTTGGAAACCATTTTATTAAACAGAAAAATAAATCACCTGGCCTCGGTATTTGTCCTTGCCAGATCCACCACTTAAAGTTTATTCATTTTTTTTGTTGGTGCCTCTTTGGATTGATGCTCAAGTCCTTCCTTCCTCTCTGCAGACCCATTTATTGAGATTTCTCTGAGCCACTTGATCTGAATCACCTTACGAGTACGAGAGACAAGTGGTGATTCAGATCCAGGAAATGACGAAAGAATTTACATCATACATTTCTAGGAAACATAAACACTGTGTCCTCTGTGACGGGTTTGTCTGAAGGTATGCTGATTGGAGATATGAGTGTTGGCATGACGACTGATCCCATAAAAGCTCCTGTTAATTGCTTTTCATCTGGGTTGTGATGCTGGATGAGATGTTGAGATATTGAGAGTAAAAAGAGCGTATCTGGGAGGTTACGTTAAAAGCCTGGGATTGAGGAGGGGAGTGTGTTATTGCTTTCTGACCAGTATAATCTATTTAAGCGCTGACACTTGGATCTTTTCAGCTGCTTGATAGATTGAACGAAAGGAGCTGGATTACTCAGAAGGAAGCCAAGCCAATCAGGAGAAACATCTTTAAGAGGGAAACAAACACATTAAACACAATAATATCTCACATTCACCAGCGTGTCCTAAACATCACTTCCATTTGGGATGGCTGTGGTTCTCTTGTGCATCTGGAGGTATCTAGATTTCAGACTTTATAACGCTTTGGAATCATTTCCTTTTGTTCAGCTCTTCTTCTGAAAAGGCAAAAACGATGCAGATTTACTCCAGATAACATTTCCTATTCTAGTGCAGCAGAAGGATGTTGGATTTCATGGCTGTTCTGGCAAATTTCTGACTCTACTATAAACTGTATTTATGACGGAAAAGTCTAGAATCAGCTGTTAATTGTTTAAATTAAACTTTACAGTCTTTTTTGACTAAAGATGAGTGGGAAAAGCAGCTGATGTGAAAAATCCATTCTAAAGGTCTTTTAGGGATGTTCCCATCACGTTATTTTGCTCCCGATCCGATTCCGAGTCATTTGATTTAGAACATCTGCCGATACCGAGTCCCGATCCGATACTTTTTAGAAAAGCATTAAAAAAATTTGGAAATGTATATATATTTTTAGCAAAGCATTAAAATAAGAAGAAAACATCCACATTGTCCTTTAAGTTTCACTTTCATTTATTTAGGAAGTGCACTTGTTTATATTGTGAATATACTGAAAAGTAGCAGCATTGCTCTTATTTCAAGTTGTTTACTCCCTCATTATGCAGCCGTGAGCAATGCGTGTTCACGTGATGGGGCAAGCAGGCGGAGCCTTCGGCAGGCAGGGTAACTTTTCTCTGCATAACACCTGTAGCTCCAGCGCACTGCTCCAGTGCTGGAGAATTAGAAACCCTGATGTTTTGCAGTCTGTTCGCAATTTCTCTTCGTTCATTAGCGTAGCTTTCTCTGTCGGCTTGTCTGACTTCACTGTAAACTGTGACTGTTAGGGATAAACTAGGGATTAATGGAGACCAGTGGTTTGCTTTGTTGATGTTCGAAGGGAAAAGCCGACAGCGATAATAGCTTGTTTGAAGGCAGCGCATCATGGAGCTGTGCCCAGCATGTTGAATGCTCAGTATGCACACATTTAAAGTTTCTGTAGCTCTGCCTTTGCTGTCCGGTTTAAAATACCACTAAGCTGCAGATATTTTACTCAATTTTTACTCAATTTCAATGAATGAAAACTGTAGAGAAAATGTTTGGCCATTGGACGTGAGCAATTACTGGGTACTGTACCTGCAGAGGACCTTTTCTCCTCAGCCTGTGTCCTTTAGACGGGAGGGGTTTTCGGCAGCCAAAAGACACAAGTCAATAAAAAACATGTGGATTCATTCAAATAAACTCATGAAGCATAAGATGGAGCTACACTTTGTTTCTCCTCCCTGGGTCTCTCTATCCTCTTTAGCTTCTCGTCAGAGGGACTTCTCTGTTTCACCTGCAGATTCAGATCTGGTCCACTCTGGGCATCGATTCTTTCAAAGAGCTATCAGAACTGTCAAAGTCAGACGAGTCATGACTGTCATTAGGAGGGAAGGAGAGAAAATCGCACAGCAAATTGTAGCATCGAGTTTGTGAGCATAAATTCAGAGAATGATGCAGATTATAGGTTTCATCTATAAAACACAAAAGAAAACATCACTGGGAGAGAAATATCATTGATTCTTCTTTATTCACATTAATATTTGTTTCCTCCCCCGATGCAAGGTGTGGAACAAGGAAACAGCTCAGTGCTCGCCTCTGGAGAGGATCCTGATGGATTCATCTGCTGGCGACAAGCTCCAGCTGCAGCAGGTGTCCATTAATGAGAACAAAATGAATAGAAATAAACTTTGTCAGAGTGGAGATGGTGACATTTGGTTCCAGCTGATTATTTCTGATGTACTGTATGTGATGTAGATGTTGATGAGGGCCACTGCTGAGCTCTGCAGACATTCATCCTTCCAGCCCATAAGCTCCTAGCCAAGTCGGTTCTGCTCAGCATCAGCAGCAACAACCCGTGCTGTAAATCACCTGCAGGACAGACTAGCTAATGTAGAGACGCGGACTCTCATAAATCAGTCCACACGTGTGAGAGCTCCGCGCAGAGCAGTGCTGTCAGAAAGCAGCAATAAATACACTTCCACTGGAAGAATGAAGCCAGTTTTTGTGTTGGCTGTTGGTCCTGAACTGGATTAAGTCCAAAGTCTAGTTTAAATTTAGAGAAAAAGAAAAAGTTATAAAGTTATCAGATGAAAAAAGTTGTTTTCTAATTAAAACAAGCTTTTAGTCCATAATTTACTGTACAACTCGTTAGACTTAAAGGTGTGTGGAGAACAGTGTTGGGAGTAATGCGGTACAAAAGTAATTAATTACTGTAATGCATTGCTTTTTGCTGTAATGTGGTAATGTAAGGCATTACAGGGAAAGAAAATGGTAATATTTACTCGGTACAATTGTCAGTAACGCGGTAATTACAATGCATGTTTAAACCCAGAATCAAGATGTGTTCCTTAAAAATTCAAATTGCGGTAAACCCGAAGAAAGATCCAGTATCTGCATATATTAGGGTCATTTATGGACTCCGCTTTGCGGGCAGAGAGAACGCAGCGGTACGCGGTAATGGACCGTGGTCAAGTGAGCCGTCATTTGTGAGCCGCGGTCAAGCCAGCCGCATCTTATCCGACGCGAAAATTTCATTGCGCGTTTACAACAGTCAACGGCTCAAATACTCCAGCTGCGTCCTGCACGCGGCCGCTGAAACATTCACAAAATCGCTCCACTAAAACAAAATAATTCACTTGCGATTGTTCATATCAGCGCATATTCTCTGGTATTTTGTGCTTTTCTGACGTGCTTTGCCTCAGCTGAGTTCATAATCTGTACCCCGGTGATTTCAACTCATTACTGCTGGAGCGCCGCGCATGTGAAGATCCCTTTGGCTGATCGTTAGAAAGTAGGAAGTCTAGGAAACAGTTTTTTCTGGAAGATGGAGAGAGCATGCAGGAAGGTTAGAGAGAGAAAGGGCAGGAAATAATTCAAATAAAATCAAGAAAACAAAACAAAGTGCTTGAAAAGAAAAAAGTAGGTAGATTTATCCCCAATACTCATTTTTACCAGTGAAAAGCAATAATATATAAGCATTTAATATTTATAAGTGTGATAGAATCAGATCACCCCAGAAGTCAGTCCCACATCCAGGGCCGTATCAAGGGATTTGGGGACCAAGGCAATATAGGCTTGAGGCCCCCACCACCTCACTCCCTGATCAGTTAATATAAGATGGCAGCGTGCTGAGAGTACAGATTGTTGTTGCTTTTATTTATTAAACAATCATTTTGAAGCACTGTTATTATATCTGACTGTTTCTAACAGCAATCCTAGCTCAGACACCACATCACCTTCCACATATATGTCATGAGCTCACTGAGTGTCACATGACCAGATTCATATTGAAGTTGTATTGGTGAAAGTAACTTAGAGTAATGCAAAAGTAGTGTAATGCCTTACATTTTAAAACCAGTAATATTGTAATGTAATGAATTACTTTAAAATGAGGGTAACAAGTAATAAATAATGCATTACAGTTTTGAAGTAACTTGCCCAACACTGGTGGAGAATGACATGTCAAATCTGGGTACTGCAGTCCATGTATCAAAACAAACATGTCCGCTCTGAGCAGCTCTTGCCTGATACGGACCAGCACCCGCACATTCTAGAGTTAAACTCAGTAGATACAGTGGGGCAAAAAAGTATTTAGTCAGCCACCGATTGTGGAAGTCCTCCCACTTAAAATGATGACAGGTCAGTAATTTACACCATAGGTACACTTCAACTGTGAGAGACAGAATGTGAAAAATAATCCATGAATTCACATGGCAGGATTTTTAAAGAATTTATTTGTAAATCAGGGAGGAAAATAAGTATTTGGTCACTTCAAACAAGGAAAATCTCTGGCTCTCACAGACCTGTAACGTCTTCTTTAAGAAGCTTTTCTGTCCTCCACTCGTTACCTGTATTAATGGCACCTGTTTGAACTCATTATCTGTATAAAAGACACCTGTCCACAGCCTCAAACAGTCAGACTCCAAACTCCACTATGGCCAAGAACAAAGAGCTTTCGAAGGACACCAGGAAAAGAATTGTAGACCTGCACCAGACTGGGACGAGTAAATCTGCAATAGGCAAGCAGCTTGGTGTGAAAAAATCAACTGTGGGAGCAATTATCAGAAAATGGAAGACATACAAGACCACTGATAATCTCCCTCGATCTGGGGCTCCACACAAGATCTCATCCCGTGGGGTCAAAATGATCACGGGAACGGTGAGCAAGAATCCCAGAACCACACGGGGGGGCCTGGTGAATGACCTGCAGAGAGCTGGGACTAGGGTTGTCACGGTATGAAAATTTAACCTCACGGTTATTGTGACCAAAATTATCACGGTTTTCGGTATTATCGCGGTATTTTTTAAACGGTGTTGCATATGTTCAGAAAGCATTGATAGTCCTGTTCTACACAAACTGAAATAGTTCTGAAAAGGTTTAACAGTGTTTATTAAACCTAAAATAACACAAAGCCTTAGCAAAAGTGCAACTTTTCACAAGTAAAGGAACAAATAGCTTATTTTTCTGGAACTTGTTACAGTAGTCAGTGCAGGTTTAAATTATACAAATCCAAACATTCAAAACATAAACAATATGTAAACAAATCAAAGAAACACCACTTGTTTTCTCATATACTTGTTTTCTTCATTATCAAAATGAAAATCTAAAACTCCAGTCCACACTTGACTTGAGCACTGTACAAGTCAACCTTAAAAAATATGTATTTAAAATAAATATCCACTTTAAACAAATTACTAAAATAACTACTACACTATGTAATCAAATCCAAATGTTCAAGTATAAATGGCATTGAATAAGTAAACAAATCCATGACAAGGAACTAATTGTATATTTCTCTTCATCATCAACAAATAAGATGCTTCATCCAGCAACAGGGTGTCCGTGACACGGTTTAAATGCTGGCAGAGGGCGCTGCGGCTGCAGTATATAGTGACTCGTTGCATTCTCCCTCAACCAAAAGTCCTCACGTCATGCATTTCAGCTAAAATGCTAATGTTATCTTACCTTGCACTGGCTGTGGAGACGTGGGTGATGGTCACGCAGATGTGCCATGAGATTTGAAGTGTTGCTGCCTTCTGCAGACACTTGTTTCCTGCACGTTCTGCAAACGGGATAGCCGTCTTCTATTAACTGTCCCTCAGCATTTTTCAGAAATCCCAAATATGCCCATACTTCCGATTTAGTCTTCTTTGAGGGCTGATGGATGTCCTGGGCGCTGCCGTCGCCTCCTTCGGCCATTATTTCAGCTTCAAAGTTTTGGTGCCGTTGCAAATTAAAAAGTGCGTGTGCGCGCAGCGGGAACTTCAGCTGAAGCGACGGTGGCTGGTAAGGGTCATCGCGCCGAAACCGCGGCCACGGTAAACCCACCGAGATAATATAGTTTTTTAAAAACTGGACGGTTATTTTTATTGTCAACTTTTTTACCGGGGTTTACCGCTATACCGGTTACCGTGACAACCCTAGCTGGGACCACAGTAACAAAGGTCACCATCAGTAACACACTACAACGGCAGGGAATCAAATCCTGCGGTGCCAGACGTGTTCCGCTGCTGAAGCCAGTGCATGTCCAGGCCCGTCTGAAGTTTGCCAGAGAGCACATGGATGATACAGCAGAGGATTGGGAGAATGTCATGTGGTCAGATGAAACCAAAGTAGAACTTTTTGGTATAAACTCAACTCGTCGTGTTTGGAGGAAGAAGAATACTGAGTTGCATCCCAAGAACACCATACCTACTGTGAAGCATGGGGATGGGAACATCATGCTTTGGGGCTGTTTTTCTGCTAAGGGGACAGGACGACTGATCCGTGTTAAGGACAGAATGAATGGGGCCATGTATCGTGAGATTCTGAGCCAAAACCTTCTTCCATCACTGAGAGCTTTGAAGATGAAACGTGGCTGGGTCTTCCAACACGACAATGATCCCAAACACACCGCCCGGGCAACAAAGGAGTGGCTCCGTAAGAAGCATTTGAAAGTCCTGGAGTGGCCTAGCCAGTCTCCAGACCTCAACCCCATAGAAAATCTGTGGAGGGAGTTGAAAGTCCGTGTTGCTCGGCGACAGCCCCAAAACATCACTGCTCTGAGAAGATCTGCATGGAGGAATGGGCCAAAATACCAGCTACTGTGAGTGCAAACCTGGTAAAGACCTATAGTAATCGTTTGACCTCTGTTATTGCCATCAAAGGTTATGTTACAAAGTATTGAGTTGAATTTTTGTTATTGACCAAATACTTATTTTCCACCCTGATTTACAAATAAATTCTTTAAAAATCCTGCCATGTGAATTAATGGATTTTTTTTCACATTCTGTCTTCCACAGTTGAAGTGTACCTATGATGTAAATTACTGACCTCTGTCGTCATTTTAAGTGGGAGAACTTGCACAATCGGTGTTAGAATCGGACTCATGTTAAGAAGAAGAAAATATCATTTCTATAGCGCCTCTCAAGATAAAAATCACGAGGCGCTTAAGCATAATTCTGCGCACACGAAGATGCATAAGAGACCTGGATGATGAAGCTCAATGGTTAAAGGAATCACTGAAGCGGTGTGAAGCGCTCCGTCGCGCGTCTAGACGGTACCGTAGGAGGCGAGCTGCCATGGTTCGCCGCATGCTACAGTAGTGGGATATCTAGGTGCGCACAGCGTCCCCTGGTCCCCTCCTCCTCCCCCTCCCCCTTGTCTGGAACTCTACTTCACCAGTCTGAAGCAACCACCCTGTCCGTAACAAGTCCGGACCTGTTACTAGGGGCTTCGTCCGGATAAATTCCGGAACACGTTATCCGGATGTTTGTATTCAGACACAAAGGTCTTACGGACAGAGTCCGGAACATTTCCGTTTTTCACGGCCTGTCTGAAGGGGGCTTTGGAGACCCAGAGGGCTCACACGTGACTGGCTCTGGAACCAGGAAGTATGGAGACGGGACAGATTGTAAACAATGACTTTGTTCCTCTTAGGCCTTTTTAAACTGAGAAAAACTGGCAACCCTCCAGCTGTCTGTGAATGAAATCTGTTTCAATGTAACCTTCCTCCCACCATGACTGAGATGTTAGACTGTGATAATTTCACTGTAGAATTATTACTTATTAGACCTTTAATAGAGTGTTGAAATCACTAAATACGTGGGACTAACAACCTTTAACTCATGGCCTCTATTGTTCACGGTTTTACATCAGTCACACACAACATTCATCTTTATTGGGCCAGAGGAGGAAACCATTTTCTCCAGGAACGGGAGGTGCGCGCTCAAGGAGACATGTTTCACTTTTACTCAGATTAATTTGGGACAAAATACTCTGCTCTAATCTGAAAAAGAAGGCAAAATTGGATTGAAATTTGTGTTTTATTTTTCAGTTCTATGGAAAAATGGGTCAGACTAGCTCATAGAGCTGCTATTAGTTGCTATATTTTCTACAGAATTTATAAACTCTTGTCTCTTTTTAACATCGCCCACCGGCGCTTCTTGTGTAGCAACCACGTAGTTTTTATTGTGCCTCTGCCAAACATGTCAAAAAACAACAATCATCAAAGACTCATGCTGAAGGAAGCACCTTGATTGGCTCTCCTGCAAACGCAGTGTTGTAGCGTACATCATACTCTGGCTGAAACTCCTGCCTGCTCATGTTTATTTTTATTTCTTTCACAGTGCTAATGCAGGCATTTATAGTCCAGCACTCAGGGGATGCAGATGAATCCTCTGGCTGTGTTAAAGCAGCAGTTGAACATTTTCTTGAATTATTAGGCATTGATTTCCTCTCAAATTAAGAGGTGTCATGATGCCAAGCAGCAGAAATTGGAAATGTGTCCCAATCTGCTTTAATAAGCCGGCTGTAGGAAAGTAAACAGAGTCAAAGTAATGTTGGAGTCTATGCATACACTCTGTTAAAGAACATCTGCTGTTTTATTAATATATATCTAAAAGTTAGGAAATGACACGGTTAAAACCAAAAACTGAGACAGACGAGCACACAGAGAGAAGAGGCTGATGCTGCTTTTAAAAATATTACATCTAATCAGCATCCGAGCAGCCTCTCCAATTAGCTCTCCTTATTATTCCAATCTGTCAGACGGAAGAGAGCACAGCGGAGAGAAATCAAACATCCTCGGGCCAAGCACATTTAACATATCCTCTGTGGACGGCACGCAGGCAGCCGAGCAGCCTGGGAAATTAAACCGAAAGAAACCCACCGACTCCGTTCCTCACCTGCAGCGATCGTACAGGAAGCGGGACGGAGACACGCCGGTGTGTGCTCGTTTTATCTCTCCGCTCTAAACGCGGAAACAGATTCTCATGCTGGAAACCGGCCAAGAAAGTAATGGAGTCTGAGAGGCATTTCTGTTTTATTTTTCACTTTTACAACAATCCTCTCGGAGTGCACTTGGGTGAGATGACTTGCATTTGTCTGCAGGAAACTATCAAAAAGGATAAGGATTGCACTTTAGTTATAGTCACTGCTGAGATCCACCTTTTATACTTTGGCTGGAGTGTTGCTTAGCCACGGAGAAAAACGCTGCTCGGCCGTTAAAAGGACACAAAAAGCCTCCTATGAGATTAAAGTGGTACATTAAATAATGCATATTTCTATAAAAATGTGTGAAGTCAGCTCTGGGGAAAATAATCTTCATCTTTCATGTTTTTATGGGTGCTTGAAATCCTTGGAAATGCTCAAATTTTAATTTGGAGAAAACTCATTTCAGCCGATTGTATCTGTGATCTCGTTCTTTCGGTCAATACCCAAAGATCGTGACCATAGGTGAGAGGGTAGGAACGTATGATCGACCGGTAAATCGTGTGCTTCACCTTCTGGCTTAGCTCTCTCTTCACCACGACAGACCGGTACAACGCCCGCATCACTGCAGATGCAGCACCAATCCGCCTGTTGATCTCATGCTCCATCTTTCCCTCACTCGTGAACAAGACCCCGAGATACTTAAACTCCTCCACTTGGGGCAGGACCTCATCCCTGACCCAGAGAAGGCATTCTACCCCTTTCCGACTCAAGACCATGGTCTTGGATTTAGAGGAGCTGATTCTCATCCCAGCTGATGGATGTGTTTTTATTATGAGTTATATGAGATTATTTCTGTCCTAATGGATAGTTCCTCTAATTTCAAACCCCCTCTGTAAGCCCTGTGCAGCAGGTAAACATGTGGATCTCCATTTACCTGTGTAAAACCAGAGGTGTGACCAAGTCACTGCTTTGCAAGTCACAAGTAAGTCACAAGTCTTTCCAGTCAAGTCTCGAGTCAAGTCCAAGTCAATCACAACCAAGTCGAGTCCAAAGTCCATAAACTGTGAATTTTCAAGTCATAATCAAGCCATCTGTCCAACTTCAATTTAATGACGATGATGATAAATAAATTCCAGAAATAAAGCTTCTTAAAGCTTCATTTGTTTGCTCAAACTGCAGAAAGTGCAACTGAAGCTGGTTATAAACAAGGTGCTGCTGCATCTAGCAGTACAAGATCAAACCCAGAACGATGAATGATTTATGACTTTTGTCCATGTCGTGCCACTTTTGTGCTAAAATATCAAGTGTGCTCAAGTCATCATCAAGTCAACGGATGCAAGCAGATTCAGTTTGCAAGTCATTGCCGTTCAAGTCCGAGTCAAGTCGTAAGTCTTTATACATTTATCAAGTCAAGTCAGAAATAATTAAAATGACTCGAGTGTGACTCGATTCCAAGTCATATGACTCGAGTCCACACCTCTGATGTTTACATTTATAAATGCATAGTTCTCTTTGTACTAGTGTCTCCAGCTGGTGTTTGTGATTGACAAGAACTTGTTAGCTTTTTTACAAGTCTCATTTATTTTCTGTTTAGGGGCAGAAAACTGAGTGTCTATAAACAGTTTTAGAACTAAATGTGAAAATAAGATAAAAATATTTCATGTTTTATGTTCTTATTTTCTTTTGTCTATATTTTATTTTGTGAGTCGTGTGACATTCATTTTTCACCCTGGTCGGCTGGAAACCTTTACAGCCGCTACAATCTGTAAACACAACACTGCCGCTGCTGCTGAGACTTAACTGTTGTTTGACTTAAGAAGCCATCAATTATTTTTAGTGTCCCACTGACTTTTCCACAATCACGGGTTATTTTCTCCGTGTAAACGGTGGCTGAGCTGTTTCTAAGTGCACAGTAAAACACAAAGTCTGCCCCACAGCTGCATTGGTGCTGTTAGATTGGACCGGGGTGATTTGTTTAATTTCCTGCTGTGTAACGGCACACGGCTGGATTGTGGTTGGGGCTTTGCTTTGTAAAAGAAATGTTTTATTATTGATCTGTTTCTGATGCAGAGTTAAAATTCCCATGTTGGCCGCATGCAGCTGCGTGACCCACTTATGAGTGTGCGTGTCAAGGTCAGAGCGTGTCCACCAGATTACAGTCAATAACATGTGAAACCGTTCTGGTCAGTTTCAGCCTGAAGGCCTAAAATCACTTTATGGTCAGAAATGTTGACAGGCGTGTAGAGCACACCCAAACAGAGACGGCTGCTTTCCTCCCCGCCGTCTCTTTAGTGTCACATTTATTCCACATTTGTCTCAAACGAAGCAGCTTCGGCGTGTCAGCACCTCCACGTCAACCTCATTGAATAATAAATTACTCTCTCTGTGAAACACTTTCGGTTAATTTGATGAATAAATAACAGACAACTCGGAGAAAAAGAACCAGATGTGTTCACTGTTAATGGTTATTTCAGGCCAAATGAAGGAATTCTTTTGTGAGCTGAAATGGTGGTTGAGTGCACCGGTTGCTTCACATTTTAATTAATGCACTTGGGTTTTTAATATGGATGTCGGTTGAGCCATATTGTGCTGGCAGCGGTTAAAGGAGAATAATTCACCACTCTAACATTGTCTCTTTTAATTGAATAAATAAAGATGTGCCTTTTTTTCTGAACAGAGATTATTAGAGGCAACCTTGATTGTAAAAGTTAACTTAGATTGATGATAGCGCTGTAGCTCAGACCAGGAGGGAACTGGAGTTTCACCTTTTCTAACGGGAGACCAAGCTATGATGGTCGTTTAATTACGTGAAGTGCATGTGAAATGAGATATTCTCTCATTTGTTTGAGAAAGGTTACAAGATAAATTTGTCCAAAATGTAGTCATTTAGAATCTTGCTAAAGAGACAAAAAGCTGAAACCTGGAGAAAAGTCTTACAATATCAGAAACTAACATTGAACTTTACAGAGTTTGTTCGATTATTAATCAAAGCTGCAATAGGGAACCTGTCGCCTCCCTTTCCGGTCGGCTCGTGGGTTCCCGGAAGAACAACAAAATGAATGCAAGTAGGGCTGCGACAAACGATTATTTGGATCATCGGTAAATCGGATGGGGTCTCAACTCGTTTAATCGGGAAAATTAAAAAAAATTGCTAGATAAACATTTTTTCTCTCCTTCCTTTACTTTAACAACAGAACATGGTTGTGCTCTGTTTGTTGACAGAGTTGTTACATTTTAAAATTAAGTTAATTAAATAAAATATAAGAAGCATCCGGGATCTGTTTCTTCGCTTTCTTTATGGAAGTATCAGATCAATACTCTGTAGCAGCAGATTCTCAAAGTGAAATGAGTTGGACTCGAATGCAAAAAAATCAGATCTGGAAAAAAAAAATCACTTTTTCATTTTTCAAATTTAAACATTTCTAGGGAAACATTTTTTCTCTCCTTCCTTTATTTTAACAACAGAACATGAATAGAAAAGTGTTCAATAGCGTGCAAAACAACATGCTATCACCTAAATATTTCCATAAATAAACTGTGGTCAGTAAAATTTCACGTATTTCATTAACATGTTCAGTAGTAGCTACTGGAAATGTTAATAACATTTATTTTCTAACGGTGACATATCTATTATGTACGGGTTAACAATAATCCAGTTTAACTTACGTTCACAGATAGACGCTTTTGTGATTTAAATGCTACAGTGGCTTCCCGTATACCTGCAGCGGTGTTGGGCAAAGCAGACTCGAAGCAGCAACCTGACTTCAGCGGTGCCTTCTGCTTCGTAGCGCTGCAGACAGCTAATGAACAGGATGATGATGAGGACTTTTCTTCCTCTTATAGAGTGCAGATATTCTTAGTTTCACAGCCATCGTGTTTTTCGGGACCCACTTGACCCGCTAGCATTAGTTAATCTGCTTGTAGTTACACTTTTCATACCAAACTTTGGACTGTTTCTACCTTTGTGTCTTTGCTGGTTTCTCTGTTTTCCTCCACAGCAACTAGACTAGCACATAGTGTGCCAGTAAAAGGCATCTTCCTTACACAATAATTAATTGTGCGACATGAATGTGTCTCTTGTTCTGATCTGCCTCGGTCTACTCTGCTGCCGCATCAGATGAGCTGGCGGCATTGACTGTTACATGAAGATTGCACGTCACGAAAAAAAGTTCCACAACACAACAAATCTATGACGAAAAGCGTTGCCAAATCATTTCTTTATGGAATTTTCGATTCGTTGTTGCAGCCCTAAATGCAAGTCAACCGGGCTAAAAGAGCTGTTTTCTAACCGCTTTGGCTTACACCCTGGATCGCACATATGTCGTACTGCAATTTAAATGAAAACTAATGATGGGTGTTTCGACCACGCCAGCTTGTAAAAGTTTGTAATTAGCATGACTACTAGTCAGACTTTGGCACGCCACATGACATCACCACGGAATCTCCTCTCCCCTAGCGTAGCTGCTACTTACCAAATGGCCAGATTTATGGTGGTACTTTCCTCCTGAAAGAAGAATTTAAAGTTCGCTGAACTAACAGCCATTTTCCTTCTGTTTTTCCCCGTGTCTTGTTCGATGATGTCACTTTTGTGAAGCGCATTTTTAGTCCTGGATTTATTTTCACACAAAACCCAAAATAATGTTTCCCCCCGTTCAAAAATAAGCGATTTCTTGGTATGAAAGTGTGTCTTTAAAATTCACGGACATCATATGTGAAATCGATGGAACATAAGCGGAATTAGAAAATAGCGTTGATGATGAAACTAGGTAGGAAGTGCGGAACTGCGGTGGTTTGGTGAGACAGACAACCAGATGGTTCAACCGTTGGTTTTGGACCAAGCCATGTCATTGGCTGAGGTTTTTGCCTCTGTGTTAAATTATTATAAAGTGTTTCCTTCGCATACCCAAAGTAACTATTTTCATCATCAATCGAATATTAAAGGTTCAATTACATTGATAGTCCCTATTTTAATGGATTATTACATTTTATTGAATACCTGTAATATTTTATTAACACTTTATTAAAAGTAACCACTTAAAAATCATTACATAGTGGTGAGCCAGCTAGGAGGTGAATCAAAATCACCACTTTATTAATCATTTTAAGTTTTAAAATTTCTTTGCTGGGTTTGAAACAAAAAATATAGTTTATGAAAATCTATTCATTACTATATTTCTACTACTAATGACGATGCAGAACAAATGATTATAAATGGTGATTTAAGGTAATATCAGCTGAGACAATGAATGAACTCGAAACAGTTCTGAAACATGATCGTAGATGTTAAGAGCCTAATAAAGTGAGTCAGAAAGAAGTGATGTCTGGGTTTATAAAATAAATCTGGTTGAATTTTATTCAGATTTAATTAGTTGTCAAATTTATCCAATTAACCCATCCCATGCCAGTGCAGAGTTACGGTACCCGTGTGTATGGAGGCTTCTCGGTGATCTGGCTAGCCGCAAAGTCTTCTCCGCAAGCAAGGAGTTTTACTTCTGGATGTCACAGGACTTATTCCTCTGAATCCACATCAGCTCATCAGAGATAGTCTCCAGGGTCAGCAGGCAGACCGTTTCATGGACGATGTGTTTTGCAGAATGAACAAATAATAATTGGTTGATTCCGAAAAAGGACGGTTCTTTATGTCGTTAAAACGGAGACTCGTGACTACTCAGTGTCTCCGTCAGCCTCGTCTCCAGTTCCTTGGAGTCTGCCCCATCTTCCTCGTCGCCTGTGTATTTGAGCCTCGCTCTGATTGGGAATGGGCATCAGATGTACCTCACACATCTCCTCATGTGCGCTGTCACACCTGTATTGGTGTTTTTTAAATCACTCAATAAATAGCTAGAGCTAAGAGCGGATATTTAGGGATGCTGACAGACAAGCTCAGCTAAACCGGTCACCTGCTTCCATAGCAAAATAATGGCAAGCCAGTTTATCATATAATGTTTAGACTCTCAGAAGGATACATGGATGTTTCCTGTCAGCCCCAGTTCCTCCTTCAGCTGGTGCCTCCAGTCAGACTCTAGCTCCTGTTTGCCATCAGGTCCATCATCAGGCCCCTCAAACACATCAGAAACCCTGCAGGTGATTGTTGTTCAGCTGTCATTTACCTCCTCCATGGCCCCACTTCCACCTTCAGTCCCTGCCTGACATCCCCTCTAAGGTGCAGACCAAAGGGCAGAGTAGATCCACTTCCACCATTTGGAGAGATTGAAATCATATTTCACAGCTTGGAAGCATGTCAGGAAATGTAACGTCTGTGAAACGGGAGCAGCTCTCGCCTTATAAATGGTCAGGGGAAACATATTTAAGCGTGAGCCTGTAGAGCAGCAATAAGTCAGCTGTTTTAGCAGCTGGTCGTGTTTCATTCAGACCATCAGCTCTGATGGAACTCCTTCTCGTGCATCAAATGGGGACATTGCTTTTCAGGTTATTCCTTTCTTTGTCGTTGAACACTGGAATGTGCTGCAGGTTTACACCTTTAGTCGGCCGCTTCCACTTCCTCTAAAAGTAATTTACAGCAGCACGGAACAGCTTCAGCCCTGCTGTTGGTGCTGACTGGTCACTCATTTGACGCATGACTGCAAAAGGTCATGGTCAGGAGCTCTTAGGGTCACTTTTAGTCATTTTGGGTGTTGGACCAAAGTTTCTTTGGTCAGCCTAATCTCACTGAGCCTTCTGATTAAAGCTACAATGACTGGATTTCAGTCCTGTTTGGTTGGATCAGCTCTGAAGACCATAAATTCCTCTCTGTGGAGGAAACGAACCAACAGCCCATTTCCTTTGCCCACAGGTCTGCCGGGCCATATCTCAACGCCACGGCTAAAAGGATGGAGAAATAGATTACCCAACAACTTGAACACCTGATGAGTGATCGCTCAAGCAAAACAAACCGCTGGCCCTCTGCTTCCACCCGTCCCCCATGTTGTTTATCTTTTCCTTCATCTTTACAACCTGGGAATATCCACCCTGCCTCACCAGAGGGAGAGCTGACATCTGGTCTGCGTCCAGAAGATGGAGGGTCTGGGTCTAGATGCTGACGAGGAGAATGGGTCACTCCACTGATAATTCAGATTATAGGGAAACATAAACAACAGGGACTTAGTCCCTCTAAGACGGAGTCGGGAACGTCACAGCAAGACAGGTTGTTAGTACTCTGAGGCCCGTTCAATAAAAACACAGAGGATGTATGAGGAACCTTGTTTCGGCACAAAACTTTGGTCCTTTATGTTTTATATCACTTCCATTAAACCATGTTAAAGTCTTCAGTTTACCTTTATTATAATCAGTTTATTCATCATGTAAAGGAGCACCACAATGCTCTTCACACATCTGAACCATTACCAGTCATCACAAGTCACAGCTCATGCACTGGAGCCAACAAATGCTTTATTACCTCTTCATGTGTGTTTTAGGTTTTTATCAGATGTAGGGAGCAACAGGACTGTCCAGCAGGGTTTTTCATTATTTCATTAATAACAGCAACGTCCTAAATGTTACTGCTGGGCATGATTCAGTGGTAACCACATAAAGAAACATCTCATTAAATCAGTGCCACTAGAGCGCAGGGGTTTTCTGGAGAGTATCTGAAAGGTCAGAGGTCACAGAACGATCGTTCCTCCCGTCATCACTGACTTGTTCAGGATTTGTTATTCAAACAGGGTTAAAGGTCATGGCTTTGTTCCTGCAACTAATGGATGAAAACCTGTGTGTGTGTGTGTGTGTGTGTGTGTGTGTGTGTGTGTGTGTGTGTGTGTGTGTGTGTGTGTGTGTGTGTGTGTGTGTGTGTGTGTGTGTGTGTGTGTGTGTGTGTGTGTTGTTGTTGTTGTTGATTGTTCATGAGGCCTTATTAGTGAAAGCCTTTAATGGAAAAAAATAAATTATAATCCAGCAGCTTACATTGTTGGATACTCAACATTTTTGGAAAAAGGTTTACATTTTCAAATGTACTGGGACTGAACTGGGATGTACAGTACTGATGTCAACAGGGGCAACTGGAGCAAGTGCCGCAACCAAACTCTTTTCTCTGGGAACTGATTCCAGGTGACTGTTCAGATTTTTCTAACGTAAATCCATCAGCATGAAGGTTCAGAAAGGGGAAACTGTGAAGTCCTGCAAATGTGTACTTTTCTAAACTCCTCATTGAAATTATTATATGTCAAAGATAAATGAGCTTAACCAGTAGGATGATGCAAAATATTGTGTAACTAAATACCTAGCAGGAACATAAAGGGTTTATTGGTAAGTTTTAGTCATCTAAAGACAAACATTTGTGTAAAATATCAAATTGAAATGATAAAATTAGTAATTCCTTATCAAACATATATTCATGATGGCAGATCAGAAGGCAAAACCTCTTTAAAAGGCTTCAAATGATTTAATGTCAGATTGATTTAAACAGAATATTAAACCTAGAAACAGCACAAGGAGGGAGAATAGAATGGGACTAATGCAAGAGCCTTGAGGTACTCCACAATGAACTGAGTCAGTAAATAAAAGTCAAAATTAAATATAAAACAATTAAAGCACTTGATGAAAGTTCATTTCCGTCATGATTCCTAGAATGTATCTCACCAACGTGAGCAGCAAGTTGATCCAGTCGCTGATTTGTGGCAGCTTGCTGCTCCCTAAGGGTCGGGAGAACAGACTAATGCATATGTAGCAGGTTACAATGGATCTCCTGAGAGCCTCTGTGGGGTCACTTCGGCCAGATTGTTGTGTTATGGTTTTTGGGATAAATCTGACCCATATGCAAGGAGAAAGCCCTCAGGAGACCAAGAGATGGTTCAATAAAATGTTTTATTGACCAGAACTGGTTGAGGGTTGGTTTTTAAGGAGCAGGGCTCAGGAGCAGGAGACTGGACCACTGGACTGAATAACAGGGTCGTCAGATTTGAGATGGGCCATAGAAAAAGGAGCTTGAGAGGATTCTTACTGCAATGAGATGGGAGGTGAGGGCTGGAGGAGTCAGGGCTGTGGGCAGGTGAGGAGCAGGAACTGGCGGTGACTTGAAGATGAGTAGCTGGTAGCAGGAAGGAGGAGATAATGCAATGATGAGAGCTTACAGTGTTTTGTTGTAGGGTGGACAGGAGATGCGCGGGAGGGTGAGACGGTGAGAGCACGGGTAGGTGGTCCAAGGAGCCGGAGAACCTGATAGAGCCGTGGTTCTGGAGGAGAAGTTGAGAAGTGTAGAAGTCAGGCTGAGCTGCTGATTGAGTCAGCGTGGCTGGAGGTCAGGAAACCTAAGAGCAAAAGCAAAGAGAGGTCAGGAACTGAAGCGGTTTCAGAAAATATCAGAGATGGATGGATGTGTCCACACAATCTGGTTTCCCGGCACCTTTATTCCTCCCGTCTGATGAGTCAATGAGCTGCAGGTGAGCGAGGAGACCCAGCTGCAGCGATCGCCTGCTGAGCGGAGCTGCCTCAGAGTCTACACATGCCCAATAACAAGCCTGTGGGTGAAAGGGAAAAACACAGCCAGTGTCTCAGTGAGGGTAACAATATTAATATAGCATAAATCAGGGACTCCACTGTGTTTTAGAGCACATGCACAGCTACTCTAGGGCCACACAATCAGCACCGCTGGTCTCTCCCAGGGTTCAAACCGGCAACCCTCCTATTAGTGTTGCCTTAAAGAACTGTTAGTTTCAAAGGACATAAAATAGTAATGGAGTGAAAGAGTTCCTCATTTTGATGCTGTTTATCAGCCTTTGATTAACGTCCTCTTCCTCTAGCTGAGGTCGCTCACATGACGCTACGTCCTCCTCAGAGCTGCAGACGACTTTTACGACTCGAGTAGACTTTCGTCTTACAGCATCTGGAAATAGTCTCTGACATATGTTTTGCAACATTAAGCTGCAACTTTTAAGAAGTGCCAATCCTAATCTGATCTAGCGTAAACAAACAGACATAAAAACAGCTCTGAATGACGTGAGGAGCTTTCGTGTTTTTGGGGTGTGACTGCGTTTTTGTGTCCAGCCCCACACCTGACAGCTCCTGGTTGAAACGGCAGTTCTGCACCGCTGACGAATCTCAACACTCCTGGTTTATCTTTTGTCTGTCTCTGACTGGGTGTGAGAGAGTCTATGTGTGTCAGAGTGACTTGATCAATTATTAATTGTTTCAGTAATGAGCCCACAGCTTCTGGAACGGCTCCACGTGCCCTTGATTAATACAGCCACAAAACCCGACGCAGCCCCTCTCATCAGCAAGCAGCAGAGAGAGGCGGACCAGCGGGATGGAATCAGCCTCAACATCACAGTGAGGCATGGGGAATGTTCAGGAAAATCAAAGCTGGCAGCAGAAACCGCTGAGGAGCAGTTAGGAACTGGGAGACAGGAAGACAAACACAAGGAGAGACTGGGAGGAAGACGAGGAGCGACAGCACGAAGAAGAGTGAATTAACTACCAGCAGAGGTGATGGCTCCATCGGAGAAGACTCTGCTGTCCTGTTTAATAGTCTCCAGCGCTGTTCTGAAGGTCCTGATTAGTGAGCGGCACAGAGATGGACTCTTGGCTCTGATGAATACAAATCTGCAAAGTGGCCTCGGCCCTGAGAGGGATTTGTAGCGGCCAGGTAGTCAGACTGCAGGAGGTTTATCAGAGGGCTGCTGGCTCTCTGCGCTGATGCATGTGAAGATGTTCTGACACTTCCCACTGCCAGAGGAAATAGCTCAGTTACTAATTAATTCATGTGACTAAAGCACACATACACGTTTAACCCGCTGAGGCTGACAGCAAACACTGCTGGGGTGGTTGGAGGTCAGATATTACACATCTGTACACATCTGCAGAGATATGGTTGTGAGTTGGTCCCTGCTTCACTTTTCACTCTGCTAGAGGGAAAATCTCATTTTAAAACAAAACAAAAGGAAGCAGGACACCCCTCTAAACCCCAACCTGTGTGTGTGTGTGTGTGTGTGTGTGTGTGTGTGTGTGTGTGTGTGTGTGTAGGTGTGTGTGTGTGTGTGTGTGTGTGTGTGAGCCATGCATCGATCAGTATTCAAGGCTTTAGGATGAAGTACCTTCCTACGCCTGTTGTTAACAAGTATTTGTATAGGACCTTCTTAGGGTTCTACAGCCCCCCAAGGCACTTTACAACACAACCAGTGTTTACGTGTCTCTCTTCAAACCCCAAACACACACACACACACACACACACACACACACACACACACACACACACACACACACACACACACACACACAGACATACACGCACACACTCACACACACACACACACACACACACACACATGCACACACACACACACACACACACATGCACACACACACACACACACACACATGCACACACACACACATGCACACACACACACACACACACACACATGCACACACACACACACACACACACATGCACACACACACACACACACTCACACACACACACACACACACACACACACACACACATGCACACACACACACACACACACACACATGCACACACACACACACACACACACACACACACACACACACACACACACACACACACACACAGACATACACGCACACACTCACACACACACACACACACACACACACATGCACACACACACACACACACACACACATGCAGTCTCTTCAAACCCCAAACACACCCACACACACACACACACACACACCCACACACACACACACACACACACACACACACACACACACACACACACACACACACACACACACACACACACATGTCTCTGTATTCTTTTGCGGACCTTCCATTGACCTTCCTAGAGGGCCGTTATCCATGTTGTAGTTTTAACCCTGCTTCAACACACCTGATTTCAATCAACAGGCTTCTGCAGAGCCTGATGAGCTGCTGCACAGGTGATTCAACACCTGAATCTAGTGTGTTGGAGCAAAGAAACCACCAAAACGAGCTGGATACTGGCCCTCGAGGCCCGGAACTGAATAGCCCTGCATGACAGGATTAAACATGAAATGTATGTCTTCTTTTATTTTGAAGAGTAGCTACAATGGCGGCCTTTAAAGTTTCTGTAGAAACGTTCTAGTTTTATTCGTTATTTTCACTATTTGTCTCGGATTTTTGGTTTCAAGAACAAAACAGAAAACTTTTCTTAATTTTTTTTATCTTTCAATAATGTTTGTTTCTTTCTATAGATTTAGAGACAGAAACACATGAGGTAAATCCACATCAGTACTTTCAGTAACGTTGCCCTGATAAAAGTTTAACATAGAGATCTTGGGCAGTAATCTCATTTCAAGGTAAAGCCATTTAAAATTCATAAAGCCGAGGCTCAGCTGATAATCTGGTGTCCTTGCCACAGGTTCCCTCCTTTGACCTTGCCTTGGTTTCCTGCTGTGGTTCGTCTCCTTAAACACAAACTCGGTGTCTTTGCTTCAGTGAGATAAAGAGGAAGTGACCAGCGCTGGACGCCTGGGGGGTAATGAGTGAATGTGCTCGCTCTATTACAGAGGATTAGTTCATGCTGCCCCAGAGGCTCATCCAGCCTGAAGCTAATGTCCCATGTTTATCTCCTCAACACGACCCCAGGCACACTCGCCGCTCTCTCATAGGCTCACGATCGCACTCAAACAACCTTCAGCCTCATTTGTAACAAGTTCCTCACAACAAAGAAAACACCCGCAGCTTCGCAAGAAGCAAAAGGGTTCTTATCTCTAAGACCTACTTTTCAAGAAACTGTTTTCTCATAATTAGTGTGCTCTGCTTGTTTGTGCTGTAGCTAACATCCACTGTATGTGTGTGTGTGTGTGTGTGTGTGTATATATTTTTTTCCCCCTGTATTTGTGGACTATACTTAAAGGACTTCTTGAGGAGCATTTAAACCTTTTTTTACAGAATTTATTCCCTGACACAGTTGAGAGAATAATTTGCTTCAACTGCATCTTTTTGTTGAACGCTTCAAAACAAATTCCCACTTTGAAGATGCTTCTCATTAAAGGATGTCGTCTTATTGATGATCCTACAGCGGCTGAGGAACGTCTTCCAGGTTTTAGCCCATCAAAGCTGAACATAGATGTCATTCTTTAATATTTTAATGGGGAGAGTTGTAAGTAAAGCCAGCGGTTTGTTACAGCTGGAGCCTCCTCAGGAGGGAGGTTACACCATCAGCCATGCCGATCAATGCTATTGATCCTGTGAGGAATATGAGATCGATCTGCTTCCAGAGCAAAGCCCTTGAAATGGCTGTTGTTTGTTCTGTGCTAACTCTTTGACTCAGATCTCTTCAAATGCATCATTTTCACCCTTTCTTTTTGTTTTTATTCATTTTTTTTGTATTTCAGTACATAATCTTTAAATTTGCTTAAGCAAGTGCACTCAGATTGCGCTTAGACATAAAATACATCAAACGTCATAAAATAAATGTTTTTGAATTTGTAATTTTAAAACCCTAAAATGCTTTGATGAGCCAAAGTTCCCCATGGAAGACCTCTAACATTTAAATTTAATCTAAAATCGGTTTTCATGGTAAAGTTATTTAAAAAAATAAAAAGGTCTGCTAGTGTTCTTGTGTTATTTTGACTTGAGTAAAGCATAATTACAAGTGCAGAGCTTTATGCGACATGTAAAACTACTATTTTAAAAAGTGTTAACTAAAAAAGCGTGACTCTGGAAGTCAGCGATCACATGGACATCTGCTATTTCTAGCATGAATTAGCACTTAGCAATGGTGAGTTCATGGATCTGGAAAAAAATAGGATTTTTCAGTGAAAAAACAAAAATGGAATTGTAGAAAAATTGAGATGAAAATACAAACTTAAAGTGTAATTGGATCTTTACCAGTTCAATCTTTCTGTGAATTTTTGACATGTTTTTGTAAACGTGATTAAATCTAGAATCTAGGTCCCATAAACATCTCAGTGCTGCCCCCTGTGGGTTGAACTGTGGCTACTGCATTTAAAATTAGTGATTGACTGGAGCTGGTACAATTCCACATCATCGGTACAGTTTTCCGCTCCCCCTCCCTCCAGGGAAGCGTCATTTGGAATTGTAGGATGTCCAAGGAAGGTCCCGCCTTTCTTGCCTCTGGTTGGCTGGAAGGGCTAATGTAGGAAACCGTTTTCCCTCGCTGCAGGGTTTTAATGTTTACAGTCAGATCTTGAGGTGTTTTTTTTCCACAAAATATGAACTCATCGCTCTAAACTTTTTAACTGCCATTGACGACAAAAGTCTACTAACTAACTAATCTAAATTTTATTTACCGTCTTTTCCTGACTATACGCCGCTATTTTTTTCCCCACGCTTTGAACCATGCGACTTATAATGAGGTGCGGCTTTACTGAAGATTTTCCTTCACCTGCCAGGGGGCGCTTTAGCAGAAAGTGAAACAGGTGGTGTCAAAAGTGGAAATCAAAGAAAGTGCTCATTTTAATTTAGCACATGCAAGCAGACGGCACGACGAAGAATTTTTTTTCAAATCCATACCCCATCATCATGGTAACTACACGTATGAGTTCATATGATGCCACATTTAAGTTGAAGGCCATCGATCTGTAAAGGAGGGAAACAGTGGTGCCGCACGTAAGCTTGGCATGAATGAATCCATGGTTCGGCGCTGGAGACGGATGCGGGAAGAACTCATTCAAGCCAGCTTCACCCGGGGATGATGACAGCTACACTGACATCGCCACAGAAAAGGTATGTGACGAAGCTCTTCTGAGGCTGTTCAACTCCGACACTGAAGAAGAGGACTTTAATGGCTTTAGTGCACAAGAGGAAGATGAGAGTGAATGACTTTTTCTGGTAGGCAAGTGTGTTTTATTTACTAACCAGGCATGTTTTGTGTGCAGTTTTTATTTTCTAATCATCCAGGGCTTATTAATGCTGTGTCAGCGCTGTTCTTTTCTTCTAGACATGCAAATTACCGGTAACAACGTGTCAGTTCTGTTTTTATTTTATAACCATCCAGAAATTTGAATGCTATCAGTGCTGTTTTCTTTTCTAAACTTGCAGGCGCATTCACCCGTGTTTAAAATTTGTTTTGTTGAATTAAAACAACAACAAAAACCTCCATGTAGCATTCCATGCTTTCGTTCTTTTTAAACACAGAAACAGTTTTGTTTACCTGTTGTTCCGTGTAGCGTCTTTCTGTCTAATTATCTTATGTTATGGCCATACATGCGCTGTGCGTCGGAGACCTGCATGTGGCTGCTGCACCGTGGCTTGTATTAGAGTGCGGCGTGTGTGTGTAGAAAACCTGTGTTTTGTTGGTGCGGCCTATATTGATGTGTGCTCTATAGTCCGGAAATTACGTCATATAGCGCCTTCACATGGCCCAAGTACCAAAGGCTGCACAACATAAAGAAATAAAGCCACCCATTAACGAGACTCCTCTTGAGTAAAAGCCAAAGAATGTGTGTTTTCAGACGGCTCTAGAATTGCCGAGCGTGGTGGCCTGTTTGACACATGTAAGCAGCTCATTCCACAGGCGTGATGTGTTCAGATCTCCTGGTACTAGTCAGTAACCAGGTTGCCGGATTTTGGACCTTCTGTAGTTTTGCTGTGGAGGCCTGCTTGATGCCTGCATAAAGCAAGTTACAGTAGTCCAGTATGGTGGTAATGAAGGCGTGGATGACGGTTTCCAGATGTTTGCATGGAAGAAACGGCTTAATCCTAGCTATTCTCCTGAGATGAAAGTAGCAGGATCTGCTTGTTCCATTGACCTGGCTGTCCAGTCTGAGCTCTACATCCAATTTCACCCCCAGATTGGTGACCACAGCCTTCTCAAAAGGTGCAAATAAAGGAGTCAACCCCTTGGGCACATCCATGTGTGTTTTTTGAGCCGAACAGGATAGTCTCAGTTTTATTCTGGTTGAAGAACAGAAAATTCTGAGCCATCCATAATTTGAACTCCTCCAAGTAGTCCAAGAGTGGTTTAGATGAACTTGAGTTATTGCGTTACTGGTAGATAGATTTGACAATCATCCGCAAACAGGTGAAACTTGCCGTTGTGCCGACGAAACAAGTCACCCAGTGGCAGCAGATATTGGGAAAAGAGGAGGGGGGCCAGGACGGATCCCTGAGGCACTCCACACAGCAAAAAAAAAAAAAAAAAAAAAAAAAATATATATATATATATATATATATATATATATATATATATATATGTTGGGCGTATGAGGAAGCGAGTAATTTGTAAGTTTCACTTTACTTTTGGATTCTTCAATAAATTCTGTAAATATGGGAATATTTACCGATGTATTAATTAATTAAGATACTCTTTAGGTATCTACGGGGCACCATCCCCTTTATCCGGGGAAAAATTGAATCCAAACTCTTATCAGTCTATCTGAAATGTGGAAAAGTTCTAGGAGCAGAGATTTCACGTCGACACAAAAAGTCGCTTGAGACAAAAATCTGCATTTTATAACATTTAATTAAACAAGGAGATTAATAATGCAAAACAATTTGATATAATTGGAGATGTGTGTGTGTGTGTGTGTGTGTGTGTGTGTGTGTGTGTGTGTGTGTGTGTGTGTGTGTGTGTGTGTGTGTGTGTGTGTGTGTGTGTGTGTGTGTGTGTGTGTGTGTGTGTGAAATCAAATGTGTGTGTGTATGAATGCTTGTCCTCCAGAGCAGGTGTGTGTGTGAGTGGAGGATGTATGAATGGAGTTCTTTGTTTTCCCAGGTGCGCGCGTGCTTGTGAGTGTGTGTGTGTGTGTGTCTGATAAGGCTGGAGGAATGAGCGGTAAGCTGTCTCCTTTTCTCTCTCTCACAGTAAAAAAAAAGGAATTAGCCCTTAGTGGCTTAATATCACAGTAACTTAACTTTAACACTTCAAAAGTTGACAAAACAACAAAGGTCACTCGTAAATTATTTAATCTCAAAGAGAAGTCTACCAGCTTGGCCAGAGCTGACGACTAAAGATATTTAAATAATAAACAAACAGACCTTACTTCACGGTAGATATCTATAACGTGTTTGATACGGAAGATAGAGAAAAACCGTCTGATAATTTGAAGCAAGTCACGCGGTCGACTGCTTATCTTGGTCTAGAAGAGACGAGAAAAGGTAAAAGTTTAAATGAAATAAAACTTGCAGGAGCAAAACCTCTCTGAGCTGATCAAAGGCGTCCCTTTGAAGTTCGCTGGTCAGATGTGATTTACGCTTCTCCGTTGTTTCTCCGCACGAGTGTTTCTCCAACGGCTGGAAGAGCGAGCAAAGTTTCTTTTTGTGCTGAGTTGATGACTTACAGCGTGAGCTGGATGGAGCTGGAGTTGCTTTCCAGCCATCGTTTCCTTCACATCAGCTGGAGTTGAGCAGAAGAGAGTAGATTTGCTGGGTTTCCAAACCCAGCTTTCAGCAGTTCGGTGCCGGATCCGCTCACGTTGATCGGAGCGTGCAATAAGCGTCCTTTACAGCCAGTGATACTGTACAAAGAAAGCTAAGTTTCGTTTTTCACTGAAATTTATAACTTCCAGCTGGTTGTTGTTGTTGTGGTGCTGCGCATGTACAGAACCCCTGCTCCGCCTTGGCAGTGACATCATCACATTGCTTCCACGTGCAAAGCACCATGGGAAATGAAGTTTCTTGGCGCTGATGTGATTATTTGCTTTTCCAGAGCAATTTAGCACAGTCTTTTGGAGAAAATTACCGCAGCAATTCTCACGAGGGCATACCCTCAACATATATATATATATATATATATATATATATATATATATATCCAGAGAATGGATGTAAATTTAAAGCCTAACATGGGGTCTAACGGTTTAACAAATGTCAAGTTCTGGTTCTGGGCCCTGTCGCTGATTTCAGATCTTTGCTCTAATCTGCAGGTAGAGATTCCAGCCGATTAAAAATAAATAACAAAATCACCAGATTTTTTTTTAATAGCAGTTTTTTTTAAGTACAAATGGTGACAGGGTTGTGGTGATTTCACACACCCAGACCCTGATCTTCAGTTAGACTGACCACTACTTCATAACCTCTAAAATCATGATTTTCATCTCATGAATAAACATTTTTTCAAGTATTCTATTATTTATAGTTCTTTAGAATAGACAGGTCAGACCTGTAACTGAAATCGGCCCTAAAAACCAGAATCGGTCCTCCGCTAGTTTGCCACTGGTGACGGTGTAGTTAATGACCAAAAATTTACCGGATTCTTGAGTTTCAGACTGCCCCAAACTGGTTTATCAATCTGAATATTGGCTAATCCACACCAGAAGCTGTTTTGGTGCATCTTTAATCACAAGAAATTACTAACAGTGATTTTCTGCCGTGTCCTCCGGTGATTGGATCGTGTGGCAAAAGCAGCTGAAGGGAAGGAGTTTGGGTGATTTGTACCTCATTATTTAGTCCCAGACACTCCAGTCGATCCAGCCTGCAGCATGATGGACGCTTTCATTCCTTAGATGTCAAAAGACATATGGGCATGTATGTGTTATGTGTTTGCAGATAATGCCTCCTCCTGTCCCGTGTCACCTCTGCTGCTAATGGCTCTGTAATAAATACCCATGAACCACTAACACAGGGGCTGGTAGGCTAACACGTGGACATAAACACATATTTAGGGCTATACTTGCAACAATTTCAATTCCACAGTGAACTCCCTTAGTCTTCTCTATCCCTACCCAATCATAGAGAAAACACTCAGTGGATTTAGATAACAAAAGGGATTTAGTAAAGAGGATGAGCAAACTTTAGCTATTGTGTACTGGAGCAGCTAAAATCGAACTGTCAGTCAAAACCAGAGGGTTTCAGAGGCAGCACCCAGATGCATCACAGGAGATAATGTTTCAACAAGACAAGCGTCAACAGGGACATAATTGGTAAAGTAATCTTTCAATCAGGAAACAGTGCAGGTAAACATTTAAACGAACTCAGGAAGTAACCTGCTCTTTTTCCTGTTTCTTCTCATATTAAAATACATCAAATCAGTGTGTTGTATTTTACTATGAGATTACATATGTATAATTACACATGCACATACAGGTGCTGATCATGAAATTAGAATATCATGACAAAGCTGCTTTATTTCAGTAATTCCATTCAAAAGTAGAACTTGTATAATAGATTAACTTATTACACACAGACAGATTTAATTCAAATGTTTATTTCTTTAATTTGGATGATTATCAATCAATCAATCAATCAATCAATCAATCAATCAATCAATCAAAGCTTTATTTATAAAGCGCCTTCCGCAACCCTGTCAGGAAGCCCACGGCGCTGAACATGGTACAGTACAAAGTCAAATAAAGTGAATAAATCAGAAAATAAAAGCAATTCAAATTACAGATTACAAATTACAAAAAAGGTGAAACATTCTAGTAGAATACAAATGTGTAAAACAAGGGAAAAATTGAACCAATGAAAACTGTGAGATAAAATCAACATAAATGACGGCCAAACTCAAATACATTCAGGAAACGCCAAGCGGAGGAGGTGTGTTTTTAGGCGGCTCTTGAAGACTGCAGAGATGGGGACAGCCTAACTGAGGGTGGCAACTGGTTCCAAAGTGACGGTGCTAGGACTGAGAAAGCCCAGTCCCCACGGGTACGACACCTAGAACGAGGAACAGCGAGCAGGCCTTGGTCAGAGGAGCGCAGAGCGCGTGATGGGGAATGTCTGTCCAGGAGCGTGGCCAGATAGGGGGGAGCACCACCCTGGGAGAAATTAAAAACAAAGACGAGGAGTCTGAAGTGTGAACGATAGCAAACCGGAAGCCAGTGCAAGGAGGCCAGAACCGGACTGATGTGGTCCCGTTTCCTGGTCCCAGTCAGGAACCTGGCTGCGCTATTCTGCACAACCTGTAGGCGACGCAGTGATGACTGACACAACCCTGCATATAGAGAGCTGCAGTAATCAAGCCTAAAAATTACAAAGGCATGCAGTACCCGATTATAACTGACAACTAATGAAAATCCCAAATTCAGTTTCTCAGAATATTAGAATATTGTGAAATGGTTCAATAATGAAGACCCCTGGTGCCACACTCTAAGATAGCTCAAAACACCTGCAAAAGGTCTCTTATTCTAGTTATGTTGGCTACACAATCATGGGGAAGACTGCTGACTTGACAGTTGTCTTTAAGACGATCATTGACACCTTCCAATCAACCGATTGAACTTTATTTGTATAGCACTTTTCATACAAAAGAAAATGCGGCTTAAAGTGCTTAACAGATTAAAATGACCCAATATAACCCATATTCTCATCCCTTCCCCATTAATATAAAAACAATTGTGAGAGTTACACCCTCATCCCTCGACCCCTTTGCCAGGCGCATGCACACACACACACACACACACACACACACACACACACACACACACACACACACACACACACACACACACACACACACACACACACACAAAACCTTAAAAACAGCATAAGTTAACACTAGGCTGAGTTCAGATGGGTTAGGTAATGAATGACACACCATCAGGTGAGCCATCTACCTCGGCAGTAGTTGATCGACGGCAGCAGCCAAGGCACCAACCCAGGGCGCCCAGTTAGGGAGGGCGGAAACCCTCACCACAGAAGCACACCCAAGGAAAGCCCAGGCCGCCACAGTCAACCACCACCCCCGAGGCAGAGGGCCCCACAGAGGAAACACTGGTATGATTAAAATAGGTAAAATGAAATTAAATAAATAAATAAATAATAATAATAATAATAATAGCTCATATGGATAGGAAAATAACTAATAAAAACTGATAAAAATATAGTTAAACACTAAAACATAAATGTCTACCCCTTAAATTAAAATAATAAAATAAATAAGTTAATTAATAAAACAGGAAATGCAGCTAAAAACAGCTAAAAAGGTGAGTCTTGAGCCTGCTCTTAAAAACATGAACATTCTCTATGACCCTGAGGTCCTCTGGCAGCCTGGTTCAGATACGTGGGCCATAATACTGGAAGGATGCTTCACCATGGGTATGTGTCCTGACTTTTGGAATCACGGAGACGGCTGCCAGAGGAGTGCAGAGGCCGCGAGGGTTTGGAAGGTAAAAGCAGTTCTGAAAGATAAGAAGGCCCAAGACCATTAAGACACTTAAAAACCATTAAGAGAACCTTAACATTGATCCTGAAACATACCGGGAGCCGATGCAGCGATTCTAAAACCGGTGTAATGTGCTCCCACCTCCTGGTCTTCATCAGGACGCGTGCTGCAGAGTTTTGTAGAAGTTGTAAGCCTGAAATACTCTTTTTGGGAAGACCAGAAAGCAGGGCAGTACAGTAGTCTATTGTACTGGTGATGAAAGCATGCATCAGCGGATGGGGCGGACTCTGGCAATGTTCTTTAGATGATAAAAACCTATTTTAGTAATGTTTTTTATGTGTGGGATAAAAGTCAACTCAGTCAAAAATCACGCCCAGGTTCTTGACTTGTAAGGAAGGAATAAAAGACATTGATTGTAGTTTTGGTAAAAGTTTCTCTGAGCCTCAGGACCGATGACTAAAACTTTAATTTTGTCCTGGTTGAGCTGGAGAAAGTTCTCTGCCATCCAGGCTCCCAACCTTTCTGTTTCTGGTGCTGTGAAGCTTGGAGGATTTTTACAGCTATTTTTTAAGCTTTTTTCACTTTTTGAGCATTTGTTGTTATGCGTAACCATGGCAACAATCTGTTTACAATCGGGAGCAGCTGATTAACATCGGAAAGGGTGAAATAATACCTCAAGTGAAGCTACAAATCCCAAATGAGCTAAAACACAAGAAGCGTGGGTGCAGAGCGGGAGCAAAATGGAGACAGAGAAAGAGGAAATTCAAACCATGTCTTCCATCAATCATAATGGGCAATGTGAGATCACTGGCCAACAAGATGGAGGAACTCCAAGCCCTTTCAAGGACTCAGCCAGAGTATCGGCAGTTTCGGAACCGCTGGAGGAGATAAGGCAAAGAAGGATTCTCCAGAGAATCAAGAAAATTATGGACAACTCTGAGCATTCACAAGACAACATATACACACACACACACACACACACACACACACACACACACACACACACATATATACATATATATATATATATATATATATATATATATTAAAATCTCTAAAGTCGACATTGTCACTGAGTACAACACATCGATTTGCGCATCAGGACTTTCTCTGGTTTTAGTATGTAGGTGGACACAAATATACTTCTTGTATAATGTCACGGGAAAGTTTAAAGGTGAAAGTTCAACAAAAGGCTTGAGGCCAATGTTACAGAAGAGACCGTTAGCTGGGAGAACTTTTCTCTCTTAAACAGAACGTCCTAAATCCTTTCTTTTCTTTTCCTTTCTTTTTAATTTACTTGCGTTTAAACTTTTATTGTGTAGTTGTTTATCTTTAAGCAGTCTCTCATTGCTGATGAAGTAAAAATGTAATTGTGTCTAGATTTCCCACCAGCACTCCCTCTCATCCCAGTGGGAAACTGGCTGGCTACATACGTCTTCACTGTTAAACACTTGATTTTGAAAATACTAAAGCTTTGAAGTTCAAGGCAGAAAAACAAGAGACACTTACGCCAATCAGCCAGAAGGTGACAAAATGGCTTTAGACACAAAGTAAGGTTCAACATTATAGACGTCTAGACGTTTTGTTGCACTTTAGGCAACAGAATATATAAAAACAAGTGTATCAGTAAACGAAGCAGAGTCAACACATCTATGCAGAAGCCTTCTTCTGTCCATTTCTCCTCTACTTTGTTGTGATGGATAGCAGCAGCTAACAGAGCCTTATTCAGTCAGCGGGTTGGCTGGTAAAACCACCATTTTGCTGCCACATTAGTCCAAATGGATGACCAAGCTCTGGAGGACACCACTTATTTCCCCTGAGTGCTTTCTGTTTGCTCTGATTTGACTGAGAAGTCCAGGACAGAGTTACTGAAGTGAGGAAAAGGTGAGGAAGAGAGAAAAGGCAGAGGAAATGCAGCTGTGACTTGATTCTGAACAGATACAAAAGAACAAAGACGTTGAAGAGACTGGCTCTGATAGAAGAACCGGAGTAACTCTTGGTTTGACATAGAACAGAATCCTCTGGGAACACAATTAGACCACATGTGACCACACTGACCCGTTGTTCTCATCCTCCCAAATACAGAGAGGAAGTCATTGGTCAGTAAATGAGCCTGGGGTCGCCTGTCCACTCATTAATTATTAACTAATCTGATTTAATCGTGACCTCATCATCATCCTGTTCCCCATGCTGGATGCACCCTGCAACTTCTAAAGGAAATGGCTGTGCAGCTGGAACGTTAGGATGGGCTGATCTTGCGGAGGTGATCATCTGATCCTGCTCTCCTCCAGCGCTGTGAAGAAGAAAACTGAGTCGATCAGACGTGCTGACAACAGCATTATCAGCAAACAGCTCTCAGGCTGCAATTAGAAAGGATTGTCAGTGAAGTATTGACTCACTTTTTGGGGGTTTGACATGATGAAACGGAAATGGCTGCTGTTGGGACGACGGTGGCAGAAAGGTGACGGCGGCTCCTCCAACACCAACTTCCTCTGTAAACCCTCATAAGTCTTTCGGGACTTCTGAAGCAATCAAAGGTAAAACAAAACATCATTGGTCTGATGGATAAACTGTAAGAAGTGTTGCCGTGGTAACCACCAACTGCAGTGACTTCCTTGAGTCAATGAAAATGTATCCAGCTTGATTGAACCCAATGACCTCATAGCAGCCCAAGAGAGCTGACCCCTGTGGGCTTCCATACATACCCTATAGAGATACTATGGGTGGGGTTTGCTCACCTTAGTTGCCTCATTCCCATCGAAGAGGAGCTTTATCCAAGTTTAATCAGATTTGAACGTTTCCATCTGGTTTAAATGTTGAGTCTTTTTAGCCTTTTAGGTGTCAGTAGACATGTTAAAAGCCTGAGAAGCCCCTCCCTGAATGAAGCTCCATCACCTGATGAGTGAAACTTCAGGTGATATCAGCTGTTAGAACTAAAGGCGAGATTCCTTTTACCATTTATCTTTTGAAGAAGAATTTTCTTCTCCAAACACGGCTTCTGATTTTGCCTCACAGCCTCTCCGCTCCCTCCATTTCCTCCCCCTTTCCTCTCCTGTCATCCTCCTTTGTCAGCAGTCTGGATGCTGTCTGCAGCTCTCACCCCTCTTTCTTTTCTCCCTATAAGGCAGCTGCTTTCATACACTCAGTATCTCGCCACCCTGCCCCCACCCCACGCCGAGCCCCAACCCTCCCACTCTGCTTCCCACTGTCAAACCTGCCAGCAGAAGTAAAGGAGTTTCCCATCCATCTAGGAGCCAAACTCCTGACACACAGGATGGTAAATGAAAAACATACAGCCCTAAAAGAGGCAGAACGTGTGCACCTGAAAGTTCAAGGCAGAGGACGTGGAAATGAAAATCATCAATCAAAAGCTTTCTGAATTTCTGAAAACTCTTGTTGCAGAGAAGAAAAGAAGTAAAAAGCCTACACAAACAGCTGCAACAGCCGTAACGGAGCCAGCAGACGACATCTGTCCGGTCTGATGTTTGTGACACTGATTGCGTTACTGACAGGCCTCTCCTCTTTATCAGTCAGCATATCAAACACCTTAATCACATGTTTATGTTGTCAGTAAATCCTAAAAGCTGACATTTCACAGCAGAGGGCCGGTACGCACTTCTAATTTTTCTAACTTTTTCCTAGGGTACGGAGGGTGCCGGTAGTATTTCTGCTCATTTTGTTGTGACTTATTTGTCATTTAAGTATTTAGTTACTAAAGAAATACAGTCCTGTTGTTAGCACTGAAAATGTATTTGTGCAAGTATTTTATTTTGAAGGGAACCTTCAGGAAATGCACTTTTCTTCGGTGATTGTGTTACTTGACGAGAAAAAAAGAGACGAAAGGTTTGGATGTAGCTCACGTTCTGAAATGAGCATTAAATGTTCAAGATAAAGACGCTGTCGTCCATCATCATTTTAGAAGCCTTTATTCCACTTCACATTTATTAGTCGGAATCTTTGAAATTTCTTTTAAAAAAATATATCTGTTCATCTTCAAGTAAACACCAGCCATCCACAGCCCCACCAGTGCCACCCCCTCCCCTTCATTTAGTGCAAGAGGACACATTCTCTCCAAACGCACCATGGCTGCCCATCGCACGCCGCACACACAGCGCTAGAGGAGAGGAGAGGAAAAACGAGACGAGTTATCCGACACGTGCATGTTCCCGTGACAGCAGCAGCGTCTGACCAACCAGGGGTCAAATGTCCCAACAGGCAGGTGGATCCATGGAGAGATGGCATCCAAACAGGAAACATAGATCAGGTGGTAGAGCGGGTTGCCTCATGATCGGAGGGTCATGGGTTCGATTCCAGCTCCCGCCAGGGGTATCCTGCTGTTTTGTCCTTGGGCAAGACACTTCACCCAACTTGCCTGTGTTAGTGGTGGTCAGAGGGGCCGACGGCGCCAAATGGCAGCCTCGCCTCTGTCAGACCTCCCCAGGGCGGCTGTGGCTACAAGTAGCTTACCATCACTAGCAGTGTGTGTGTGTGAGAGTGTGTGAAAGCGTCTTTGGGTGTCTTGAAAAGTGCTATATAAGTTCAGTGCGTTATTATTATTATAGATCAGGAGTTAGCACGAGAAAGAAAAAGTCAAAGCATGAGTAGGAGTGTGCTTCTTGATGTCCACCTGTTTTACATTTTTATATCTAATGTTCTGATGGATTCTTTAATTATGCTCTGTCTGCATACAAAGAATGACACATGTCAGCTTGTCTTCATAGAAAATACTTCTTTGGTTTTGATAAGTGATTCTTCCTCAGATAAAATCCGTAACACACGTGTCCTCATGATGGAATGCATTTCAGAGCTGAGGTCCTCCTCTGTGACACCCAGGCTGCGTTCGTCTCCGGGAGCACTCGGGTAAATTTTGTTCAGAGGATGTCAGCAGTTCCAAATAATTCTCATCACACAAAGTTCTTCAGTAATCATCATCTAGTTCTCACAGAGGTTAAGATAGTTCTGTCAGGTTGGAAGATTAAAAAGCACAGACGGTTAGTAGTCAGATGTGAGTAATCCCGGTGATGTACTCGTCGGGTCTGATCGCCGGAGTTCTGCAGTCAGCTCCATCTCTCCGTATCCATCTGAATGTCTCAAGATGTCAGGTTGCTTTTCACGTTCCCCTGTCTCAAAGACAAACCAGCAAAGTTCTCAACTGGTCTCATTGGTCCCAAGTTAAAAAAAAAAAGACAGCCGATGGAAGCAGGTGTTAATTTAGCTGATCTAGAGTCAGGAGTGGTTTATTTTGGTCCAAACTGGAATAGAAATCAGACTCTTCTGGTGTTTATTTCAGCATCTGCTATTCTTGTTTTCCATCTCCTCACTGTTCACCACCTGAGAGGGCACCAGCAGGACTAATTATGGACAACACTAATTCCCTCCGAGCTCCACTCCACTCCCAGCCGCATAACAAATTCATTGGCACATAGCTGCCACCGTTGTAAATCAGTGTGACAGCGCCGGAGGTGAGGTGCTGAATACATTCATGCGCTTGTTGCTGCAGCTTGTACTCACACAGGAGTAAACAGGCTCTCCAGTTGTTAGATGTCCACATTCATCTCTGCTGTGGACCGCTTGATGTTCAGAGAGGGACCACATGTTGGGGACAGGAGCAGCAGAAGGGCTGGGAGATATTAGAGGCTAGGGAGTGGGAGCAGGTGATCTGAGCTGCAGACCAGAGGAAAGGCGGTGGAGACAGCACAGTCGGATATATTAAACTGCAGCAAATGGGTACTTGGGGTATTGTCCAGATATGAGGATGGCAGCTGGGGAACAATGGTGTGTTGATGCATTGGCTTCTACATACTGAGGTAAAGTCTGCAAAGCCTGCCGTCATTTAGTGGTTTACATGTGTACAGCGAGGAGTAAAAGTTCTTCTAGTTGACTTTTTCCACAGATTACTAACGTCTACTAAACTAACCTGGATTACTAAAATGCCTTTGGATGATAATGTTTGGATTCCAAATCAGAAGATGGTGTTTTAATGTCCCAACAAAGATCTAAGCCTATCTCTGCAGAGATAGCACGTCTACTCAAACATAACCTACTTGGACTGAATCCCAGTGGTGTCCAGGGATGAGGATCATCTTCTTGCATGTTTTGAATGTTTCTCCGCTTTGACACATGTGGTTTTAGGTGGTAGGTGATTAGGCTTCTGCATAGATTGTTGACCTGCTGAACAGGTGATTCAGCCACTGAATCAGGCATGTTGGAGCAGAGAAACAACAAAAACATGCAGGGTCAGTGGCACACCAGGGAGCCCAAGGCGCGGGACAACAGTAAATGCTGAATGCAAATCACAATAAATAAGTAGATAATAAAAGCAAATAAAATAGTGCAAACAGGATTAAAACAGAGTAGAAAACAAGTAGATAAAACTGGGGATACAATTACCAATAAAAACAGGAAATAAAATCAACAGGCCAACCTCAAACATGTTCAGGGAACGCCAAACAGCAGAAGTGGGATTTTCAGGCGACTCTTAAACCTAGCATGGCTGAAACATTCCTGAAGAGAATACAACAAAAGGCAACACGTCATGTCAACAACCTCGTTAGTTCGATTCTCCCTTTGGGACTGAAGGTAAAGTCCCATTAGTCATGATTACTCACTAGAGGCTGTGCTCTGGAGCTTTTGGGAGGTTTAAGTGGATGGTCCAGGGTTCTGGGTCTGAACGGCACCTGTGTCACTGTGACGGCAAGTAACCTGGGGGCTCGTTTATAAAGCTTGCTTACTCACAAAACAGGGTCAGAAAACTGCGTAAGCAACTTTCCACACAAACTTTGGGATTGACAAAAGAAAACGTAGCTGAAGAATGTGGCAACTTAAGTTGACTAAGAACCTGGCTTACGCACATTTTGGACATGGAGAGCACCTGCAGTGCTGCGGCTGAGAAGGACACGATTATGAATTCCAGCAGCAGCATCACTTGGACCGCTTCGTGCAAATACAGAACAAGTTTCTAGACGTAGACTAGATAGTTTGTGATTTATAGAGCGGAGATTGCGTGATTGCTGTGCGTACTCCATGTTTGATAGATCACAGACCTACTTGGCGTGAGTACATGTTTTTTGCTGAGCTTAAGTTCGGTTTTAGTAAGGATTCTACGCAATGTTCTGTAATTGAGACCCCTGAACTGTACCAGTGATTTGTTTAAGGTCGAGCTCTTTGTTAAACATATTCTATCAGGATTTTGGAGTTTGACAACAAAAAGCTTCACATTTCTGCAGCTTTGATACTCTTATAGGAAAAAAGTTCTGCAGTGCTAAACTCTCTGTGTATCACAAAGCTTTTCTATACCTCTCAAGTTTTATAGCTGCAATTTAGAAAGCATCAAAGAAAGTTGTAAAGAACGGGATTACTTTTCTAAACTTGTAGTTGCTCCAGTTGACTTGAGGTCACAGGCAATAATGCAGAGGATGTAGGAGTGTGGATATCATGCCGGGTCCAGACCTGGACCAGCCTGGGAGCCGTGTAGGGGCGGTGTTCTGCACAATACTGTACTGAATGTGTTAGTGGACATTATTAAAGAGCCATATATTTCTGCTGCAGCCCCACAGGGGCTGCTCTCACCGGCTGATCCCTGCACTGGCAGATGGGTTATGAAACAAGCCTCACTGAGGATTCATCACTGAAGGGCCAAGGCGATTCTCTCATCCCCGTGCTCTCCCCTCCTTGGCTTAAGTTTTCTCCCTCTTTAGTTTTGGTCTGTTGAATGTACTGCAGTACATCTGGTTGTGTGTAAATGCAGATCTTGTCATGCCTCTGTCCTGTTGGCTCTTTCCTGTCAGTTTCTGCTTCCTTCAGAGAAGGATTTCACCACCGACTGACATCACGTTGCTTCTCAGAAACCCCCAGAGACGACTCTGCAGCACAGCCAGTTAACAAATGAGCAAACGAGGCTGTGTAAATGTTGGTACGCTCCCTCTAATGCAGCTCAAATTCAAGGCCGGATTTAGCCAGCCTTACAACGGGGTGCAGGTAGAATATCAGGGGGTGCAGGGTAATCATTTTTCGGGTGCCACATACCTCCAAATCCCTAAAATGCATAGAAATCTATGCTATCGTCATCGTTCTTCTATCCATATATCTATCTTCTCCTTTGATCCATTCCTTACACTACCCTCTGCATTTACCCGGGCTTGGGCCCGGCACAAATCGGACACTGGCTTGTTCTATCTATCTATCTATCTATCTATCTATCTATCTATCTATCTATCTATCTATCTATCTATCTATCTATCTATCTATCTATCTATCTATCTATCTATCTATCTATCTATCCATCTATCTATCTATCTATCTATCTATCTATCCATCCATCCATCCATCCATCCATCCATCCATCCATCCATCCATCCATCCATCCATCCATCCATCCATCCATCCATCCATCCATCCATCCATCCATCCATCCATCCATCCATCCATCCATCCTTCTTTTAATTTTTTAATGTTTTTATCTTTTTATGTCTTTAATCTATTTTATCTATCGCATCTGTCTATCCTTCCATTTTTTATTTTACTTTTATATTTTTTACTTATTTTTTTAGAATTTTTGTTGTTTTTATTTCTTTATGGCTTTTACCAGTCATTACAGCATCAGCCGTCTGCTTTTCTGTGCAAAAGTCCTAACAAATCCATTTTTCTCGTGTAGCGTAGTACGGCGTAACGGGGTAAGAACACAAGACAAAGTGGAGAAAGAGCTCTCGCATGATGCTGCTGATATTCCAATCACAAGGGAGGTCACATACATGCGATGGAGCTGAGGAAAGGCATTCTTATACCCATGTAGATATGTGCAAATGGTGGAGAGGTCTACAAACTCTACACTGTTATCATCATCAGACTTTTTGAATTCTTTCTCCAACATTATTTTTGCAACAAGAATTTCATTGGAAAGTTTGTCACTTCCTGTCATTTTCTGCAGAGGACTTAACATGTCAGGATCCAGAAAAGAGGGGGACTGAGGTTGAACGCAGTTGACTGCTTTCATGAGATTGAGATTGCTTTTGCAGAATCTTGTCTCCATCTCTACAATGACTTTGTCCAAAATGTTGAGAAGAGCTCTCTTCAGAGCCTGGCTAGGAGTTGTGGAGTCTTCTGGGTGGCCCACAGTGGACATTACAACACTAACTGCTAGTTTTGTCTTTCAGCAGCTGGTGCAGGTGTGCTGGTTAATGCCTCACTTTCCTCATCTCTCATCTGCTTCAAAGCCTGCAGAGATGCACTGACTACTCCTGAAGCTCAGCACAGGTCAACAGAGTGAGACTGCAGCAAAGAATTTGCGGACTTCAAGGAACCCAGAACTTTTAGGAGGAATTTTCCAGTCACTATTTTTAGGCGGGCATTGCCCCTCCTTGCCCACGCCTACACATAGGCCCGCTCAAACTGCATGTTTGTTCTGGATTTGTTCACAGTTTGTTTAACCTGCAAACCTTTCATGGGCCGGAGCCACCACAGACCCACAGATCAGGCTGAGCTTCTACTAGTTTAGTATGGATTGCTGTAACGGATCGTAACGATCACACTAAGAGGGAGACTTTGGACACTGGTGAAAACACCGCTGTTTGAACAGCACTAAGAAAGCTAATTGGTGGCAACAAATGGCTGAAACAACCAGACAGTTAATGACCTGCTGGGCTTCACTGCATCATTTGTACCTCTGAGGCTTTGGTAGTATTTGATACAAACACTCTAAATCAATACTTTTTGACTGATTTTCAATCTTTGGAGTTTTTTTGTTTAGTTTGCCTCATAATCCCAACCTTTTAGTCTTAATTTGTGCTGGTTAAATTAGCCACCTTAAATATCCATATTCTGGTCCTCTTGTTTGTATTTCCTGTGAAATGTCTAATGAGATTCTAACATGTTCCAACATTTACCACTCTCCTTAAAGAGCAAGTCACCTCCAAATCAGCTTTTTTTGCTGATAAACTATGTACACTAGTGTCTAATCGTGTAGACACATCTAGTAAATAATTTGGCAGTTTAGCGCATCTTAGTTAAAATTTAAATATTCTGCCAAAACATTAGCTGGTACCATATGACGTCACAATGCCTCTGTGAGCCTGTGTGTGTGTTTGTTAGCGGCTCCACCCTCTCGGTCTGTCAGGCAGTGCCTCGTTGTGGCACATTTTTCAAACAAGAAATGGGAGTGCAGTTAGACTCTTGTAGGGGATGACTTGCTCTTTAAGTATTTTAGGTATTTAGCTCAGATGAGGGGTCTAAAATTTGCGGTTCTAGAGCCATAAGTGGCTCTTTGGACCTTCCACAGTAACCCTTAATAACTTTGGCTGGAAATGGTTAAAAAAGCTTGCATTTTAAATATAGATATATTAAATAATGCAGTTTTTCAATTTTTTTTTACATGCAACAATTGCCTTGAATTTCCAGAATGACACTAAAATTACCAGTAATATTTTTACATCTATTTCTTTTTTTACACTATTTTGAGAAACCAACTTTTTGTAAAAATATACAAACTTTTTTGTTATTTTATTTAGTTAATGATAGTAGATTTTTATGGAAGAAGGGAAAATAATCTTGTCTTTAATCTTAGTTTTTCTCAGATTTCCCACACTAATCTCAGATAAAGATCTTTTGTCCAGTAGCCATAATCCTTCTAACAAGTTTTATTTAAGTGGACGGAGGGCAAAAATCAGCTCTTTGTATCATAAAGGTTACAACGCCTGGACTGAAGTAAAGCAAAAAGAGCTGGGTAAGACGTGTGATGAGGTCTAAGATCAACAGGATGAAGGCTGCTGCCAGTGGCTCATTAGGGTCCGTTTTGCTGTGCACCACTCTGGGAAGAATTGAGAGGCACCTGTAGCAGCACAACGTCTACACTTTGATTTATGAACTGTGTTGGATGTTTGTAAGAATAAAAAACTGTAGGATGTTTTTGTAAAATTTAGACATCATCATTACACTATTATAAATATTTTGGGGTACATGTTGTAAATGCTGATAGTGTAAAAACATAACGAAATAAAACAGATAAAATAAAATTGTCATTTAACCTTTAAATGATGTTTCTACTGTGCAGTTTACCTGAGCTATGAAGCTCCAAAAAGGGGCGGGGCTTTCGCCAAAATTGCATTGCTGTGTGTGCGTGGGATTTGTGGATAATTTTGTCTTTTTTTGTAACTTTATAGCTCCTGTTTACTGATCATCTGTTTTGTTGTATTCATTTGCCAGCTACAAAAGAAGTGAATCATTTTTTTCCAAGTAGCCTAAATGTACTTTTACAGGAGGGATACTAGTAAGGGGACTGAGGTTTAATCATAGGTTAACTAACTACTCTGCCGCTTGTTCTGCTGTTTACAAAAGATAAACTGTGGTGGTTTAAATCAGTTCAGGCCAAAGCAAACCCTGCAGCATGACAGCTGGACTTTAAGATAAAGTCCCTCTGGGAATCACACACTGCTGAAATTATTTCTCCACGTTTAAACCATCTCCTGAGAGAGTGGCGAGCTGCAGACACGGCCATGCTTGGGAACTATTTGGTGGTCTGTCTCCCAGTCAAACCACATAATGCAGAGTGTCAAGCGGGGAGGCATTGGGTTCCATTTTCAATGTTTTTGGTATGACCCAACCGTGGATTTAAACCCCCGGTCTTCCAGTGTCAGGGCAGACGCTCATGCCACTAGGCCACTGAGCTGGCTTAGGGTTTAAAAGAGAAATAATTTTGAGGTGGGATAGATGGCCACCACAAAGCTCCGAGGGCAGAAACTTTTTATCCACTATAATATTCCTCACATGTAATTTCCTGCCCATCATCAGTTCCAGAACCAATAATCCCAGGTTTGAAGATGACCAATTTGTAGAAAAAGTCAAATTTCAGGCAGGAAAATGAGTTTTATGTATGAAATTGGAGTAATGGATGAGGTGCAGAGAGCATGTTATGTATTCAAGCAAGCACCGACAGTCAGGTCGGATTTCTAGAGGGGTGAATAAAGTCCAGGTGTTTTCTCGTTTTCTTTTAGCTGTGAACCAATATCTGGAAAATGAAAGTGGAGACACAGAAATAATTGTCTTTGGCTGATTTTTATTGGACATTGTACCTAAAACACTCAATAAATGTACTGGAGTTGAAGGGGAAACGTTGCTAGAGTTGATGAACAGTGATGAAGAAAGAGGGAGATAAAGATGGAAGAGTGGGAAAGAAAGTAAAGAAAAAAACAGAAGAGACTTTGCTCTTCTGGGATCAATTACCAGCAACGGTGAGTTATGGTATTTGCTGCACCAAGTGCCATGTGGTGTGATTGAACTGGGACAGTTGGAGGAAGAGGATGATTATTATATACACTGAAAGAAGCAGAAAGTGAGGTGAAGAGAAGAGAAAGAGAGCACATAGTTTAGAAAAAAGATAAAAGGCCAAGAAAGATGAGTAAACCTTGAGGCTGTTCTTTGACCACTCCACTTTCTATTTCTGCTGGTTTTGCACTTTCAACAGTGGAGCCCATTAAAGTAGATGGCAGTGTAACTCACCACCGATAATCAACTGAGAGAAGGCCCGAGGCCAGCAACATGATGTTAGATTATTTTTACTGAATCTGACTGTGCTTAGGGTCTCAAAGTGGGAGTGAGGTGCAACAAAAGTCACTTAAAGAGTGAATAATCTGAATCTGTGAGGACAAGACCAGAGCAGGTTTGGTTTAGTCATCTGCATACAGATCAAACGCATTTAGGCCAAGAATGTTTACACCTGTAGTGCACAGGTACCAAATGGTTTTTGAGAGAAAAGCTGAGATTTTTAGAGGTCTTATAAAACAGGAGATGTTCAAAAACTAAGGTGGAGTTTTCTCCAGAGGATGTGGAAATGGGAAATGTGGAATGCTCTTTCCAGGTTTGGGAGCAGATGAGTTTAAGGAACTTGATGTGTTGTTGATGAGTGATGGATGAAGCGAGAGGTTGGGACCTTGTCTGTGTTGTGTCTACCACTAGGGGGCAGTATAGAATAGAATGTTCAGAATTTTTTGTTTTATTTAAGGTAATCTGTTATATGTATGTATGTATATATATATATATATATATATATATATATATATATATATATATATATTTCAGATCATTTTGGTCACCCCATTTGAAACAACTTGGTTCTTTAGTTTATTTGTTTCTGTGTCCTGTCCGGCCGTGAAGCAATCAGAATTGATGTGTGAATGCCAAAGACAGGCCTTGCAGTTTTATTCTCATAGGTGGAGCGTTATAGCTTCTGCTATAATGCCACTGTTGATAACAAAACTTTATCAGAAATATTTTTAGACACGGAGACAGAAGTAAGAGAAAGGGGGATAAATAAGGAAAATGTGGGGGAGGGGTTCACAAAAATAAACAATAAATAATGAACAAGAATCTGCTTCTAGAGAAAAAAAGGGTACACCACACACAAAAAAAGACCAAAACATCACTCCGTCAACAGCACAAGGATATATAAAAGTGACAATTTTTGCTGAGAAACACACGGTAATAATTCATAGTGCATTTAGTGCCAACAGCGCCGGCGCTCCGCACACGCACACCACGCACAGCGCGTAGGGCACCACGCCGGGGAAGGGGCACCAAACGCAAGCTTATGAAAAATAATATATATATATATGATAAAGACAGATTTCAATTAGAAGATGTGCAAAGCAAGTTAACAGCATGTTTACAGAGAGAAAACAATACAAAAAGGAAAGGAGATGGACCGTGTCCACTTTTCACTCTGTCCGGGGCGTCCGGACTGGGGGTTCTTATTTTGATGAAAATGTCCGGCTTTTCATCCAGGAGCAGGGATCGAATTATGGGGGAGTTGTATGTCCTACACATCCAGGGGAGCCGGAAAAAAGTTTTCTACCTATATTACATCATTTATGGACTCTTCTGAGCAGAGAGCACAGAGAGCGGCACAGCGCGTTATTGCGCAGCGATCCAGGCAGCTGCTTCCAGCGCACGGTCCATTCTCAAAGTGGCGCAACCAAAAAAACTATAATTAGCACACGATCGTTCATGTCCGCTCATGTTCTCCACTTTCTGTCTTATTTGTGCCTGGCGCTCCGCTACTGCAGAGCTCATCACCTGCACTGCGGTGATTTCACCTCACTGACGTAGCATCGAATCGCGCACTCCGCTTTGCGGTCAGGAGATCCCTTTGATCTGCTCAGAAGTAACTGATGAGGTGAAAAAGTAAGAATCCAGGCAGCAGATTTTCTGGAGAGTTTAGAGGAGATGCAGGAAGATGAGAGACAGGCAGGACAGGAAAATAGTTCAATAAAAACAAGAAAACAAAACAAAGTGTTGAAAAGTAAAATGTAGATTTATCTCCACTACACGTATACCTGTATAAAACAATAAGTTACACACATGCAATATTTATACATCTGATACAATTCAGATCACCTTCAAAACTCAGTCACAAACCCAGGGCCGTTTCAAGACATTTTGGGGGCCAAGGCAAAATGCCCCCCCCTCCCCCCCCCCCCCCCACACACACACACACACACTAAATATCAATCCTACTTTTTGGAAAATAATAAGCAGTTTGTGCATACAAGAGAATTAAAGAAAATTTAAGGTGAAGCGCTTGCACATACTGTGTTATTGTGTTGTTTTTTCTGTATGTGTGTGTGTGTGGGGGGGGGGGGGCACCACAAAGCCTTTGTGCTTAGGGCACCAAAATAGCTAGCAACAGCCCTGAGTGCCAACCACAGCCACCACATAGATGTGTTGGAAATGCCCAAGTCCATCCTTATGAGAGCACCATGTGAGCACCTGTGTGTGTACACGCACTTGTATATATAAGGTTTCTCTATAGGAGTTTCCAATAGTGAGTGTGAGGGGTCACAGACCTGCCCCCAAAGATGTGTGGAAGATGGAGGAGTTCCAAGCCCTAGAGAACCAAGGGTATCCCTGAAGTGCAGGAATCTCAGGGAGACAGCCGCCAGAGAAGCCCAACCCCCTCCCTAGAGGCGCAGAGGATTACCCACGGGAGCTGCGGATATGCAGGCAGACCGAGGCGCCACCCAGCAGCAGAAAAGGGGGCAGGGGGAGGGTAGGTAAAGATGTTTTAGCACCCCACCTGACATATACATTCACACACAAACACAGTCACACGCTCCCTCCCTCATGCTCACACATACACATATGACCTAAAGACTTACAAGAATGTACGTCATACAACCACTCATGCTCCCCATATGCACCTCTACTCACTCTGGTCCCGTTACTGCTGCATGGAGGGCACAACCATTCCTGGACACCAGAGCTAGCCCCATTCTGCTGGGATAATGATGAGCAGGTACCCCCACCCAACACAAAGCAGAGCAACACACCACCTCAGACCCCAACCAGACGACCAGCCCCCACTCCTAGCCCCTCCCCGAGATGGAACAGAAGTGTTCTTGCCAACTTGGAGACAACTTGGTTCCAAAGACAAGAGTTTGCAAACAATCAAGCTTGGAAGTTAAAGAAAAGGTTAAAACAGTCAAAAAGTGACAAATGCTTGAAAGAAAATGAATAATTGGGGGTTATTTTTGTAGTAATTGCACCTATTTAGACCTTTGTAAAGTGAGTTGTCATCTTTGCTCGATGCCAGAAAATAAACGTGCTGGAGCTGCATGTCCCGTAACTGTGATGCACTGATCACTGATTCACTTTCAGTCATGTCTCAGATGCAAAGATCAACATCCACTTTAGATTAAGAATAGAGATGATGAAATGTTTGGAAGGACTCTACCGCTCTCTTATTATCTGCTTCTATTAACTGTGGTTTATTCATTACCCCAAAACCCGGAAGAAGAGAACTGATGGTAAAGTCAGTCTGGGTGGATGACAATTTCTTTTTCCATCCTATTAATAACATTCACCATGGACAGAATATTAAAACGTCTCATATTCACAGATTAGATGTTGAGGGTTTTAAACTGTATAATGGATTAAGCATTATCCATGAAATTAAATGAAATACAATAATTATAGGCCAGAAGTATGTCTCGATGACTTAATTAAATTATGAGAAAAGCAAGAGTTTGAAAAGCAATCTTTGCTGCTGTAATGTCTGAATCAAAATTCAGTTTTATTTTTGTTTCCTGTTTCTTTACATTTTATTTTGCTATAATGGTAAATGGACTGTATTTCCAGAGTCTTAGAACCCCCCAAGACACTTTACAACACAGTCAATCATCCAATGCTACCACAGAGTCACGGGCCTGTTAGCACCAGCAAATTTCAGCTAGCAACAGCCTTGTTGAAAGAGAGAGAAACCAGCACCCATCACTCAGGTTCCAGCATATACTGGAAAAATCCAGACTATCAGTGAATGTCAGATCCACAGCTTGTGGTCCAATCCAGTACTTATCTTCATTGTTAGTCTGCAACCCTTCTACAAGCAGCTTGTCTTTCTCTCGCACTTTTTAAATCAAAACTCAAAACCCACCTCTTCACACAGGCTTTTGCCACATAGTTTTAATACATTGTTTTAAATTTTAGCATCCTAGTGTTTTTACTTATTTCTGTACTGTTTATCATGTTTTGCAACAAATTCTCGCTCCCAGCGCGTCAAAAACAAACGCTTGGTCAGCCACCCTCCACGTCAGACCCCTGACGCCAAAAAAGCCCTTTTTCGTTACTTATGTGCGAAAAGGTTTTTTTTTTTCCCTTATTTGACTGCAGATCCCAATGCAGCGTAAAACTGACGTGATGGGATGTCCGCAGCCAGGGAACCAAACAAGCTCATTGTACCTCACCTTAACCTTATCCTCTTATTTAACCTTATCCTCTTATTTAACCTTATCCTCACCCCTATCCTAACCTTAACCATCTCGCCAGCGAACATGTTGGTGATGTGTCGATCGCTCTAAAAGCCGGCTCTATGAAGTGAACGGCGGGAGCCACTCGTCATTGGTCGGGTTTGGACCGAGCCAATGCGAGGGGGAGGTTTCAACTACCATGGTGGAGGTTAAAAGTAGAGGGTATGTGTAACCTCCCCCTCGCCAGATGGTATGTTCTAACGTTCCCCTTGGGCGGCAAATATGAAAATTGACAGTCAGACTCTGACTGTCAGAGTCAGAATGCATGGGAAACAAACGCTTGATCACAGTGAGAGTAACGTTTTAGGTAGCAAGAGGGTTAAGGTTAGGATGAGGGAGAGGGGAAGGTTATAAATAGTGAAACGTTAAGGTTTAGGTGCGGTTAAACGAGCTGGTTCGGTGCCGCATCAGCGGATATCTAATCATGTCAGTTTTATGCTGCATTGGGATCTGCAGTTACAAAAGGGAAAAACCCTTTTCGCATATAAGTAACAAAAAAGGGCACTTTTGGCATCTGGGGTCTGACGTGTAGGGTGGCTGACCAAGCGTTTGTTTCCCACGCTTAGGGTGTGAGAATGTGTTGTGCTTTGTTATTTTTCCCCATTTTTGTTAAGTGTCCTTGGGTGTCATGAAAGGTGCTGTTAAATAAAATGTATTATTATTATTATTTGTCACACACTCATTCTTGACTCACCGCTTTAGTGGAGACTTTTTCTTTTCAGAACTTTATTGAACAAACGAACAGTACACAAATCGCAAAATGTAGGCTACACAGAATTGAACACAGACCATGTGCTGAGGTGCAAAAAGATCACCAATGTAAGGATCACCAATGGTGCTTGTCCATGTAAGGCCCTAAAGACCAGAACCAGGATCTTGAAATGAACCCTGAAATTGACTGGCAGCCAGTGAAGCTGGAGGAGAAGCTGGGTGATGTGGGTGTGTTTGGAGAACCTGGTCAAAAGATTTTCAGCTACTGTAGAACACGCTGTTACAGCTGAAATTGTCTGTGGGCTCCATGTCAGATTTCAAATTCAGATGTTCCCCAAATTCATGGAGTTTTTAAAAATACTTTTAATATTTAATCTGCTACCGTTGTGTCCTTGAGCAAGACCATTCTCAGTGGGCTGTTCCCACCACCGGCAGCTTGGCCACATCACACATCTCGTTCCTCCCAAAATGGAGGTGAGAGCCGGGCTGTGAGGGTGGGGGCAGATGATTGACCCCCGTCAATTCAATGTAGCTACGAAATAACTGAGCAAACCAAAGCTAATGGATGTTGGAGGGCACCTTTAGCCAGAAAACCACAGTTGAGTAACTCTGCTACCGTCTGCCTTTCTAGGCTGTAGAGCAAGGAGGGCTAGCTGCTAGCATTAGCACTGATGGCTCATCTGCCACCTGTCAATGAAAGACACGCCCCTAAAAACTCATAATTTCAAGATTTAATTACATCTAAACGGATGAGTTTAAGCCCCCCCCCCCCCCCCCCCCCCCCCCCACACACACACACACACAGTTGTCATGACGATAAACTCCACTTATTTAACCAACAGTGGTTTTTGTACCAGGCTGTAAACATGTTTATTTTTTATGTAAAGTTTGCATTTTTAACATGGGAGTCTACGGCAACTAATGGGTGTGGAGGGAACAGAAACTTATGTCACTTCCATGTTGGCTTCCCATTGGTTGGCAGAGTTTTCCCCCTTGCCTTAGTCGCTTGAATGTGTTCTCATCAAATGCTCGTAGAATATTTTGTTTTCTGCTGCAGCACAGCATGGTGGCTATCTAAAACAAAGTTAAGCTATCAGCATTAGTACTGAGCAGTTGTCTTGTTCCCAAAGACTTGTTGCTCTTAGGTGTCATTGTGTTTGTTCTGCAATCATTCACTGCCGTGCCACCAGTGGAAATCCTTCTATTTATTACACTTAGAAAACAGAGAGCCAGAGTTAAAGGCAGCCTCCCAGTGACTCCTCGCTGCTGTAGATCAGCAGACTGGTGGAAATAAACATCTGTCAACTGTTTCCAGCTGACCCCTTAACAGCTGCATAGAACACAATCGTATTTTCTTTCAGGCAATTAAAAAATCATTGCTGAGAAATCTGTGTGGCAATTTAAATGATGTTTTCTTGTCTGCTTAGGTGGTGCTGTAGCTGTTCTCTTCATTGACAAGCTTCGCTAAAACAAAATACGTAGAGTAAAGCCAGATAACAATTATAAAACACACTGTACATTCAGCAGACCTTTACTAGCCTGGCAAGTCATCCTTTATATAGTCTGGCCATGCCCCATAGACGGAGCTCGGTTGTGGGACAGAATCTACGTTTGTCTTTTAAAATGTGTCGACACAATGCAACGAGACAAGAGCAACGAACAATGCAACAAATTAATCACTACAGCAGTCAGTCAACGGGGCGGTCCGCTATACACCATCAAAGAAGAAGAGCAAAATACATCCTTTTTGAAAATTAAGGACTTAAGTACCTCCTTCTGCTCTTAACTCAAAGAAAAACCCAAGTCTAAATTGTCCAAAGTTGATTCCTGAGCCGACGCTATCTTTATTGTGTTTCTCTGTCGCAGCTCTAGCAATATGCCTGTTTAAGAAATGAGCGCTATGATTGGTCAGTTACACAACCGGCCAGTGGTAGCCCTCCTGAGGCTACAGCGGAGCGAGGCTAAGCCGACCTGCAGAGTTAAATCTGCTGCTGCTTCGGTTGGTCTAGATTTCTTGGCTAAGCCTTTGTGTCAAATAGTTACAAATTCTTTTATATTGTTTTGTGAAAATGTTCTTGACTCAACTTGTAGATGTTTCGTAATTGTTTCCTGTAATTTTTTGCTTCACAATAGCAGTCTGGATTTTTCTCATGAATATATACTTAATTGTTTAAGTCAGGCATGTCCAAAGTGTGGCCCAGGGCCCGGGGCCATTTGACAGAGTGATTTTGTGCCAGCCCCAATTGAAGTTTTGGAAAAGGGAACTTATTTCCAGCAAGCAGTTTATGTTGATTGGTGCTTTTTACTATTTTAATAAGATTTTTGCGCAGATGATTTTTTAAATCACTAAAATATGGGGGGGGCTGCCAGTCATTGCCTCAGTGCCGCTCTCTCGGTCCTCCAGGCGACAACTTTTTTGCTTGTATTTTCTAACAGGAAGTCTGGTTGACATCAGTTTCCACCCATGGTTTTACTCCCCCTTTAAGTCTTTCATACTTGTGTACAGATATATAGATTTTCCTTCTTAAAGAGACAATATGTAGTTTTTACCATTAATGTCTGGAAATATCCATTGAAATGTTGTTGAAAATGAATTAAAAGATGCCCAGTTGTTGAAAAGTTCTGGCGGCTTCATAACATTTAACCATAAATAAACTGGGTATAAAATACGTGGGAGCGGGTTAATGGGTGTTTCTCAATGTCGTAAGCAAGGTGCCTGGCCTTGCAAGGCGATGTCTTGCAAGGCCAGGACACCGTCCTTCCTTGGTCAAAGAAAATGGTTAAATGGAATCACGTGACCGCGGCTTCCACGGCAGTCACGTAACGTCACGTGACATGGGAGATAACATTATATTTTATACATATTAGTTTCAATATAGAAATATATAACGAGCCTTTTACTTTTTAAATTGTGTATACATTTTTTAAATTAAATATATAAGTGAGTTACTACCCGCTAGCCACCGAAGCTGCAACTAATAAGCAACTAACCAACAATAGATAACTTCTTTAGATATAAAGAAACATTTTAAATTAGTTGACTTACTTTTAAACTTGAAACTTGCCCCCGAATTAGCTGCCGGCTTCTGATCCGTCATCCTTTTGAAAATACTGCAGTGTATTCTGGGTAATTTTTGACCAAGGCTAGGCTACAAGACACCTCCTGTGTATCCTTGCTCAGCTAGCTAAACGACTAACAAACGGAGAACACACGTCTTGGCGGCTTCTGATGACGTATCTCCTAGGCAACCAGGGCAAGGCCAAGACATCAAGGTGAGGTTCCTTGGCATTGAGAAACACCCTAAGTCTCTGAGCGACGCCATATCAGATGCCATGTTTCCTTCTACAGGAGCCTGTGAGCACAACATGCATTTATTGATTTGTAACAAGCGATTACAAAACTTTCACTATTAATAAACATTGTACTTTTACACATTTACCTCTTTGCTTGTTGCCAGGGATGAAAGGGAGTCTGATGTGCTTTTCATTTTGCCGGAGGTTGGCTTCCCAGGGATTTTTGACCCTAATGGCCATCAGTTGGTAAGGTCTTACTCCAGCACAAAAATACCCCTTGCTTGCAGTGATTTAGGTCTTTACTGCCCCCTATCTCCAGGGAAAATACACACCGGCACTTTAATATTTTATTTATTATTTATAATTGATTTAAAATGTCATCCCAATATGTGGCTTTGGCATTGAAGTATCTGACATATTTAAAAAAGGAGTGTAATGAGTACATGAAACACCTCTACTGTTATTTTTGTTCTTCATAATAATCTAGAATACCATTATTGCAAAAATATCTAACCTTTTTTGAAGCAGTTATAGTATTAGTTGTATTTTTATTAACAGCAGTTAGCTAATGTGATTCTTTTTAGAACGGTTCGAAGGATCTTTCATGGCGGTTAAAACGAAGAGTCGGAGTACCCGGCCCGGAGGGTTACCGGGGTCCCACCCTGGAGCCAGGCCTGGGGTTGGGGCCCGTGAGCGAGCGCCTGGTGGCCGGGCTTTCGCCCATGGGGCCTGGCCGGGCCCAGCCCGAACCGGATACATGGGCTCGTCCAACTGTGGACCCACCACCCGCAGGAGGAACATGAAGGGTCCGGTGCAATGTGAATCGGGTGGCAGACCAAGGCGGGAGCCTTGGCGGTCCAATCCCTGGACAAGAAAACTAGTTTTTGGGACATGGAACGTCACCTCGCTGGCGGGGAAGGAGCCGGAGCTTGTGGCAGAGGTTGAGCGGTACCGGCTAGATATAGTCGGACTCACCTCGACACATTGCATTGGCTCTGGAACCCGAGACCTGGAGAGGGGTTGGACACTCTACTTTGCTGGAGTTGCTCCGGGTGAGAGGCGGAGGGCTGGGGTTGGCTTTTTGTTAGCCCCGAGACTCTCTGCCTGTGTGTTGGGGTTTACCCCGGGGGACAAGAGGGTAGCTTCCTTGCGCCTTCGGGTCGGGGAACGGGTCCTGACTGTTGTTTGTGCGTATGGGCCAAATATCAGTTCAGAGTACCCACCCTTTTTGGAGTCCCTGGGACGAGTGCTAGATAGTGCTCCATCAGGGGACTCCATTGTCCTGCTGGGGGACTTCAATGCTCACGTGGGCAATGACAGCTTGACCTGGAGGGGTGTGATTGGGAGGAACGGCCCACCTGATCAGAACTCGAGCGGTGTTTTGTTATTGGACTTCTGTGCAAGCCGCAGTTTGGCCATAACGAACACCATGTTCGAACATAAGGATGCCCACCGGTACACTTGGTACCAGGGCAGCCTAGGTCACAGGTCGATGATAGATTTTGTAGTCGTATCATCTGACCTGCGGCCGTATGTTTTGGACACCCGAGTGAAGAGAGGGGCGGAGCTGTCAACTGATCACCACCTGGTGGTGAGTTGGATCAGATGGCAAGGGAACATGCCGCGTAGACCTGGCAGACCCAAACGCATAGTGAGGGTCTGCTGGGAACGCCTGGCAGAAGAACCTGTCAAGACGGTCTTCAACTCCCACCTCCGGCAGAGCTTTGACCACGTCCCGAGAGCAGTGGGGGACATTGAGTCCGAGTGGGCCTTGTTCCACTCTGCGATTATCGAGGCGGCTGTTGCTAGCTGTGGTCGTAAGGTGGCCGGTGCCAGTCGTGGTGGCAACCCCCGTACCCGCTGGTGGACACCAGAGGTTCGGGGAGCCGTCAGGCTGAAGAAGGAGGCCTACAGGGCGTGGCTGGTCTGTGGGTCTCCGGAGGCAGCAGACAGGTACCGGATAGCCAAGCGGGGTGCAGCAGTGGCAGTTGCCGAGGCAAAATCTCGGGCGTGGGAGGAGTTTGGTGAGGCCATGGAGAAAGACTATCGATCGGCTCCAAAGAGGTTCTGGCAAACTGTCCGGCGCCTCAGGAGAGGAAGGCAGCAACTCGCTCACACTGTTTACAGTGGGGATGGGGAGCTGCTGACGTCAACTGAGGCTATAGTCGGACGGTGGAAGGAATACTTTGAGGAGCTCCTCAATCCCACCAATGCGCATTCCGAGGAGGAACCAGAGCTGGGAGGCCTGGGGATGGACTGTCCGATCTCGGGGGCAGAAGTTGCTGAGGTAGTCAAACAACTACACAGCGGCGGAGCCCCGGGGGCGGATGAGGTTCGTCCTGGGTATCTCAAGGCTATGGATGTTGTAGGGCTGTCATGGTTGACACGTCTCTACAACATTGCGTGGTCATCGGGGGCAGTTCCTAGGGAGTGGCAGACCGGGGTGGTGGTCCCCATCTTTAAGAAGGGTGACCTGAGGGTGTGTTCCAACTATAGGGGGATCACACTCCTCAGCCTCCCTGGAAAGGTCTACTCCAAGGTACTGGAGAGGAGGGTCCGATCGATAGTTGAATCTCAGATAGAGGAGGAGCAATGTGGTTTTCGTCCTGGCCGTGGAACTGTGGACCAGCTCTATACCCTTGCAAGGGTGATAGAGGGGGCATGGGAGTTTGCCCAACCAATCCACATGTGCTTTGTGGATTTGGAGAAGGCTTATGACCGTGTCCCCAGGGGCACCCTGTGGGGGACGCTCCAGGAGTATGGGGTGGGTGGCTTTCTGTTAAGGGCCATTCAGTCCCTTTACCAGAGGAGCGTGAGTTTGGTCCGCATAGCCGGTAGTAAGTCGGACCTGTTCCCAGTGAGGGTTGTACTCCGCCAGGGCTGCCCTTTGTCACCGGTTCTGTTCATCACTTTTATGGACAGAATTTCTAGACGCAGCCGTGGTGTGGAGTGTGTCGAGTTTGGTGGCAGGAGAATCTCGTCTCTGCTTTTTGCGGATGATGTGGTCCTCCTAGCTTCATCCAGCTCTGACCTTCAGCTCTTGCTGGGTAGGTTCGCGGCCGAATGTGAAGCGGCTGGGATGAGGACCAGCACCTCCAAATATGAGACCATGGTTCTCGACCGGAAAAGGGTGGCTTGCCACCTCCGGGTCGGGGGAGAGGTCCTACCTCAAGTGGAGGAGTTTAAGTATCTCGGGGTCTTGTTCACGAGTGAGGGTAGGAGGGATCGGGAGATCGACAGGCGGATTGGTTCGGCGTCTGCAGTGATGCGGACGCTGAGCCGATCTGTCGTGGGGAAGAGGGAGCTGAGCCAGAAAGCCAGGCTCTCGATTTACCGGTCGATCTACGTCCCAATCCTCACCTATGGTCATGAGCTTTGGGTAATGACCGAAAGAACGAGATCGCGGATACAAGCGGCCGAAATGAGTTTCCTCCGTAGGGTGGCCGGGCTCAGCCTTAGAGATAGGGTGAGGAGCTCGGACATTCGGGAGGGACTCGGAGTAGAACCGCTGCTCCTCCGGATCGAAAGGAGCCAGTTTAGGTGGTTTGGGCATCTGGTCAGGATGCCTCCTGGACGCCTCCCCGGGGAGGTGTTTCGGGCATGTCCTGCCGGCAGAAGGCCCCCGGGTCGACCCAGGACACGTTGGAGAGGTTACATCTCCAATCTGGTCCGGGAACGCCTTGGGGTCCTGCCGGAGGAGCTGGTGGACAAGGCCGGGGAGAGGACGGCCTGGAGCTCCCTAGTTGGGATGCTGCCCCCGCGACCCGGACCCGGATAAGCGGAGGAAGACGAGACGAGACGAGACGAGAGACGAGATTCTTTTTAGATATTTGTTTTATTACCATGAAAGCAACATTGTAACTAGTAACAGCAAAAACTATGTACAATTGTCAATATCTGCCACAAAGTGGTACTCACACACTTTTTCGTGAGCTGAAACTCCTGATAAGTTGTGTCATTCACACGTTCCTGCAGAAGTTAAGCAAATGTTCTCGTTGCCTTGTACTTTAATATTTCTAATGTGAGGAAAGCTGTGTGACTTAGACCACCACTGGTCTGCAGTATTTATTACTGACCTATAATTAAAGTATACGAAACAAAAGAGACGGAGGAAGTTTGAGATGTTTGCAGGTCTTTATAAAATTCACAAGAAAACGCTGGGTTTATACATATAAGACCACAGAAGACCATTAAACAGCTGCCTGTTGCTGCAAAGAGAAATAAAGGACAGATGGCGAAGAGATAACTGGAAAACAAAAGCAATGGGAGCCACAGGAACGGAGATGGATGATGATGATGGAGGAAGTGAAGGTAACGATAAGAATACATCCAGAGCTGGGGGAGAAAAGGGAGACGTGTGAGGAAGAAGAAGGGAGGTTTAGATGAGTGAAAGGGTCAATAAAGAGTGGTGGAGTTGAGGCACGTGGAGGTGGGCGAGGTCAGGATCCGACCCTCGTGTCCCATGGCAGCTGAAATTAGGGAAGGGGTTGGACGCTGGAGGAAGCAGACATGATAATCAATTAGAGTCTGAATCGGAAACATGATCTGCCATGAGGGAGGGGCTCTTGTTCCCCCCACCAGGCCTCCAGATGGCCCCGTCTCCCAACCGGGCGCGGGCCCTGTCTGAGCAAGCTGTGTGTTTGTGTGTGTGTGTGTGTGTGTGTGTGTGTGTGTGTGTGTGTGTGTGTGTGTGTGTGTGTGTGTGTGTGTGTGTGTGTGTGTGTGAGACAGACAATGCCATCTGCCAGGAGTGCAGAGGGAGTTCAGCAGATGAACAGCTGACAGTTGGGGCAAGCTAACGTATAGACAGAGTTCTGGATGGCAGTTTGTCTTCGTCAGCAGAAATTAAAACTCAACTATCTTCAACAAGCATGTTCAGTATGGCTGCGGAGGAGGTTCTATTTGTTTTCACGTCTGTCTAAAAACTTAGATCATTGTTGCTCTCAGTGTTGCCGACTCCTAAATCAGCTATTGGACCACGCAAATTAATGTTCTTCTGTCAATTTATTTTTCTGGGCTAGAGATCAACAAAAGTGACCTAAAGAAGTCATTCTGGTTTGTTTGTTTTAAGTTTATTTTTATAAACTTTCCTACACAGAACGCAAATCACAGTAAAGCATGAACTCGTCAAGCTGTAGTCCTGGGCTGGAGTAGCCTGCTAACCCCCAACGTGCACCATTCATGTTTAGCCTGGATGTTGAGGGGTTACCGTGTGTTTCTGTGACAGCAGCATGAGGACTGGGCTGCCTGTGATTGCTTGAGGAAAGGGCAGGTTTCCACTCTGCAACTGCTTTAAGATAAATAACAATACATGTTTTTACATTAGAGCATCCCTTGGGCCTCAGGAACACCTGTAACGTTAGCCTGGCCTGCTAGACTCGCCCTCTGTCTATTCTACACAGAAGACGAGTCTGGAGACTCGAGGGCAGAGAGCACCATGAGTGGCGGGACTAGTCAGCACAAAAATAACCAATCAGAAAAAAGACCACTGTATCGTGCGATGCTGTAGTTTTTTAACTGTGGTCAACAATGGCGTGTGGCGATGGCACAAACTTCCTTTAGAAGAACAGCTTTTAGCACTTCTACTCGTTGTGGTTTTAAAGACATGTCCAAGTCATTTAGAACAGAGAAAAGAGCTGCAGCGAACTCCGCTTCAGTCGCCATGTTCGTTGTTTATGAGAAACTGAGCATCGTGGTGTGTGACGTACCCTGCTCAGCACTGATTGGCTCGGTTCGAATTCTCAGGGGGTGGAGTTATTTGATTGGGAGCGTTACGAGGCCTTTTGTTTCCCATAAGGCAGCATGGGGCTGGCTGGCCAGACTATCGTAGTGCTGCTAGTGCTTCTAAAATGTTTTTAAATGACTGAAAACTTGCTAAATGTAGCAGAAAACAAGACTGACACAGAGCTGTTTGAAGTCACTAACATCTACGCAGACATGTTAATGGAGAGCACTGCCTATCTGGAGGAGGTGAGAGAACAGCTGCTGAGGGACAGTGTGTGTGCACGTGTGATGCAACTGTGTACAGGGTGGCTGACACATGGCACCAGCATACCTGCATTCAGGCTTTACTGGAGTGAAGGAACTTTTCTTACAGGATGGTCTCCAGTTGAAGGGAAAAAGACTTGTTACACCCGCAACAATGAGGAATGATGTTCTCACCAAGTTGTACGTAGGACACCAAGGCGTGGTCAAGTGTAGAGAGTGAGCACGGCAGTCTGTGTGGTGGCCAGGGCTGAGCCAGCAGCTGAATGAGTTGGTCCTCAACTGCCGAGCATGCTGCCAGGAGAGGCAGAACCACAGGGAGCCACAGTTGTCAACACCATACCCGGGCTGACCATGATAGAAATGTGGAGCGGAGTTGTTCACATTAGGAAGCAAAAACTACCTGCTAGTGGTGGACTAGGCATCAAGATGTGTGGGGATCGCTTTGCTAGCCCCCACAAGCTTTGAGGGTGTGATTACTCACCTAAAGTCAATTTTAGGTCACAGACAAAGGGCTACAGTTCTCTGGAGCAGCTTTTATGAGTTTTCAGAGTCTTATGGGTTTCGTCATGTGACCAGCAGTCTAAAGTACCCCAGGAAAATGCAGAGGCTGAGCTCTGAGGATCCCTACCTCGCTCTGCTTGCGTACACCACTCCAGAATGGTTACAGTCTATCTCAACTTCTTATGGGGCGGAGACTTCGTACCACTGTGACTATTCTTCCTGCACTGCTAGAACCTGCTCTTCCTGATGAAGAAGCTGCAATACTGAAAGAAGGGGAGAGGAAGATGAAGGATGCTCAACACTACAATCTGTGACATTGTGCACATAACCTCAACAGACTCACTCCTGGGCAGGATGTTTGAGTCCCAGACCAAACATCAGCTGGAGTTGTCATTGGAAAACACACCACACCTCGCTCAAATTTGGTGGCGGGAACTTATGGGATCATCAGGCGAAACCGTCACCATCTTATCGCCATGCAGCCCTCACTGGAGGAGAGTAGCAGCGGAGAAGCTGAGGGTATCTGTGTAACACCGCTGCGGCAGAAAAAACACCATCTTCTCCTACTCTCAGAACCAGCTGTAAACAAAAAATATTTGTTTGTTTTTACAGGAAATCCCTGGCAGCTGTGGTTACCAGAGTTTTCCTGAAGATTTTACAGCTGCACTTTAAATACCTTTACCAAAGAATTGTAATCTAATTTTCAGTGATTGAAATCACAGTAAATATCTGTAAATCTACAAAAAGTATTTGTTAATTTTGCACATCAATGTTGTTTTTAAATAAACCCTTTCTTGTATCAAAACCTATTTAGTCAGGTGAATTTACACCATTTTTATGTAAATTTCACGGTAATTTTTTACTGTCTGGGACGGCTGTGAAACGACCGACCAGATTTGATTTGTAGTTTTGCCCAAAGACTTTCAAGAAGTGTGAGGCATCAGAAAATAAATAAACAAAGCGAGTTTGTAACTGGAACAAGTAACTGCATGTTCTGCATTATTCAAATGTAGATGTCTCTGGGTTAGAGTGGGGATAGAACAGACAGGTCATGACCTAAATTACATGGTTGTGTGTTGTGCAAAGCTAAGGTTAGTGCAGTGTGTCTGCGTTGTGTGTGAGTGGTTTAGGATTTAGATCCAGCAGACCTTCCAGCCACAGAGGCAGAATAACCTCTGAGGTCCTGCCGATTCTAGAAAGAGGAGATGTGGGTGAAGCTGAATATTTGGAGAAGGACTACGAAGTTGCAGGTTTGATGACGTGAGGAGAGCAACCAGAAGTAGGTGGAGTTGAGGCGGGTTAACGGAGATTTAAAGCAGACATTGAACAGTTGGACCCACGTTGTTTTAATTACACGACGGCTTCTACCATTGTTGTGGTTTAATGAATGAATTTATTCGATAAATCTGTAGAAATCTTCAGTTAGCATGTGCAGTGATGGAACGCCTCAACAGTAACATCTAAAATGTGTTTCTGTAAAATAAGTTAAATCAACAGGAACCTGCTGAACTCCTGTCGACAAATAAAAATGATTTCCTAGAGATAAAACTCCTCCTGGTCTCTCTGACTGTCAGAACCCGATACGGGGGACTGGTTTGAGAGGAATCGGAACAGGTGGCGTGTCTGTAGTGTCTGAGTCTCAGCAGAGTGATGGCGGAACAGATGTTGACTCAGATGAGTGTTTTGTTAGAGAAGTAGAGAACAGGTCTGATGCACTGAACCGTCTCTGAGTCCTGGAGACTTGTGGGTAAAAGTGAAAATGATGGAGCAGATCTTTATGTACCAGATACTAACAAGGCTGCTTAAAGAGTCCAGAAAAAAACTGACACAAAACAAATACTAATTATTTTCCTATCAAAGTTTTAAAGCAGCATTTTTTTAACAAGCCAGCCAGTTTGTTGCTGTTTGTGCACAGACGGAGTCAGATTGGGTGTGTGATTATCCGAGTTAAAAGGTTATTTCACCAAAACCACCTGCTTTCCTTCTCAGGGTCTTTCTTAGTTTCTCTGGAGAGTCTAACTGGGCTTGCAGTGAGAAAAGTCAGCCCTGCACATGCGTGAGATGTAGTCATGAGGTGATCCATTTTAAACTAAATGTTGTTGCATCACATCCACATCAGACATGACTTTACCGGTTTTAAACTTCAGAACCAGACCAATCCTCTCCTCCTGCACCTGGAGTTCAAAGGTGAAGCTGTTCCCACACGATCTGAAGTGTGTTCTTAGTTTTAAGTCATTAAAAACTCAAATTTAAAGTTCCTATTCATTTGGGACGGGACCTAAAAGTACAATAAGTAAGAACTCAGCCATGTTGGAAGGAAGGCTCCACTGAAAGTGATTTTTAACCCAGATGTTAACAGCTGTATCACATCTGATAAGACCTCTACTTCCTTAACAGGATTAGGTCTTTCCTCAAAACCTTGTCTCTATCAAACATGTTTCCTGCCCTCTGGTGAAGGCTGCAGCAGCGAGAACGTGTCTTATGAATGACCCGCACTTGTATAGCGCCTCTCAGAGTAAAGCCTGGTTTATGCTTCTCCGTCAGCTCCGTAAGGGAAAGACACGCACGGACTGACGGAAGCGTTTTGCTCTTTTACTTCTCCGTCTCCTGGAGAGTGTTGCAAAGCAATTGCCCGGCAGGACAGCAGAGGGCGTAGCGCTGTTCTGTGGTATCCTGTCATGTATCGGTCCAAGACAGTGTGTTTATATTGTGTTTTTTGTGTATATAAGAGACTTTTAACACGGACATATTTGTCTCATTCTCCTCCACTTCATGTGCTCCCCACCTCTAAACCCACGTTTCCTGTCATTTCCGTCCACAAATAAAACGCTTTTCACTCCTCCAGTCACGGGGAATTAAACGTTCATGTTTTTAGAGTTTTTCGCGAGGTGTTCTTCAAGCTTCTCCGTGTCTGCCTCTAGTTATCCTCGGCTCTCTTTATGTTTTTGAGGGCGCAATGACGGAGCTGTAAACAACAGCGGCGTCCTGACCAATCACAAGCTTGCATAATCCGTCTCGTTCGACAGATGTTTAAAAAAGTGGGCTCGACTCCGTACGTACTTGCGTGCCTGCCGGAGCCCTACGCAAGGACGGATAATGGCGTTGCGTGTCTCCGCACTGACGCAGACGGTGAAGCATAAATCAGGCTTAAGGACTCCAAAGCGCTTTACACTACAGTGTGTCATTCATCCATTCACACACACACATTCACACACTGGTGGTGATGAGCTACGATCTGCCCTGGGGGCACACTGACAGAGGCGAGGCTGCCGAGCACAGGCGCCACCGGTCCCTCCGACCACCACCAGCAGGCAAGCTATAACTGAGTGTTGTGTTAATGTAAGCAAATAAAGTGTTCAGTGTTACTAATCCGATATGTCTGATTATTATTTCAAGTGTAGCACGACAAACAGACAGGCAGACAGACAGGCAGGCAGACAGGCAGGCAGGCAGACAGACATGATCGTGTATGGGTTTTTATATGTTTTCCTCTCATCTATCTCTCTACCACCTGAAAGATTCCTGTGCTTCCCGTCTCTGACAAGTCATTAAAACAAACCCCAGAATCTGTGTGACAGAAAATCTGATTAGTTCTGAAGCCGTGACAAACAGCTTTCTCTGTGTAATCACTTAATACATCACCGGACCATCAACTCAATCCACCCTCGCTCATTTCTCTGTGCCTTCCTCTACTTGATGTGTTTACTCAGTAGAACACATCGCTCCACCAGACAGTCAGAGTAAAATCACTGCTGCTGCATCTGTCTCACCTTTTTAAACAGATGATCGTTAGGAAAAGGAAAACCTACAGGCTCTTTTTTGCAAAGTCTATTTGCAAAAGCGCAGGTAGAATAACACACTCGTGTCCTTTTTTACTGTCTGTCTGTAGGCGAGCCTGCAGTGGCCCGAGAAAACAACTGTCTGAATGCCGCCAAAGCCTGCAACCTGAACGACACGTGTAAGAAGTACCGCTCAGCCTACATCAGCCCGTGCACCAGCCGCGTGTCCACCGCTGAAGTCTGCAACAAGCGGAAGTGCCACAAGGCACTGCGGCAGTTCTTCGACAAGGTGAAGCCTTTCCACCGTTTGGGATTATAATCTGTAACACTTTTTAGGACTGGGTTCAAAAACAGCAATTATGGTTGTCAACAGTAAAAATGTTCATTTGTGATTTGGGATTTTCACAAACTAAAAGCAAACATTAATTTAACTGTCAAGCACAAAGAATCTGTTGGCAGGCTCCAAAAAATAAAACGATGAGGGGGCATTGTAATTACAGGCCAGGGCCAAAAACAAAATAAAGGAGGATTCATGAAGCTTTTCATCTCAAAATGATGTTTTTAGGTTTCTGTGCTTCAACAAACTTCTTCCTTTGTGTTGCTGACAAAACTGTGGTTTTGCTCTCGCCTGTTGTTGCTGCTCAACATTAGAATCAGAGTTTATTGACGTCGACACAAACTTAAACTCATTCAAACAGAAACAAAACATAACTTAACAAACAATCAGTGTTTCATAATTCATGCTGGCCCACCAGTAATGTAGTTGGTGGTTTTCCCTAAAAACAGTCGTCACATGGACGTGCAGATCATTGAGTCTGTCTGTCCAGAACATGTCTGTAGGACATCCATACTAGGTTTGTGCACAGTGGGTTACTTCGAAATAAAACTAGGAAATCAAGAAAGGTCGGCTTGGAGATTTAATATTTGTTTTTGGCACGGTCGGGGTTTGGTCGGGCTGGATGGCGTGAGTTTGGGCTGGTACGGCGGTGTAGTGTTCTCATGTAAATCCGAGGGACTTCTCAAGAATGCGGAAATCCCCGAGCCTGTTGGCGGCGCTTAATACACGCAGGAAAGTTAGCTCCATAAGGTAAAAAAAAAGGTGGACAGTAGCTGTGTTGCTTTCGGAGACTCTGAACCACATTATTTATTAATTTGCTGTGTGTGTCCTCATACACACACACATACACACACACTGATTTCTCCCCTCAGCAACTGTCTGCTGGCCAGGGCAAGAGCTCCGATGCGGAGAACAGGCACGCGCACACACGCACACGCACGCACACACACACGCACGCACACACACACACACACACACACACACACACACACACACAAAGCTATTATCTTCTCCTTTTCCCGCACTGAACGGCAGCTCCGTGCTACAGACAGAAGTTTACGCAACCACCTCCAGCATGAAAATGAATCGCACATGCAGGAAACCCCCCGCTGGCTCATTCTTCCTGCAGATCAGAGGTGGTAGGCATAGCATAGCATAGCATAGCATAGCATAGCATAGTTTATTTATATAGCACATTTAAAATGCAGCATGGGAGCTGCCCAAAGTGCTGCACAGGCTAAAACAAAACACACCCATTACAAGGAGCTAAAACTAAGGATAAAATCTCAATTAAAAGCAGAGAAAACATGAATAATAAGAACACATTAAAACAATGACACAATAAAACACTAAAACGAGTCACTGTCTAAAAGCCAAAGTGTAAAAGTGGGTCTTTAAACGAGATTTAAAAACCGCCAGAGATGGAGCCTGCCGAACTCCAATGGGCAATGAGTTCCATAGCTTTGGGGCAGCATGGACAAATGCTCGATCCCCCCGCGATTTGAGTCTCATCCGCGGCGTGTGCAGCAGCAAAAGGTCAGCCGACCTCAACGAGCGGGTGGGCACATATGGAGTGAGAAGGGCAGAGAGGTAGGAAGGTGCCAGGTCACTGAGCGCTTTAAAAACAAAAGTCAGTAACTTAAACTGCACTCTGAAAATGACAGGGAGCCAGTGAAGATGTGCCAGGACAGGTGTAATGTGGCTACGTCGGTGTGTACCCGTCAAGAACCTGGCAGCAGCATTCTGAACAACCTGCAGCCGATTCAGGGCAGAGTCCGGAACACCAACGAGGAGGGCGTTTGCATAGTCCAGGCGAGAGGTAATGAATGCATGAATGACTGACTCCAAATGCCTCCGTTTCAGGATTCGTCTGAGGTGAGTAAGGCGGCGAAGCTGATAAAAACACGACCTCACTACAGAGTTTATCTGTGGGGCCATTGTGAGTCCAGCATCCAGCTTGACCCCGAGACTCGTCACACACTGTTTGGGGTTAAGGGTTAAAAGGTCACAAACAGGGTGAGAGCCATGGTGGTTGCGGGGGTCAAAAACAATAAACTCAGACTTCTTTTCATTCAGTTTTAAGAAGTTGGATGCCAGCCAGCCCTTCACGTCATCCATACATGCAGCCAATTTCGAGCCCGCATTTTTCTCGTCCATTTCCACGTATAGCTGACAGTCATCTGCGTAGATGTGGTAGCTCAGGCCATGCTGATTCAGGATATTGCCCAGAGGCAGAAGGTAGATTGAAAACAGCAATGGCCCAAGAACGGAACCTTGCGGCACCCCCCAAGGCAGTGGAAGACTGGAGGATGCACAGTCACCAATCTGTACAGAGATGGTACGGTTTGATAGGTAGGAGCGGAACCATTTAAGCGCCACCCCCGTCACCCCAACCCAAGACCTAAGCCGATTCAGTAAAATTTGGTGATCGACCGTATCAAAAGCCGCTGAAAGGTCCAGCTGGAGCAGCAGTACCCTAGACCCAGAGTCAGATGCCACCAGAATGTCATTTAGCACCCTAATCAAAGCAGACTCTGTGCTATGGTTTGGTCTAAAAGCTGACTGAAATACATCCAGCAACGAGTTGCTATTCATATGGGCAGAGATCTGGCCATGCACAATTTTCTCAAGGACCTTCGAGAGAAACGGGACTTTCGATATCGGGCGAAAGTTCTCATAAGTGGAGGGATCCAAACCAGGTTTTTTCAATATCGGCTGAACAACCGCATCTTTAAAAACCTTAGGGAACACTCCAGTGCTGAGGCTAATGTTAAAAATGTTCATGAGTGCCGGGCTCAGCGCAGACACCGAGTCACGTACCAATTTAGCTGGGAGGCAGTCCACCGAAGAGCCAGCTGGCTTCATGGAGCTAATCAGTTTCATCAAGTCAGCAAGCTGAACTGGAGCAAAGTCTGAGAAGGCAGGTGGATCCGGCGGTTCCACATGGATAGTGTGTATTTGAGGCTGGAGGCTAAGCCTAATACCAAGGATCTTGTTGAGGAAAAAGCTCTGTAGCTCTGTGCATAAAGCAACAGTGGGATTTAGACCATCAGACTCATTTAACAGTAGCAGGGAGTTAACTGTGCTGTACAGCCTGGACTGGTCTCCATGATGCTGTGAAATGATAGCAGAAAAATAGTTATTACGAGCAGATCTAACTGCTCTCTGGTAGTGTGAAAGTGCATCAACCAGGAGCAGCCGAGAGCATGACAGTCTGTCTCTCCTCCACCTCCGTTCCAGCACCCTACACTGTCGCCTGAGGCTACGGGTGTAATCATTCAGCCAAGGGTAAGATGTTGTCTGTTTCCGCCTCGGTCTCAGAGGGGCAACAGCGTCCAGAGCAGCAGAGCAGGTCACACTGAACCGATGCAGAAGGCCATCTACATCCATGCAGGTAACCGACAAGGGCGGAGCGAGGGCATCAGTGTCCAAAACCGACAGAAAGTTGGAAGTCGTACTCGGAGATAAGCGCCTGGAGTAACGAGCAGACCGTCGCCGGGCTGGAGGAAGGAGGCGTGAGATGCTGAACGTGATCACAGCATGGTCGGAAAATGCCACAGGATCCACAGATAAATCATGCACATCCAGTCCAAAAGATAAAACCAAATCCAGGGTGTGAGAAGCCGCATGTGTGGGGACATTTACCAATTGCTGTAGTCCAAATGAGTCTAAAACATTCATAAAATCCCTCACCAGTGGTTTCAGAGGGCAGCAGACGTGGATATTAAAATCACCCAAAATAATCCCCTGTTCATATTTTGGGAGCATATCAGCTAAAAGGTTGGAGAAATCATTTATAAAATCCTTATTGTATCCTGGTGGCCTGTAGCACAGTAAAACGAGGATGGGAGGAGAGAAGCCCAGCTCTAATACTGAGACTTCAAAACTGGTTGGAGCCATCAGCCCAGCAAGAGGTTTAAGTGGGAGATTTGAACAGTACAGGGACAGCAAGCCCCCCCCACGGCCAGAGAGTCTCGGTTCATTAACAACATTACAGTCAGGAGGACAGACTTCGACCAAGGAGGCCATCTCACCTGGCAGAGCCCACGTCTCCGTCATGCAGAACAGGCTCACAGCGTTATCCGTGTAAAAATCCTTTAGGATAGCTGTCTTGTTCCCCAGCGAGCGGACGTTCAGTAGAGCAATCCGAAGCTGCGGCAGGGAGCGGGATGGAAGCCGATCCGAGGTTCGCCAAAACCCCGACCTCACGGGATAGAGGAGATTTCCCGGATTTACTCCACCAGTGCGCTGCGCTTGCTGGGAGCTCCCGCGCGCACGGGCCAGCCTTTGGCGCTGCAGAACCCGGATGGATCCAGGCGAGAAGTCACAGAGGGGTACGTCCTGGAAGAAACGACCATCGCTGTTATCTCGCCGAAAAGCCCTTATCCTAACCCGGACGCCACCACGTTTTCCACGCCGTCTCCGCCGCCTCGGGTTACGCCCCACTCGGTCCGGGACAGCCAGCAGGAACGCCGGGACCTTGGCATAATTTCAGCCAGCCAGCCAATCAGTCCACTGTGTCGCCTCGGTCCCAGTCTGACCGATGGTGAGAAGGTCTGAGAAAAAGAGTCGCCTCGGAACCGAAAACGCAAATCTGACCTGTGTGTGAAACCAAATTCCGGTGCTGTTTGACACCTTTTGGGGCCGTGCCGACGCTAATGTGTAAGCGCCTAAAGAATAAGACCACCTCTTACCTGCAAGAGACAGCTGCTGTTGGAGGAGAAGCTCTGAACTTCTACCAGATATCGGAGCTTCTTAGCTAATAGCAGTATGAGTAGGGGGCGTGGCCAGCTCCAGCTTGTTTTTAAAGTGAGAGTGCTGAAATGACTCATCCTGGAAGGTACTAAAAATGTAAAGAATAAAACTGTTGAAATTGCTTAATTTTAGAGCGATTTAGTAAAAAGAACTTCATAAACGTGTTTAGTATTGACCATAGAGCTATTTTAACTTAAAGCTGCAATAGCAAACTTGGAAAACAAATTTGTTCTAAACATTTTTCAAGCCTTTAACAATGTTCTAACAGTATAGCTATAAATATATTGTGGGGATACTAAACCAAACCAAAAACATTAAGAAGCAGTTATCTCGCATTTGTCTAAAAACTTCCACCAATAACTAAATGCGGACCGAGAGGACCATCAGCTTGTTGGCATCGCCGGACCGCTGCACTTCCTTGGGTCCTTTCCTCATTACGTGCTCACATATTTTGCAGCAGCTCCACTGGTTTGAGAGCTTCTCGGCACAAATATATTAGAGAAAGAGAAACAGCTGCCTGCTACCACTTCACCTTTAGGACAAACTACCAGAGTCCCAAAAACAAAAACACTATTTGATGTCACAAACAACCAAAGATGCTTGGATCTAGACTACAGCAACTGGTGTTTAGCGCTCACTCATTTCCTCCGGCAATGCCAGTGGATGCTGGCACACTTGTGCCAGAAAAGATACCCGAGGGGAGGGGTGAGTGTTCTGTGACCGTAGAGGAAGGAGAACAGAACATGTAGATCTAAAACCAATACCACCCATCAGTTGAGCATTAATGGTACGATCACTATTGATGCCAAAACCTTCTCTTGTTTCGCTGTAAGTTTTAAAAGTTGTATGAATATAAATTTAAGGCAAATGTTGCTACTCAGTTTATCAACTAATATAAGAGTAATAACAAGTGCAGATGGGCATTATTGTGACAGCCCGTTTCCTGAAAAAGAGATACTGAACTCTATTGATCTTCTGTAGAACAACAAGTCTCCAGCTCTTCCCAGTTAGCTCCATCTCTGTCACAGGTCTATAATGAAAGCATTCTCCCACCCAGCCTCACACAAGGAAGTATTACTGTACATCCTAAACCTAAGAAGAACTTTCTATAGATGACAGGAGACCAGTAAACCTCCTAAATAACGATTATATAATAATAGCTCTATTGCTGGCCAGAATAATTAAAGATGTTTTGGATGATGTTATAGACGAGACACAATCTGGATTAATGACAAACTGGCACATCTCCAATAATATTGGACTCATGTTAGATATTCTGGACCTAATCCTTGATAATTCATTTATCATTTTCCTTGACTTCTACAAAGCTTTTGACTCAGTTGAGCATTTGTATTTCTCTCACTCAAGAAATTTGGTTTCGGTGATTTTCTTCTGCAATGCAGTCAAACGTTGTACTCTGACACAAATAGCTCTATCAGAATGAAAAATGGCACCACATCTGTTTTTTGTCTGAATCAGGGTATATGTCAGGGCTTTCCCATCAGCCCTCATATTGTTTTTATTTTGTACTCAAATATTTGCCTCTTATATTGCTAATAGTACTATGAAAGGTATAGACATGGCAGATAGAGAGGGCGTCATCAGCCAACTAGCAGATGATACCACAAATTGTCTTATAAATGTCAGTCAGGGGTCAGTTACCCTAAAAACCTTTGATAACTTCTCAAAAGCTTCTGGTTGATCTTAAACTTAAACAAATGTCAGTTATTTGTAATTGTAGTGATTGAAGTGTCTGTAATGTAGTTCAACAAGAATAACCCATTTAGGCCTGATTATCTTTAAAGATCAAAAAACCAAAATTACCTCTAAATTTCCTCCAATAATTAAACAAACTCAATCCAAGTTAATTCAGTGGTTACAAAACGATTTAAGTTTAGGACGACTAGTGTTGCCCTCAAAAGCAGAACGTTTTTCCTTCTACACACCACGACTCACTAGTCTGTCTAACTCTGCTTCTGGTGAAGTTCTTGTCCATTAAAAAAAATGCTAGTACAACCCTTAACTGTATCAAACTGAGATATGAACAAACATGACCTAGCCACTGAGGTATTTTAACCAAATAATTATTAATTTTGTCAAATCATCGATAAATGCACTAGATGGACTACTAAAATTGGTGTTCTGGTTTTGTTGTTACTGCTTAGGTTCCTCCAAAGCACAGCTATGGCATGCTGTTCTGCTTGTGTCCTCTGAGCGACCAGACGGCATGCTCTGAACGCAGACGACAGACCATCGTTCCCGTGTGCTCCTACGAGGAGAAACAGAAACCCAACTGTCTGGAACTGCAGGCCTCCTGCAAGACCAACTACATCTGCAGGTCACAAAAGAATAGGTTTTATTTGGTTTTATTACTTATCAGTGTATTTATACAGGTTTTTTTTTGTTTCATGTCAAAGGTCACACATCTTCAGTTTGGTGAAATGGCAACACCTCCCAACAGTTACACTTACTTGTAAAGAAATACAAAAAATTCACACATACTATATATATATATATGTATATATATATATATATATATATATATATATATATATATATATATATATATATATATATATATATATATACACACACATATATATAACTCAGTTTTAGCCTGTAAAGATCCTGTTACCTGGCAGTCTGCCTGGTTTCAACCCCCCACCCCACCCCCCCCCCACCCATCACCCCCCCGCTTCCACCTGAAAACGTGGCAGTAGTAAATTCAGGCTACAAGTTTCTGCTCTTCTTTACTTTTTTCTCTCCCTGGTGCTCTCGATCCATCAGGCATATGCTCAGGGCTGAACAACAGGTTTCTCTGCAATGCAGCCTCCTCCCAGTCCATTTGTCAGTCAGCACAGATAGATTAAAGCTATGCATTCCCACCAGCTCCCTCAACATATGTCAGGTGTGCTACTCTAGCTGATGCAACTTTCACTACACACTCTGGCTTTGCACCGGACTGGTGTGGTTAAACTAATTCTGCATGTAGACGTCTGCATGTTGTGACAACCAGTAACCAAAATGGCTGTAAATATAAGGTTGACATTAGTCCAACTTGGTAAATGTATTCATCAAGTTCTCGTTTTTTCTATCATTTGTTAATGTGTCTTTTGAGTAACAGAACTTTATTTGAATTTGTTCCAGTCTTTCTCAATGAGTAAATACAGAGTTTAGACGTTATTTAACCCTTTCCACTAATAGGAGTCACAACGTGTTTTCACAGACCAGTTCATTTATTTAGAAAGCACTTTAAAACACCCAGCACAGGAACAAAGTGCTGTACAGAAAATACATTAAAACAATAGAAAAAACAGAAAGCAGCAAAGAGAAATAAATAAAACACATGAGACAAAAAATTAAAACAGCCCAATAATAAGAATAAAAACTAGATAAAAACAGCACTGAGACACACAAAAACAGCTAAAATAAGTAAAAAAAAAATAGTAACCAACATCTCACATGGTGCCAAAAGCAAGGATAAAGAGGTGTGTTTTCAAGAGTGACTTAAAAACAGGTAAGGAACTGGCCTGTCTTATCTCTAAAGGAAGCTCATTCCACAAACAGAATGAACAACAGAATTACACTTAAGCACGATCAGTGGCAGGTGACTAGTGGTGGGGAGGGATCATGGAGAAAGCAAAACAGAAATAAAAGCTACTACAGTGTATTACAGAGAAGGTAGAGCAATGCTGAAGAACAGCAACAAGGAATACTAGGTTTGTACATGTACCACACAAATTTTAGATAACAGTTCATTTGGAATTATTGTGTTAATGTGGTGCAATCGTGCCCTTTCCATAAAAGAATATGTGATGGCAGTAAAAAGGGGGGTATATGATCATTTCAGCTTGATCATAACTGCTTTTTATTGTCATTGAAGCTCTGCACCTGACATTTTTTAACAAGCAGCTCCTAAAGGTGTCTGTCCTCCACGATCCCTGTGCAGTTTCTGGTGATCTGAGCTCCAGCTCTAACAGAGAGAAGCTTCGGGAGCTCTGCATCTCTCCTATTTGTTATCTCAGCTGGTTCTGATGGTATCAGTAAAAGTTAACCGACACCAGAAACCAATACCAATGCAGTTGCCTGAAAGTGGCTTCACTGTAACTCGTCATTTCTGTTCACCTAATATTTTAGTTTTGTGATCATTTCTATTGATATATTTTAGTTTTTATCTACATCACAGTCTTTTCCTGTTAAGCAGAGAAGAAAATAAAACATGTATTCCAATTCATCGCATTTCTTTGTGTGATAGAAGTATCGATGACGGTAATCTGTATTGGCAGGTACTCTGATCCAAGTATGGTATAGTATCGGTTTGGAAAAAAGTGTTATCGCTGCATCCCCAGCGTAATATGCACATATAAGTCCAGCACTGCAACAATATTACTACTCAGCTTGGTAGAAACAAGGCTGCAAACATCCTGCATCACCATGCCGCCACAGCGCTTTCATAAGACAGCATTACGCTGACTTGCTGGCTTGGTGTGTCTTCTAAAAAGGGTGATAGTAATTACAAATTTTACGTACTGACGAATTTCAAAGTATGTGACAGGCGTGGTTGAAACACCCATCATTACTTTTTATTTAAATTGCAGTACAACATTTGTGTGATCCAGGGTCTAAAGCAAAGCAGATTAGAAAATAGCTCTTTTAACCCTGTCGACTTGCATTCATTTTGTTTGTTTCTTTGGGGACCCATGAGCCGACCGGAAAGGGAGGAGACTTAGGCTCCCTGTGGATCTGAGGGACTTGTTCAGCTGCAGTCTTAAAAATCTCAGCAAACATCAATGACTACGTTTACATGCAGCCAATATCCGGGTTATGATCAGGTTAAGGTCGGCATTCGGGTTTCTGAGTTGATCAGAATAACCCGTTTACAAGCATAAATAGAAAGAGTTACCCCTAACTTGCATAATCAGATATAAATGCGGACGTTTGGGTAGCGTCAGGACGTATGGACTACGTCCAGATGCAATATGTATCATTTCCGGTTCTTCTCGTTCCGGTATCCATGAAAACAACAACATGTTTCCCAGTTCGGAAGAGATAGCGACCGTGTTTGTTTGCGCTTTAGTTTCCTCGTCACTCCAAAAGTGTGGTGCTGTGCCGCGACTCGCCATGTTGCTCCCAACTTGTTGTTTACTTCCGGTGTTCTGGCGCGTACAAGACGTCTCGCTACTCAAAAGACCAAGATTCCTTGTGAACAGAGCATGCGCAGAACACACGTTTTGATGGGGATATCCCGATATGCGTTTACACGACCAAACATTCGGGTTAGAAAAGGGTTACCCCAGGTGTAGTAACCGGGTTTAAAACCCGGTTATGAGCATGTCCGGGTTTTTGGCGGTGTTTACAAGGACCTGCGGAACCGGGTTATTGTGAATATTCAGGTTTTAAAAGGGTTACTGGCTGCATGTAAATGCACTGAATAATACATTTGGTTTGGTGTCAGAGACAGTGTCTTTACTTTCCTCCATTCCAGGATCTAAACCAGACAGTCGTTCTCCTCCATTGAAGACATTATAAAGGCTAATTAAATGGAGATAAAGGACTTCCTGAGGATTTTGCTGCTCATTTACAGTCACATGTGATGATCTCATGTTTATTAGAGCCCTAATCTCGTCTGGTTCCATTCGGGTTCTTTGTGTGTTTCAGGTCTCGACTGGCTGACTTCTTTGTTAACTGCATGCCCGAGCCGCGCTCGTTGTCTGGATGTCTGAAGGAGAACTATGCCGACTGCCTCCTGGCTTACTCTGGTCTGATTGGTGAGTCCTGTTCATTCATAAATCAGGTGGATTATTCATGTTGGGTTTTAATCCAACTAATAAAAGCTGAAGCTTTGACACAGAGAAACGAGTTTAAGCCCTCCTGATTCAAGCAGACTGCCTCATCGGTTTTCTCGGTCCTTGCAAGTCACCAAGCAGAGCACTCGTGCACTAACTGTCCACACAGCGCCAATTTATTCTGCCTACTGCAAAACAAAAAAGACCTATTTTGGAGAGCAGCCAGCTCAAGGGAACAATCCATTGGGGGAGTGAGAAATCACTGACTGAAGCTATTTGCTCTCCCTCACAGAGAGAGAGAGAGAGAGAGAGAGAGAGAGAGAGAGAGAGAGAGAGAGAGAGAGAGAGAGAGAGAGAGAGAGAGAGAGAGAGAGAGAGAGAGAGAGAGAGAGAGAGAGAGAGAGAGAGAGAGAGAGAGAGAGAGAGAGAGAGAGAGAGAGAGAGAGAGAGAGAGAGAGAGAGAGAGAGAGAGAGAGAGAGAGAGAGAGAGAGAGAGAGAGAGAGAGAGAGAGAGAGAGAGAGAGAGAGAGAGAGAGAGAGAGAGAGAGAGAGAGAGAGAGAGAGAGAGAGAGAGAGAGAGAGAGAGAGAGAGAGAGAGTATTTTTCACTCCAGCGTCTCTGCATTCTACTTCTTCACTATTTTACTTCCTTACATGGAGGGCGGTGAAACAGCAACATTGGTTTCTGTACATTTCTCATTACATGCATGACAAATGTGACAGTTGAGGCTTTAAGTGATGCCCTTTTGAGGCCCAGCAGCATCAGCGAGGCCGTGCTTTATGATCACATTCCTCACTTTACACGAACCCCTAAACGAACCATCCTCTCCACCTGCTGCAGGTACCGTGATGACTCCAAACTACCTGCGCTCGCCCAAAATCAGCGTGTCACCCTACTGCGACTGCAGCAACAGCGGCAACAGCAAAGACGAGTGTGACAAGTTCACAGAGTTTTTCACAGAGAACACCTGCCTCCGTGAGTTCTGTTTTAATTCTGCACATCTTTTGTTTCTCAGTCGTTCTTTTGATGTCAGTGCAGCTCAGCTTTATGCTGCTGCCTATTTTCATCCACTCCTCTCTGCCGGTCTTTATCCTGCTCTTCACTCACACCCTCTCTTTTATTTTCTCCATTTCTCCTGCAAACCAAATATATCCCATTGCCATGCTTGCATTGTTATCTCAAAGCATTATAGAGGCCGCTCTTAATGCGGCGCAGCGTCTGAGTCTGCTTGTATTTCTGCGCTCTTGTCTCTGAGCTTTAAGGCTGCAGCAAAACTCGCTCTCAAATATTCTGACAGAAAGGCTTTTATATCCAACCCTATTTTAGTGTTTTACACACACACACACACACACACACACACACACACACACACACACACACACACACACACACACACACACTGTTGTGGAAAAATGAAAACACATAGGAACTTTTTTCACTGTTTTCTAAGCTTTTTTAGGTCTCTGTTCAAATCAAACCATCTAAAGGTATTTGAAAGAGTTTTGGTTGAAAGTGTTCTGCGAGGTTCTGTAAAGGCAGAGTCAGCACTAGGCTCTCTACATTCCTCTACCAGGCAGCAAGGTTTAAAGTGGTCCCATCAGCAGTTCTCCAGGTCTGTAAAGGTTTCTTCTTGAATGCCAGAAAACTGGAAAAATGAGGCAAGACGGAATAAAGTAGAAATATTTGAAAAAAAAACATGGAATTTTTAGGGAAACGGTAAAAATAATAAAATAAACTCATCAAAACCAACAAGGTTATCGCTGATTTCTTCAAAGGACCAAAGACAGAATCAGATGCGTGAACCCCCACCCCCCACCCCCCCACACACACTCCCCTCGTTACTGGTGCAACTGGCCCATCCTTTGTCTCAAACCTTTTGGGGTTTATTGCCAAGCTGCAGACCTGAGTGTTAAAAACACGAAAGGAAATCGTGTTTCTTCTGCTCTCAATGAGCAAAGTGGACCGTTTGTTTCTGTCAGAATCAAAGAAAAAACGAGATAGTTCACTTTTCACGTTAACCCTCTCATTGAAGTCTCCTCCTCCATCCGTTTTGTTCTTTTCTCTGCCCAGTTGTGTTTGTAATCATGCTGGGTAAACAGGCTGTTTGAGCTGGACATTACCGACATGTATGATGATGGCATGTTGGTATGATTTAACTCTGAGTAGAAATAAAGATGTCTGAGGTGATCTTTAACTTCTTGCTTCTGTTGATTTCCTCCTCCGTGTCCCCTTTTTCCATGCTTTTCCTTTGGTTTGACTCGTTCACCTCCTTGGCCTTCATCTCACATCTCGTCCCCTCTCCATCTTCATCCTTCCATGCCCCGCCTCTTTCTGCTCTCATTAAGCTTGCTCAGCAATAACTAGAACTGACAACTCCAAAGATCCAGCTAGAGGGTCATGACAAGACCCAAAGACGGGGTAAAAAGACAAACGGGGAATCGGAAGAGAAACTTTTGCTGCACTTCAGTCTTTATCACAAAGAGTCTCTTAATTAAGACATTTTGAATTTATCGGCTCTAATTGTGGAGTCCGTAACCTTTTTAGCCTTTTAAATTAAAGCCAGCAGGTTTTGTTTCTCATGAGTTTTTTGCTTTAATGTGCTCGAAGCCCAAAGAATAACCAGTGCAAACAGAGCAAACGTGTTTTTCTTTCTGCTCTCATTTGTTTTCTGTGCTGCTTTTCGACTCCTCGGCTGAGATTTGTATTCACTGCTTTAATATTCTCCAAATGACACCAAACCTTTGGTGGATTGAAAGCTTGCGGTCCACTCTCTGAATATGCAAAGGTCACAGCTGAACTCAGGCATTCAAGCAAACCTGGAGCATGTAAAGTGAGATGTAAAGAGGTGAAGCTGCATGAGACTGAAGTCGCCAGCAGGGAGATGATATCATGTTTATTCTAATGCACGATGTGGTTTGTGATGGTGGAGACTACACCACCGCTGGGCCTGAAACTGGATGTAGTTTCTCTAAACTGATTTGTTTTGATGTTCTTCAACCAACATGGAGAATGTTTGTTTTATAGCTTAGAATCAGAAAGTTCAACCCAGCTGCATTTTGAGATTGTTGTTTAGCACCCCCACCCCCCGATTAGTACGCTAGCATGTTTACTGTAGCATGTAGTGTTTTTATGGTGAAAGTGAAAAACGAGGTTGGTTTTAGCTTTTTTAAAGTGCGGGTTCACTGAGTTTGAAATGCAGGCTAAACATGAAAATAGTCTTCAATCCCTAAACAGACAGTGTTTAATGAAAGGATTTCAAAAGCCTGACAGATCTACGTCACACTGTTGCTTCAAACTCATGACTCACGCTGTAGATTGTTGAATTATATTGAGACAGATGGTGGAGCTAAGACCAGCTGAGAACTCGACAGCTTAGAGCTCCCGGTGGAGCACAGAAATGAAAAATAAAATAGAAAAATAAACAAACTGTTCCGATTTTGGTTCTGAAGATGAACAGAATCCTCCCCAGTGTTCAAATCGGGTTGCGGGTCTTCTGAGTCAAACAGTCCAAAACATGTCTGCACCTCCGGTAGTGATATTCAGCTAGCGGGGTCGGAGTTCGGTTGAACTTCTCCTGTAATCCAATATCCGTTCCTGTCGCCGTATCCCAGAGAAAAAACAAATGTGACTGACTAGTAGAGGTTGCAGAAGCTACATCTTATTGATGACACATTGTTCTCTGCTATAACGCTAACACGGAAACACCAGAGTCAGGGGTTGTTTACTGTAGCTGTTTCTTTTTTTTTTACTTACTGTAGCTGTTTCAACAGATCTCCTTGTGGAACGTCACCAGCTGCTCAGGGTTTAGACCAAAGGTTAGTTTCTGTTTTTCACACGCCAGTCAGAAACATCAGATTTTCTTAAATTCCAAATCCCTTTTTCATTTGAGGTTTTAATACTTCTTTACACATGCCATTCTAAGGAATTTTGCCTCTGGGCAACATCTTTAAAGCTGAGTATCAAGCAGGAAGGTATTGAGTGCCATTTTTATTAAGTCTTTTGTATGACCTGACCAGGATCTGAACTCCAATCTCCCAGTCCCAGGCTGGACACTATCACTAGGCGACTGAGTTGGTGATCCTGAAGGACCACTCAGTGGGTTCAGTCCCGTCCAACTATCGGTCAATAACCTGTCTTCCCACAACATAGAAGCTCATATCAGGCATCATAACGACTAAGATAAGTGAGCACATGGATCAATACATGAGCGCAGCACAGAAGGGGATCGGTAGAGATACCAGAGGAGCCAAACACCTGCTGTGGATAGACTGAACAGTCACCCAGCACTGCAAAGTCCAACACACCAAAACTCAATTAAGCAAACTCAGTGGGCCTGTGGAAAACCACCCTTGAGGCCAACTGCACAAGTCTCCATCAAATGTGGCATACACCAGGTAGACACCCTGTACCCACTGTTGTTCTGCATAGGTCTGAATATGTCTTCGTAATGTGACAGTTGTCTATTGAGCCAGCCCAGCACTCTCTGTAGATGGATGATGGAAAGTGACAGGAAGCACCCCAAAGCTCTCTCTGCAGACCGCCCTGTACGATGTTCCACTCTTTCACCAGAAACGTCCAGCCACGTGTCTCGGTTCTAGCCCTCCATCCATGACTGGGATCCTCCTGCAGCAGATCCAGCTACACTGCCACAGACTTCCTGCTCACTCAGTTTAAATAATAGATCCCGTTAATCCTGCTTGAACTGTACTTAATTGGTCCATATTTGTTTTGACCTTTGAACAATTGTCTCGTATTAAAAATAGTCTTGTTTCCCTACTATCTGTTCATTTTCTGTTTGTTTAAAATGGATGATAATAACAGTGGGAGGCCTCTCTCCCTGGAGGACCACCAGGCTAAAGCAGCAGCAGTGAGCCTACCCTCACCCTGGACACCTGCAGCCCTAAACTGAGAAAATCAGAAATCACAGATCGTAAAAAGGCAACAAATGCATTTTAATCAAATTTACATTTGTCCACATGTGAAGATAAAAATGATATGCTTCACATGTGCTGTTGTAATTGTCCCACTTTAAAACTTTAAAACATGTCAACTGTGTTAATCACCTGAATGTAAAACTGTTCTTTTCACAACTGAACAGAAGATGAACATCTGTGGTTTTTAGTAAACACATTTACTCTTCGCCTTTAAGCTTAAGTAAAAAGCTCTTTTGCTCTGTTGTCCATAAAACCAACGACAAGAAGCTTAATTCATCAAAGAAACACACATAAATTGGAATAACTACCTGTCATACAAGCATGGAGGTAGTTTTGACTTTAGAAGTGGGGGGGGGGGGGGGCACAACCAGCATACGAACGGGGGATCTTTACAGTAAGTATGCTAAACATGTGTGTGAAACTACAGCCTAGAGGCTCTTTCATGCATATTCAGGGATGCAGAAGTGTGAAGTACAGAGATGGCAGAAACGGCCAATCACAAGTTAGCAAGTATCAGCAGAGCCAATAGATGAGCTTATGGACGGTTCTAATGGGAAACAGGCTTCAACACAAGCAATTGTTTTCTGCCTGGTACTAGTGCTCAACCAGTGTCTATTTAATACAGCGTAATATTGTTTTTGGATGGTAAAAATGCAGGGGACAAAAATTAAGTTTGGAAAAAGTGGAGGGGACATGTCGTGCCCCCCCCCCCCCAAAAAAAAAATTTCGTTCCTTTCATACAAGCTTGTTTATGGTGATTTCTGCATAGAATGGCATTAAAAACAACAAAGGGTACAAACAAAAAAACGTTATTTTTTTCAACTAACTTGCATTTAAAACTTCGCTGCCCTCCTGCTTGCTGCTGAAAATCCAACAGCTGACGCACAAAGCATCCTGAGATAGTGAGTAAGTACATTTTATTTCTATAGCACTTATCACAGACATAGAGTCACAAAGTGCTTCACACAGATCAAAACAAAGTCATAAAATCATAATGATCTCAAAACAGAAATAGATTAACATCAGAAAAAATAAAGTCATAAAATTATAAGCCTGTGCCAGCGAGGATACACCAGACCCATCCTCGAAATTTGGGTGGAATGAGGACACATTTGAAGATGCGAGCAAGAGCACGTTGGGCAGCACTCGTCGCTTCACTGTGACGTCATTGTTCACAAAATGCGTCCTCATAAGCATCCTCCCCCTGGATTCGGACACAGCCATACTCTCATAAGATCAATGTGCATCATGTTCTTTCCAACCAGGAAGTGGCAGGTCTTTTTAACTTGTTTTGTTTCACACCTAAAGGATTATCATGTTTAAAAGATGACCGTGTCTTTCTTACACAATGTGCCAGTTTTGTACAACTGTTTGTAGTTCAGGTCCTCTTGTCAATAAGCCTTTGCCCCTGTATCTGTGCATGTGCGCTTCTGTCTCACAGATGTGTGGTTACCATGGTGACTCTGATCAGCTACTGGTGGTTTTCATGGTGACCTTAATGATCCGCTGGCAGCAGCTTAGCCTTTTCTTGATAAACTTTACACACCCTGTATAGTAGATGTAGACATGTTGACCTTCTAGATTAAGACAAAGGTACGCCATAAATCAGGATTAGGATGAAAGCTGCATTGATATGCTTTAACATTTCTGATGACACTTTTTGTGTTGGACACAATCGATGGTACGTGAGAAAGGGGAAGAGAGCTTTCCAAAGAGCATCCAGACTTGGACCAGACACTGGATTGTCGACCATCTACAGTCTGCTGTAATTAGGCCTTCGGTGACGAGACACACAAGACAGAAAGGAGCCAATCATTACTTACAATATGCTCATCAGCCTTCTGCTGTCTGGACATAACGCTCCCAGCCACACAATCATATATGAGCAAGCTTACTAGAGCAAAATCACACACAATCAAGGCGTGAGGAAACACTCTTGCTGTGCAGAATATTGCATCTCAATAAATGCTGCCTTAGTTTATTGAGTTTTCATCATTTTTAAAAGAACAAAGGAATTTTAACAAACAAAACAACATATTTTAACTAAAGAAGAATCAATTTTTAAATAATTGATTCCAGTTCTTGGAGTAATTTTCTGCTATGTATCTGTGAATTGCAGATTGTCCAAAAATGAAAATGAACATGAAATGTTTGTCAATGTGACAGGACAGACTTTTCATTAGGAACTCTCCACTTTGCATTTAATAGAGCTTCAGAGGTTCATGAATAATGGTCACAGATTTAAATGTCCAGGGTGGAACTAACTCAAAGGTCCTTTGTAGGTCAGGGTGAGTTTAATCAGAAGTCAATGCTGAAGAAAAAAAAAGAGAGAAAAGTAGCTATTCTGTCCAAAAGCAGGTCCAATCCATACCTATGTTCTGACATTGACAGTTTTCAGATCTACTGTCAAAATCTCAACTTGAATAAAGTTCAGTGTCAGAAATCAGATTTTTTTTTACTGGCTGTCAAAAATCTGTTATCAAAGATTAAACTGTTAAGGACACTGATGGAAGTTCTGAGCTGGGAATGGTATGAGGATGCCCTTCATATGCAGAGCTACAGCCGAAGTTAAAGGGAAACTTTTCAGGAAAGACAAGAAAGGGCAGTGTGGCTTTTGGGATCTAGTCAATGGGTTGTGATGGCAAGTCTGAAGGTATTAGTTTCTTTTCAGTATTGTTCCGGTTGTAGAGTCGATGTGCATCAAAACGCTTTGCAAACATTTACAGAAAAATTCTCTTAGCCTAAGTTTGGTGCCATACCACCTTAAATCCAAATAAATCAAGTCTACTGTTACTTTAAAAATAGAAACTGTAAAACTTAGTTGTTTTACTGATCATAAAACGGTTCAAGGCTTAGAGTTATAGACATGAACACATAGAGGCCCCATTGGGCACTGGAGAGTAGAGGGCTGCATCGGGATTGGGTCCCGCGGGACCCAACACATATCTTGCAGGGGCGGGCGGTGTGATCTTTGCTGCGGGCGGAAACGGTCGGCTTAAAGAAAGAGTGCGGGATCGGGATGAGTATGATGGAGTCGGCAATTGATGTTGAAAAGAAGCTGAAACAAGGTCTTTATAACACAAAAACCAAAGCAAGGCAAGTCAGACACATGGAGGAGTTTCTCTGATTGTGTTAATATTTCTCATTCAGGTCTCTCTTAGAAAAGCGACCTTGATCACTGCCTGATTACAGAGGAGAATAGAATATGAAACAGCCTTGATTTCATTAACCCTTTAAGCACCACACAGTAGCTCCTACGTTTTTTTAAAGAATTTTATAGTTTAAGTAGCGAGGAGTTATTTGAAATCGCATGCGCCAGGCGTCACCGGCGGTGATGGTGACGCATCGGCGTTAAAGGGTTAAAAACTAAATAAAAACAAAGTGCGTCAATATGTGTTCAAAGACGTGCAGGATCCGATCAATTTGTTTTCCCCTCACAGTTACGGAGATAACGGCGCAGACAGTGCGCGGCTCTGGTGTTAATCAAGTTACATTTGATCTCTTTCCAACAATTTTCACAAAAAAACAAAACAGTTAAAAGCAGGGCTTGTGTTGTGTTGACCGGATCGTTCCTGTATCTGATCATTTATTTTGACGGAGAAAGAATAGAAAGAATTACCCCAACGCACGCAGACGAACTGACATTTTATTTGTTACACACATCGCAGATGTAGCTAAATCACCCAAGAAAAGATTCCCATCTAAACATCTGAGCTGGACACCGCTCAGCGCAGCTCGCTGTCAGCTCGTACGTAAGGTGCACAGCGAGCTGAAGATGTGGAGAGGGGCTTGGAGCGCGTCGCAGAACCAGAGCGCATGCGGGAAGGTTTCTCCCACTGAAGCGAGACTTGTCACTTAGAAAATGTTCCCTGATTATGAAACTTTGGCTGAATAGTGCTTGTTCCTGTCTCCAATGTGGCGACACATCCAGGAGCCGTCTGAGGAGAAGTCCAGAATCTCACATCCTCTTCAGCTCAGAAAGCGCCGATATGATTATGCACAAGCGTGACCCGTCAACCCGGTCTTAAGACCGGGTTGGAACTGTTCAGGTTAACGGAGAAAATCTTTACATAGAATTGACATACAGATATAAAATGAATTCAGTAAAATATAAAGCATTTTATTTTAATATCCATTCATTATTCTACAAGCACCGAGAGCCGCATCAGATGGATGAAAGAGCCGCGGGTTGCCGACCCCTGGTATAGCCTATAAAATGACATGTTTTCTCCAGGACCAGAGAGGACACAAACTCAATACATCTCTTTTATTGTGAGGTAATAATCTCTCAGAGTTTGCGGTTGCGGGCGGGAGTAGACATGCACACTGCAGGTGCGAGCGGGCGTGTAACACACACGTTGCGGTTGCGGGCGGTAATTGTCAGAAATTCAGCAGGAGCGGGATGAAGTAAACAGTCCCGCACAGGAGAGCGTAACAGCCGTATTGGATGGGTCTCACTCTCCGAACTCAATGCAGGGTGAGCAGCCTACAGTTGCAACAACCAGTGTACTACTGAAAACAGATCACATGGGATTACTAGTGACATTTCTTGTCTACCTGATGTGATTTTATATTTTTTATTTATTTTGTTTAATTATATTTTAATTATCATGTCATACCACATGTCTGATTTTGTGAAAAAGCCTGACAAAGTGTGTTTTTTTGGGTGGGTAAGTTGGGGGCGAATGGAGACCTATCTAAGATGGCGACTGGCCTGTACGGTAGCTCTTATAGACAGTGCCAGTTCACGGGGCATCTATAGATATATGTCTGTGGTTAGAATTACTTTGAATCAAACTCAAAATAATATAGAATGACTCATCATTCGCCCTGAAAGTGGTAATCTACATAAATCAGGACTTGGTCATTTAGAGAATGGCACAAGTGTTGGGTTTTCTAACTCTTGTTGCATCAGTGTTATTGGATCTTTTAATCAACTGCTCTGTTACTGCAAGAAGTCAATAGTTTGACTATTTGTTCTCCTATCAAGACCTAATTCACCCTGACATGTCAATGTTAAAGTCTGAAAAATGGAAACGCATTCTTCATCATCAATGCTGAAGTTAAGTCACATGATCTATGACACTGCAGTCGAGTTAGCAGGCTGCACGATACACCGACACGACAGGAACAGCAACTCAGGCAAAAGCAGAGGAGGGGGGCTATGCGTTTACGTGCACAATGAGTGCTGTTGTAACAGCAGAATCATTCATACACACTGTTCTCCTGATTTGGAGGCTCTGGCTGTTTCGTGCAGACCTTTTTACATTCCGAGGGAGTTTGCAGTGGTTATTGTGATAGCTGTCTATATACCGCCGGATGCGGACGTGGGCACGGCTCTCAGCCTCTTGCTTAACACAGTAAACAAACAACAGCTTGCCCACCCTGATGGGGTTTTTATTGTCGCCGGCGACTTTAACAAAGCGTGCCTAAAGTCTGTGCTTCCTAAATCTGGCCAGTTTGTAGACTTTGCCACAAGGGGTGAACACACTTTGGACTGGGTCTATTCAAACATAAGGCATGCTTTCAGAGCGACACCCCTCCCCCACCTGGCTGGATCTGACCACATTAGCATTTCCCTCACCCCCACCTACACACCTCTGAGGAGAAAAACAAAGCCCCAGACAAAGACAATAAAAACCTGGCCAGAAGGAGCCCTCTCTCAACTGCAGGACTGTTTCTCATCTACTGTATGGGATGTATTTTCCAGCCACAACCTCCAGGAGTACACGGACACTGTACTCTCGTACATCAGGAACTGTGTTGATAATGTCACCGTCAACAAAAGGGTAAGGGTGTTCCCAAATCAGAAACCCTGGATGAATAGCGAAGTGCAAGCCCTCCTGAAAAGTCGCAACACTGCCTTCAAGTCAGGGGACAAGGCTGCGTATAGGGCGGCCAGGGCAGACCTGAGTAGAGGCATCAGGAAAGCTAAGGCTGCCTATAGGAGAAGGATTGAAGATCACTTTGCTGACAACAACCCCAGGAGGATGTGGCAGGGGATTAATCACATTACCAAGCACAGAAGCAATAACCTGGCGACATCTAGTACTGATGCCTCGCATGCTGAGGATCTAAATCGTTTCTTCGCCTGTTTTGAGACGTCCAGGCCCTCAGATGTAACTCTATCTACTCCCGCCCCCAGCACCGGCACACTAACACTTGGGGAGCATCAAGTGAGGTGTGTTCTAAGGTCAGTGAATCCCAGGAAGGCGGCAGGTCCTGATGGAATACATGGAAAGGTGCTCAGGGCATGTGCTGACGAACTGACCGGAGTCTTCACTAAAATCTTCAACCTTTCCTTGTCACTAAACACTGTCCAGCCCTGTCTCAAAACCTCCGCCATCATACCCGTCGCTAAAAAGTCAGCAGTGGTCAGCCCAAATGACTACAGGCCTGTTGCACTTACGCCTGTAGTGATGAAGTGCCTGGAGAGGCTGGTCTGTCAGTACATCAGGGCCATTCTGTCTCCCACTTTGGACCCCCATCAATTTGCCTACAGGACAAATAGATCCACCGAGGACGCTATCACCATAGCGCTCCACACTGCGCTGAGTCACCTGGAGCACAGAGGAAGCTATGTGAGAATGCTCTTTCTGGACTTCAGCTCAGCATTCAATCACATAATCCCTGAGATCTTGGTCCAGAAAATGTCTCACCTGGGACTCCCCACCCCCATCTGCCTCTGGATTAAGGACTTTCTGACAAATAGATCACAGTCTGTCAGACTCAGGCCACACCAGTCCAGCACCATCACACTCAGCACCGGGGCTCCACAAGGATGTGTTTTGAGTCCACTCCTGTTTACAATCTACACATCCGACTGCTCCCCTTTCCATCTCTCGAACACCATTATAAAGTTTGCGGATGATACCACCGTGGTCGGACTCATCTCGAAGGTGGATGAGACGGACTACAGAGATGAGGTCAACAGACTGACAGAGTGGTGTTCAGTTAATAACCTCCAACTGAACACCACGAAAACTAAAGAAATTATCTTCGACTTCAGGAAGGGCAGAGCAGACCTGGCCCCATTGTACATTCATGGGAACTGTGTGGAGAGGGTGCACTCCATGAGGTTTCTGGGTGTGCAGATCTCTGACGATCTCTCCTGGACAGCAAATACCACGGCAGTGGTAAAAAAAGGCCCAGCAGCGTCTCTACTTTCCGAGAGTGCTCAGGAGGAACAACCTGGAGGAGAGGCTGCTGGTGACTTTCTACAGAGCCACCATAGAGAGCATCATAACGTACAGCATAACAGCATGGTACGCAGGGTTCTCAGCTGCAGACAGGAAAGTACTGCAGAGGGTCATCAACACAGCCCAGAAGATCACTGGCTGCTCTCTGTCCAGCCTGGAGGTCATTGCAAACTAAACACCGTCCAGCCCTGTTAACAGCAGAGCGAGTAATATCATCAAGGACCAGTCTCACCCCAGCAATGACGTCTTTCAACTATTACCATCAGGTCGACGGTACAGGTCACATAAAACCAGGTCAAACAGATTCAGGGATAGCTTCTTTCCCAGGGCGATCTCTATAGTAAATAAGCATAAAACAATTAAAACTGGTTAGCGACTGTCAAGGTCACCGTCAACTATTGTGCTGCTATTCTAATGCCATTTTTACATGATACTGTAGCTGCTATTCTGTATATATTGTGCTATTCGGTATATATTGTACTTACTACTGTTTTGTTTTAGGGGACCTTTTATATTTAGAAGTATTATTATATTGTGCACCAAGGGAGTGGCACTCCAATTTCGTTGTATCCTGTACAATGACAATAAAGGCTATTATTATTATTAGTAGTATTATTATTATTATTATTATTATTATTATATGGATCTGGGTTTTTCCAGCTGCCTCTTATGGTTTGACCACACATTCCCAATCAAATGAAGGTCTGGTGAGTTTCCTGGAAATCCATCCAAAACTTTAAAATATCACAGAGCAGTTTCCTGCCCCTCCATCCTACTGGTTGAAAGTGGAATTACAACTACCGTAAACAACCCTGCAGCAGCCTGCTGTAGCTAGCACTAACATCAAGCTAACACTAACATGAGCCAAGTCTTGCTAAATAAGCCCCAAATCCAAAAGACCTACACTGTTGGACAAACAATATTGTTACTTACAAGTCCAGCTGTAACAAAGCCAAGTCACCATCAGCCTGTGATTTCATAGCCGTTTTTAGCTTCTACAAACTAGTGTTAGCTCTTTGCTTCACCTCCAAAGACATTACCCTCTTACTTCTACTTCCAGGCTCTGTCATGGTGCCAACAGAAAATATGATGTCTTCTTTTTCTTCTTGTGCTTTTTATTGCAAACTGAAAAAGCTAAGAGCACAGAAAATGCCTAACAGCCACAATGCAGGTATAACACCCCCTGGAACATCTACCTGCTCCACAAAACTGTTAGGTGCAGTTTCTGGCTAGTAGATGGCTGCGCAATGGTGTCAAATATGAAAGAAGTCAAGTTTCTAACTCAACAATCACTGAGACCTCCTATAGTGAGCAGAACCAGTTGTCATCGCAAGCTGCTGATCTAACATGTCCTTAATTATTTCACAGGTTATTTGCACAGCTATGAGAGTCACACTCATACAGAAATGTTGTGTTTGACTGTTGATGCTCCGTGTTTTTATTTCTGCAGCGAGCCTTAAAAACTCACCTCACACCACCCAGAGTTTCTTCTTTAAAACTCGTATTAAATAACAAGCTTCCTCTGTGCTGTGTTTTCCGTTGTAGGATGAAAACTTTACATCAGTTGTCGCCGGGAAAAGTTCAGCAGGCATGTTGGTTTACATGTTTGCCGCTGCATGCCTGCACAGTGTGAGAGAAGGGAGGGAGAGGAGACGTGACGCTCCGTTCAGCGTTTCTACTGGCTCCACAGTAGCAGCAACAGCCAGCTGGTTTGATCCGCACTGAAAGGCGTTAATCAGAAGTTGCAGATCACATATTTTAAACAGAGATCGAGAGTGTGCAGCCATCATGCATCACTCAATACAGCATCAGTGTGGAAACTCGCCTAGGAAATTTTATCTGCCACACTTAAATCACGCATACAAAAATTAATTATTTAACGGAAATAATAAA